>NC_052513.1:32649682-32993016 GCF_014356525.2 Nilaparvata lugens | reverse complement strand
TTCTCATGAAATATTGTTAAAAAAATATTTCTATAAAAATATGAATTGTCTGCCAATCATTACGCCTTAAGAAAAATGGTTAGATTTAGTGAAGATGTACCGCCAACATTACCTATTTATTTTGTTTGTTTCTTCCGTATATCTTTTCGTGACTTCTTTATTTTCGTGTTCTTTATCTTTTCAATACTATTCAAGTATTCAGTTACTGAATAAAACTAATTAGCTCATTCATTCATTCGTCTTTGAGAGTGTTTTTTCAAGGCTGATGCCTTTCTTTGACCAAGTAGCGGAGCGACTTTGAAAAGAAAGAATGCCAAGCAATAAAATCTAGCCTTGTAGGGAACGGCATTTAGTTTACTACCGTTTGTTGACTGTAATAAAATATCGGGTTGCTAAAAAAGAAGAAGTGAATCAGTTTGGACAGCAACTATTTTTTACTGCATATTGGTTTATGGAAGCTTTCACACTGAAAGCTTCGTATTATTCACGTTACAGATACAGTATTGTAACATAGAAAAAAGATAGCATAAGCTATCCATCTATCTCTAGAAATATCTATCATAGCTCATGCTATCCTTTTCTCTATTATTGTATCCAGTGGATTGAGCAGAAATATATTCAACTAGCCGTCAGGCTCGCTTCGCTCGCCATATCCGTCTAGCCAGGGGGCTCCACCCCCTGGACCCCCGACTGGATCGACCAAGAATGAAATCAGCAGGCTCGCTTCGCTCGCCTGCATTTTTCATTTGAGCATTTTTATAATATGTTAGTCGGGGGCCAGACTAAACGTCTGGCTAAACGGATATGGCGAGCGAAGCGAGCCTGACGGCTAGTAATATAATATTCCCAGGATTGAAGTAGCAGTGCTCAATCAATTTTTCCGCGATAAATGCATTTAAATCTTCAACTTGGTGCCAACCTAACAAAGTCAACTCAATGCCAACCTGACAAAATTATTAATTTAGTTGCCAGTTAACAACTGTTTCGAAGAGGTACTCTATCTAGACTATAGTTCTATAGTGACAT
Organism: Nilaparvata lugens; assembly: GCF_014356525.2. Lineage (NCBI taxonomy): Eukaryota > Metazoa > Arthropoda > Insecta > Hemiptera > Delphacidae > Nilaparvata > Nilaparvata lugens. The sequence goes on along the minus strand of NC_052513.1, from coordinate 32,991,990 downwards.
ATGATATGGAAATTTCAATTATAATTAAGAGATTGGGAGAAGAAGAATATACATGCAAAAAGACGAACTTTAAACCCTTAAAAACAACCCTTAGAGTTAAAATATTGCCAAAAAGATTTCTTAGTACGCCTCTAAAGGGCCAACTGAACATACCTACCAAATTTGAACGTTTTTGGTCCGGTAGATTTTTAGTACTGCGAGTGAGTGAGTGAGTGAGTGAGTCAGTCAGTCAGTCAGTGAGTGAGTGAGTGCCATTTCGCTTTTATAAATATATAGATTCAAAGTAGCCCGAAAATTAGCGGGAATAGCTTGGTGCACCTGGATTCTAATTGATCAACTTATTTTGGTTTATGGAGGCTATCACGATATTTCAGGTTCATTATCTAGTTCATTGGGGAGAAAGGGAAGTTACAGATCAAATGACTACTGAAGATAAATACTATTAGTGTTATCAGTAGTATACACAACAAATAAATAAACATAGTCAGATACAGCTACACAAACATTGAGTTTTGTTCTTACAATTTTTTTTCTAAATTCTAAATTTCATTAGATTGATCAGATGATGTTTGACTAGTTCTGTTTAATCTGCTAGAATTGTTAAGTACGGCAAAATATCGTACGAACAATAATCGACCTGTGTGTAACTAGCTTAATATTTAAAAAATTCAATATTTGAGTAACTATTTCGTGTTATATGATTCATGGAGACTCTCATACCGATAAATTTTTCTGTAGGAATTTAGAGAGCTCATGGAAAGTTAAGCCAACAGTAAAATTGCGTTACACAGCAATAGTTTCGATTTTAGATTGTTGGTGACAAATTTATAATATTGAGAAATGTTTGAATCAATACCCTTCATACAATCATCGTAGTATTTACAAAAACACAACAAATAATTTAATACTTTTATGCAACAGAAGCTCAGTACATAAATTAGTAATAAAGTCATTTACATTGTACAGAGTTGGAGCTGTAGATAAGTATTTTAATTTCACTTACAATGGGAGAAAGAGCATTTCTAAATAAAACCTTTTCTCATTTAATTTTCTCAGATATCAAAATATTGTAATTCAGTTTTCCTCCATCTATTTTCGATCGGATCCAATCAACTTGTCACAAAAGCAATTAGCTCACAAATAAATCTGATCCGACCAATTTGGATGTGACTGATAGAATTCATCATCAATGCCAACCTATTATTCCAACTCCAACCTACACTGATCATAAAACAACGGGTAATTAGGATTATGGTCAAATTCACTTTTGTCAGCAATGTTTGAATCTGAAGCATTGGTAATATTTGAAAGGAATGCTGTCAATTTGAAGTGAATATCAACATAGGACATCCGATAATTTATCCATTTACCAGATTTTTCCGCTCCTAATGATTTTATTCGTTAGCGTGCGGAGATTCATTTTAAATGGCAGCATGGAAAATTTCCGATAGGATCGTCGTGGTAGTGAGAGTGTATTTGAAAATAATTTTATCTATTATTGCTTGTCAGCGGTTTATTTGCGCCATAATCGTTTAATGGTGTGAATATACACATTTATTTAAGTAATTTATTTCCTGTGTACTCAGATTTGGAAAGGAAGTAGGTTATTAACCTCTATGTGAACGTGTGTGAATACTCAGGTTTATTCCAGTGTAATTTATTTCCTTTGAACTCATATTGGAAAGTAAAGTGGTTATTAACCTACAAGTAGACTATTGACTTTCAACTCTAAATTGGTTGTAACTATTGAGATTTGGTGATTCATTAGGCACTTTCCAGATTTGGGTAAAACAAACATCAGATTTCAGGTTCCTTTGTAGCTTATAGGCCTAAATATAAAACAAAAAGAGGGTACTTGATCATTTATTGTGTCTAATTACAGACAAATCTTGCCAAATATTATTAGATACCAGTAACATCGCAGGAATAATGTCCCACTCCAGCCCGGTAATTGAACCAGGGACCAACGACCAAAAACAATATTAGTCGATTGGTGTTGCAAGTTTTACACACTTGCCAAGTTTTTATTATATTTGTTTATCAGTTCATAATATTCTATTGGGCTTTTGTAATCATTTTTCAAAAATTGAAAAATATTTTAATTCAATTTATTTCCATAAACTGGAAAAAATACTCATAAATGGTAATTTTGAATGGAAACTCATTACGAATCGATTGAAAGAAGAAACATCAATTTTTTAATATTTACTATCGGTTCACTTTTTAACTTTGTATTTCATATCCAATTACAATGTGGAGATGTGATGTAAATTGAACTAGGCAACCATTTTGCTGACATGAACGTTTTGTGGAAGCCAACTCCCCTCTTGCTGTAACTTTGAATAGGCTCCGCCCACAACCAATCAGGTGAAAGCTTCGCCTGAACAGTCTGAGCCAATCGGACGTCAATATTCAGTCAATAGTAGCGGCTCATCATCAAACATCAACTTGATCAATATCACACTCAATAATTTCATGTTTCGGTGTATGAAATTAACTATTTAATACTATGTTTAGACGAAGTTTCCTGAATAAAATAGACCTAAACATTTTCTGTGTCGTATATGAAAAAATATCTTGCATTATCTAGAATACCTAATGAATATCGTCGGATTCATTTCCATAACATAATTTCCCATAATCGAAAACTTTATAATCAATTGAGTATTTCAACTAAACAGGAATGTGCACATATTACAGAAGAATGAAGATGTTACCAGGATATGATGAGAAAATATCACTGTTATACAGTTCCCATTTTTTAAAATTATATGTATCAAATTATGGTAATGGATTATAAATAGCCAAGATCACCGGATAACAGATAAACATCGAAATTGAGAGACGGGCATCAATATCTGCAAAAATTTACTAAAATAAGACGAAAAAAAAGATTACGGTTTTACTAAAATGAGAACCAGTGACCTGAAATCGTGAGAAAAACATGAGAGGAAGATATATCTTGTAAACTGTAATCTTGTATTTCAGTTATAAAAAATTGACATCCGTTTTTTACTTGGAAACAAATCCGACAGGAAAACATTTAGATCATTATTGTTTAAAGTAAAATTCAATTTTATTTTTAAAATATTCTCAGACTTCAGCTCAAGATTCTTATCAGATATCATGCTGAGAAGACGTCAATTCTGAAAGATTGAATAAATTCAAGAAAGACAAACGATATCAACAGCTAAATATCAATTTGGAAACTTTAGTAATTCGTCTCAGTTCATCTGTCAGTTTTTGAATTATCTGGTTTGATTTCCGTTGTCAAATTTCTGATCAAAGATACGAATATGCTGGTTATTCTGAATAAATGAATGCGGCAGATGCTTCAAAGTAATCTGATACAGACAGGAAAACAGTAAAAAGGAAGAATAAATTTGACAAAGACATGTGGTTAGTCAATGGTACTAGTAATAGGTTGTTCAACTACATGAAACTTTTTAAAAGAATTAAATAAAACTAATACCGTGCTTCAAAAAACCTCATGAAGTAATTTATTCAGATATTTGATACATTAAATACAAAAATTAAATTCATTAATTTATGACATTAAATTCTAGTTGATACATTTTTTGGGACTCATAATTATGTGCAAATCAAATCATGAACTCTAGAAAACCTTTGGAATATTTATTTTAATTAAGGATAAAGCAGTTTTGGGCAAATGTCTGTTGTTTTCAACTGGATTTATATCTATTGTCTACGAACAATTAAACTAATAAAAACTCATCCGTTAATATCTTGATTCTACAAGACTATCAAAATGTTTTAAAACCTTCCTAATTAATTCCTGAAGTAATTTTGTTTCTTCCGAATCTGAAACAAAAATTATCCAACCTGTAAATTCAACTAATCAATACTGATTATTACCTATTCATAAAATGTCAGTTTAAACTCCATTTAACAATCTCTCATTCCATATAAACCACCCAGTTCACTAGTTTTCAACTGTACTTTCATCAATTTTTTTTGATAGTGGGCTTGACCACACCGATAAATAAACACTAATGAACTTTGGATTGTTGCTTATTTATTAGGGATATAGAGATTATCTCAACCGTCAGCTTTCCTTATGAATAACATCAATGTTTTCCATTCAGACATTGCTGGCAGTTTAAAGTGAATCTGACTGTAGGCGCCACTTGGTGCATTGACCACTATGAACTTTTCAGTAATAATTATGATAAGATTTACCAATTACCAGGAATAGCGGTGCTCTACTGTGCATATGAGAGATTAAAATAGATTTACTAATATAATTACTCGTATCGTAATGTCTATTTAGTTATTGGGTATTTATATAGTTACATTGATAATAATAATAATAATTTCTAGAGTACTACTGAGCTACTTTCTGGATACTACCAGAGACAAATAATCCAGAAATATTTAATTAAGTTGAACGGTTTCTTTACTTTATGATACTACTGTACTGTTACTGGATTGGATTTCTTGTATAGCTTCAAAAATGACTATAGTGAGGTCCACGTTATAATGGCAGTGGAGAAAGATAGGAGAACAACGTTGCCGATCCTCACTATCTTGTCAATGCCTTCTTGACGGTAGCTGTCACCAAGAATAGTGTATAGAGTATATATATATATATACCATCCTATATATACCAATGTATATTATACAATCCTTGAGCTGACACAGGTTCATTGATGTAATATTAACTGTTCATTCTCGTTCAAAATAATCAATTATATTTTATTAAGCAAGAAATTATATTTTTCAATAATTTCATAGTGAATTTTCATAATTTAATTAAGATGAAATATTTTGTTAATTAATTATTAATTCTGCATTGTTTAAAGCCGATCTGGCAACAGAGCAAAGCGAGAGAGAGATAGCGCTATCCGCTTTGTTGAATGATAGACAAGGATTGCAATACAATTGCTAATTAAACACTGCCATTATAACATGGACCTCAATATAGGTATATTTTATTAGATGAAACGGTATCTTTACTCTATGATACTACTGTACTGCTACTGTATTGGATTTCTTGTATAGCTTCTAAAATGACTAGAAAGATTTTTTTTTCATAAAATCTCAACTCAAAAAGAATTGCATCAGAAATTAGATACAATTATTCATAAAATTCAATTCTCTTGAAACAAACACCCCAACTAATTTGTAGTGCTGATCTTTAACTACTTTCTATTGTATTCTGGCATCATCCAGGTGTCAAGCAAATCTTTCCCTTAGATTCCCTTGCTATCCCTTAGATTCGCTTCAAATACTGTCATATTTCCGTAAGAATAACATCAACTCTTCCCATTTAAACATTGCTATAAGTTTAAAGTGAATATTACAATAGTCAATTCGGGTGACATTCACTTCATCAAGATCTCAGTTAATCAAGAATCAGCACATGAAGGCAACTTCAGTAAGTTAAGTTTTCAGTTCGTCAAGTTCCTAATGATTTTAGAAAGTCCAGTGAATGCAGTATCATCCAAGGTACCTATAGTGAGGTCCACGTTATAATGACAGTATTTGTTCAACTTAATTTTCGCAATCCTTGTCTATTATTCGACAAAGCCGGTGTTACTATCTTTTTCTGGGTTCACAACGATGCCAATTATGTTTTTGACAGTGTAGAAATATAATTAATTAATGCAGAGAATCGGCATCGCTATTCATCTATCTTTATCCACTGCCATTATAACGTGGACCGCACTATAAAATACATTCTAGGTACATTGGTATCATCATACTGTATATCATTTATTTAGAAAATTATCAAAAATACTTCATAATACCAAACTAATAAAAACTTGTAGTACCCATTATTATTAAAAACTTTAAAATATTTCAACAAGTTGAAATGTCAACTTGAAAATGACCCAAGTTATGGTCGAAACTAGTCGTTGAAATATTTTAAAGTTTTAAATAGTGAAGGGTACTACAAGTTTTTATATTTTTCGCCCCACTTGGATGTAATGAGCTGGTTTTCGTGCGTCATAAGGAGGCCGAAAATGATTGTTTTCCGACCAGGCCGGTATAGTATATTTCGCACCTAGGGCCGAAAATGAGACTTTTCTGGCTCGAAATCGGTTTTCAAGTCCGAGGCCGTAGACCGAGGACTAGAAAAGATTGAGAGCCGGAAAAACATTTTTGCCCATGGTGAGAACGTTATTTTTCGCCACACAGAAAAATAAACAATATATATATGAAAATAATTTATTGTCTATTATAAGCACTTCCGAAAGCAAAAGTGGAAGGTCTATGTGGATTTGCTCTAGCAAATCTGAGGTAATCTGAATATCAGGAAATTGTCCAAGTATTTTTATTTTTTATTCTGATTTGTCTAAATAACCTAAAAGATTATGTTCAATTATGTAAGAGGTTGAGTTTAAACTTTTTATTCTTCCAAATGACAATAAGATGATATTATTATAAATGTTTTAATTATTGAATGATAAACACAATAATGAAAAGTTTTTGATCAGCTGTTTTAGCACACTTGAAATTTGGCCAATCTGAATGTCAATGGAAGTTTAGGTTAGAAGTTCTATCCTACTCTGAAAATCGAATTATTTGAATAGTTTACAATAATATATATCTTATCTGTATTTTATTCATCCAAATAGAATGATAGTATATTATTGCAGAATACTTTATTGAATTCTAGAAGCATAAAATGATTCCGTTTATCCACTATGTTCCGTGATAAACGCAGTACTAGGAGGTTTGAGGTTATATTATTATACTCTGAAAATTGAATTTGAATAGTTTATAATATCTCATTTGTATTTAATTCATCCAAATAAAATAATAGTATCTTATTGCAAAATACTTTATTCAATTCTAGAAGCATAAACTTATTCCGTTTCATAAACTATTTTGTAAACACGTTCACATCAAATCAGAATCAGCTGACTTCAAGGTTATTTTACAGCCCTAGGGCCGTAAAAATTTTACCGGCCTGGCCAGAAAACAATCACGTTCGGCCTCCATATGACGCACGTAAACCAGCTCATTACATCCAAGTGGGGCGAAAAAATTTTTTCGCCCCACTTGGATGTAATGAGCTGGTTTACGTGCCTCATATGGAGGCCGAAAGTGATTGTTTTCTGACCAGGCCGGTAAAATTTTTACGGCCCTAGGGCTGTAAAATAACCTTGAAGTCAGCTGATTCTGATTTGATGTGAACGTGTTTACAAAATAGTTTATGAAACGGAATCAGTTTATGCTTCTAGAATTGAATAAAGTTTTTGCAATAAGATACTGTCATTTTATTTGGATGAATTAAATACAAATGAGATATTATAAACTATTCAAATTCAATTTTCAGAGTATAATAGAATCTAACCTCAAACCTCCTAGTACAGCGTTTATCACGGAACATGGTGGATAAACGGAATCATTTTATGCTTCTAGAATTCAATAAAGTATTCTGTAATAATATACTATCATTTTATTTGGATGAATAAAATACAGATAAGATATATATTATAAACTATTCAAATAATTCGATTTTCAGAGTAGGATAGAACTTCTAACCTAAACTTCTGTTGACATTCAGATTGGCCAAATTTCAAGTGTGCTAAAACAGCTGATCAAAAACTTTTCATTATTTGTGTTTATCATTCAATAATCAAAACATTTATAATAATATCATCTTATTGTCATTTGGAAGAATAAAAAGTATAAACTCAACCTCTTACATAATTTAACATAATCTTTTAGGTTATTTAGACAAATCAGAATAAAAAATAAAAATACTTGGACAATTTCTTGATATTCAGATTACCTCAGATTACCTCAGATTTGCTAGAGCTATGATATTCCACTTTTGCTTTCGGAAGTGCTTATAATAGACAAATATTCTCATATATATATTGTTTTATTTTTCTGTGTGGCGAAAAATAACGTTCTCACCATGGGCAAAAATGTTTTTCCGGCTCTCAATCTTTTCTAGTCAAGTTTTTGACTAGGCCAAGGACTTGAAAACCGATTTCGAGCCAGAAAAGTCTCATTTTCGGCCCTAGGTGCGAAATATACTATTACGGCCCTAGGGCTGTAAAATAACCTTGAAGTCAGCTGATTCTGATTTGATGTGAACGTGTTTACAAAATAGTTTATGAAACGGAATCAGTTTATGCTTCTAGAATTGAATAAAGTATTTTGCAATAAGATACTATCATTCTATTTGGATGAATGAAATACAAATAAGATAAATATTATAAACTATTCAAATTCGATTTTCAGAGTAGGAGAGGACTTCTAACCTCTACTCCGCAGTCGACAATAACAACATTGTTGACATTCAGATTGTCCAAATTTCAAGTGCGCTAAAACAGCTGATCAAAAAACTTTTAATTATTTGTGTTTATTATTCAAGAATCAAAACATTCATAATCATATCATCTTATTGTGCCATTTAAAATAATAAAAAAGTATAAACTCAACCTCCCACATTAAAAAAAATTGAACATAATCTTTTGGGTTATTAAGACATATATATTGAAATCTACCCAAACCAAACCCAGCTTAAGTACTGCGATTACCACTAAACCTGGTGGATAATTTTGGAACTACTTAAAACTACTAAAAACAAACTATTTTTTCGGACATGTTATTCATTATCAAAATTTGGGAACAGAATAGTGTTGGGCCCTGCCTGTTGTTCTTTCCCGATCATATTATTATAATATGATTTGTAATTATATCCACTGAAAATGAAAAAAAATATAAATACATGTACTTTGACAATTTCTGATATTCAGATTACCTCAGATTTGCTAGAGCTATGATCTTTCAGTTTTGCTTTTGGAAGTGCCTAATAAACAAAATTATTATTATCATATATATTATATTGTTTTATTTTTTTGTGTGGCGAAAAATAGCGTTGGCACCACGGGCAAAAATGTATTTCCGGCTCTCAATCTTTTCTAGTCCGAGGCCGTAGGCCGACGGCCTACGGCCTCGGACTTGAAAACCGATTTCGAGCCGGAAAAGTCTCATTTTCGGCCCTTGGTGCGAAATATACTAATATTTATTAATTTGTACAAAAATAGCCCATATAAGTGAAGTGTTTTTTGATGATACCATTATATTTCTATTTAAAAGCAAATATTTAACCCAAAACCTTTCCGTAACTATAGGGTGCAACAATGTAGCTGACTGTGTATCAGCCTGCAAGAAAAAACTTGATGTCGTGAAACTTGAAGAATTGAAAGGCTCAGCTTCTCATTTGTTCAGGTATCTCAAGAAATTATCAAAATAGGAACTTGAAGAACTGAGACTCCAGAGAGAGTGTCTGTCTCCATCCTATTGCTTGTACACTTGTATCCTATTATGTATATTGAATTATGTGTATTGGATTTCTTTTTTATTATGTTCATTGAATTGTATTTTATAGTTTACTCGTGACTCCACGAAACAAGCATTCACATCGTTAATCTATTTGAGAGTGGTATAAAACCTTGACAGCATTTCCCTCCGGACTTACGTGTGACTGCTCATGAAACAAATACAACCCATTCAACAGAATCACATTTTACTACAGCCTTCAATAGTGTAGCCAGTTTCCATTCACAGTATCGTGACTTTGAATAAAAGGACTTCATTCATAAAAATGAGTGTGACTCACTCTCTTGTTATATTAGGCAAATCAACTGTGCCTGGTTAAATACTACTACCTGTTTTATGGCAGTGGTGAGTGGTGGAAGGACAAGTCCACGATTTTGAAGGAGTTGATCGACGTGAATTGTTGAACAACGTTGAAACGAGTTGATCAACATGATTAGTTGAACAACGTTGAAACGAGTTGATCAACATGATTAGTTGAACAACGTTGAAACGAGTTGATCAACGTTGATTTGCATCAGTTGACGTTGGCAGTTGAACTAACCAATGTAACTAGATCCATACTTTTATGAATTGAAATGACTTTTAAAATCGTAGATCACGAAAGTTTTGCTTTCCTCCTATCCGCAACGCATACTTGAAATAAGACCCATGATATCAAATACTGTAAGTCGAAATTATCAAGGATCTAACTACCCAATATTTTATATTGTATAAACTGCTTTGATTCCAACTAGAGTTTTGTATCTTTGTGTCAATGTCTTCTATGATCTTGGGACAATGATAATTTCATGATCCATTACAAACTTGTATATTAATAATCACTATTCATACTAAATCTAGGTCTACACATTACTTTCATCTATTATTTTTACAAGAGATGACTGACCGGGAGAGAAAAACTAAGAATACTCCTTGTACTATTTCTCTCCCAAATTTAGATTACATTTTGAAAGTTCGAAATAGGGTTATGATTTCACTCTTCTGAAAATTTAGTCCATTTGCACTTGAAAACAACAAAAACTTTCATCCTGTTCTTGCTGTCCTACAAGATTAGTATCCTTATATTTGATCAGGACATATTATTGTCATGAAAGTCTAGATGTTTTGTACACGCTGTTCTATGCTTATGTAGTGAATTCTGGTGAATACTTGGTTGAGTGGACATCATTGTCCAAAGTTCGCAACTTCATAACACTCATTACATTCTATTCTAATTCTCATCTCTCTGTGGACCAGTTATTATGGACCAGACATTCTCAGTGGGGCAGAACAGTGTATTTCAAAAATTCAATCTCAGTTTTCTCGAAAACTCTTCATTTTACACGAAAAACTATGATAATCGAAAATGATAATAAAATAGAGCGTCTTCTTGTGCACAAGATTAACTATGATCGGTCAAAATCGGTTCCGAAACAACAAAGTTATGATCGATCAAAGACATTTTAAGAATCGATGTTTAACAGTTCAATTACATTTCGATTTTGAACTATCCACTGATCCGATTTCAGCCTAACACATTACAGTAGAAACCATAACTTGATTCAATTCTGGATTACACTTTTTACTTTCCTTGCCCTATTACCATAGGTAAGGAAAGTATTGCTTTCCGAAAAAAATTAAGGTACCCCAATTTCTAAATTTCTATACGTTTCAAGGTCCCTTGAGTCCAAAAAAGTGGTTTTTGGGTATTGGTCTCTGTGTGTGTGTGTGTGTGTGGGTGTGTGTGTGTGTGTGTGTGTGTGTGTGTGTGTGTGTGGTGTGTGTGTGTGTGTGTGTGTGTGTGTGTGTGTGTTGTGTGTGTGTGTGTGTGTGTGTGTGTGTGTGTGTGTGTGTGTGTGTGTGTGTGGTGTGTGTGTGTGTGTGTGGGTGTGTGTGTGTGTGTGTGGTGTGTGTGTGTGTGTGTGGTGTGTGTGTGTGTGGTGTGTGTGTGTGTGTGTGTGTGTGTGGTGTGTGTGTGTGGTGTGTGTGTGTGTGTGTGTGTGTGTGTGTGGTGTGTGTGTGTGTGTGGTGTGTGTGTGTGTGTGGGTGTGTGTGTGTGTGTGTGTGTGTGTGTGTGTGTGTGTGTGTGTGTGTGTGTGTGTGTGTGTGTGTTGTGTGTGTGTGTGTGTGTGGGTGTGTGTGTGTGGGTGTGTGTGTGTGTGTGTGTGTGTGGTGTGTGTGGGTGTGTGTGTGTGTGTGTGTGTGTGTGTGTGTGTGTGTGTGTGTGTGTGTGTGTGTGTGTGTGTGTGTATGTGCGTCTGTGTACACGATATCTCATCTCCCAATTAACGGAATAACTTGAAATTTGGAACTTAAGGTCGGTCCTTACACTATAAGGATCCGACACGAACAATTTCAATCAAATGCAATTCAAGATGGCGGCTTAAAATGGCAAAATGTTGTCAAAAACAGGGTTTTTCTCAATTTTCTCGATAACTCATTTCATTTTACACGAAAAACTATGAGAATCGAAAAAATGGAGCGTCTTCTTGTGCACAAGATTAACTATGATCGTCAAAATCGGTTCCCAAACAACAAAGTTATGATCGATAAAAGATTTTTTAAGAATCGATGTTTAACAGTTCAATTAGATTTTGATTTTGAACTATCAACTGATCCTATTTTAGCCTAGCACATTATTGTAGCAACCATAACTTGATTCAATTCTGGATTGAACTTTTTATCCTGGATTTTGAAACTTTATTTCTTTCAGGATTAAACTGCTATTTTGACTACGTTCCTCAGTAAGATAAATCAGTGTACTACTTATATCAAATCAAATCAAATTGTTTATTCTTCAAAAAAAAAACACAATACATGTTATAGACAGCAATAAAACTCAAAATATTCACACCATTATAACATAACTGACTAGGAACCTAGTAGCCTATGTTGATATTATAATGTTTATAAAATATTTCTAAAAAATGCATGACCATGATTACAAACTATGACTGTTAAATTAATAAACATTAATAACTATTATAGAGCTAGACTCTATTTGGTTTCTGTATATGTATTTATGAGTGTGAATAAATTTGAATTTGAATTTGAATTTGAATTTATTATTGCTGTTAGTAACTGATAGCTGTTAAAAAGGAGGAATCCCGTTCCACAGAACTAAAACCAGTGAGTGCCCCCCCCTTAATATCCCAAATTTTAGTAACAACCTCCCTTCCTACAAGTAGTTAAAAGATTGTCAGTTCTTATGTATCTTAGACACTTTATCACTTTATTAAACACTTTAGACACTGTATCTTAGATAATTGTATCAGTTCTTATATTACTTGTATTAGACACTGCTGATTTTTTTCGGGACCCCCCACAAGACGCAGTTCAAGGACGCAGTCTACATCGTCGCCTCCCCTGCTAAAAGTCTCAAATTCTAGACTCAACAGTCTATTTTCTAAATTTCTAAACCAGCACCCAATGTTGTACCATATCCTGCAACTTTCCAGCCGAGCATGTCAATTACATGGTGGATGGTCTGCCTACGTGATATGGGACATGCATGTGTGAATGGAGCACAAAAGACTCCAGCCAAGGGCTGTTCCCCTCTAGACTGAATCACACATACCTCCATATCTAATCTCCCAACACAGATATACAAGTGGTGTGTTTAGGCCGTCCATTGACGTCATAGCGATCGCCTTAACGGGTTGTGTCTGGCCCTGGTCGGTCGCTTTTTCTGCACTTGAGGAGGTGTTCATCCCACTCTATAACTATGTATCAGACTGTATACCAAGGTGGTTTTCCAACATTATACATATTTATATTGCTGGTATTCATACTATTTTATATCTTCAGTTCAAACGATGTATTGAGGTACTTCCAACATCTAAGTATCTTAATGCTCTCCACTGTTAGATCTTTCTATCAAACGATGTATTGAGATACTCTTCCAACTTTATATCTTTGTATGTTACTGCTCTCCATTAATTTCCATCTTTCTATCAAACGATATATTGAGGTTCTTTCATCTACGACCACGCTTGCACGCTATAATGTAAACAATACAACAGCACAATAAATCCCATAACAGGGGCCTTTTCGCAATGCATCTTCAATACTATACTATAATGAGGACTTAATGCAACGATTTGAACATTATAACTCGGTTTTCCATGCTGGTGACATCAACATTAAAACACGGTTTCTGATGCTGGCAGCTGGTTTCAGTTTGACAAGTTTTCAATTCGTTAAGATCTCAGTTTATCAAGTTTTCAGTATGTTAAGTTTTCATTTCATCAAGTTCTCATTCTGTCAAGTTTTCAATTCATCATTTTCTAGTTCAAGTTTCCAGTTCATCAAGTTTTAAGATTGTATGATTCTCATTTTGTCATGTTTTCGGTTCTTCTGATACTGGCAGCAGGTTTCAGTTTGTCAAGTTTCCACTAAATCAAGTATTCAGTTTGACAAATTTTCAATTCGTCAAGTTCTCAGTTTATCAAGTTTTCAGTAGATCATATTTCCAGTTTGTCAAGTTTTCAGTTTATCTTTAAATTTAGATGTTGTTCATCCTGTATATCTATTTATATCCAAGTAGCCTATATATTCTACAAGACGCTCTCTGTTCTTGCCTTTGTATCTTTTTGCAGCTATATATAGTTGAATGTTATTAATTTTGAGGAACCTACAAATCAAGAGCGTGAATCAATTTGTAATTTTCACACTGATAATGATTATTTGAAACACTGACCACTGGAATTGATGAAACTTGTGTATTGGAACAGCTGAAGAAGGTCTAGTTCCAGTACACAAGTGTTACAATTATTATTTTGAGTATAAACAGGATAAGGATAAATCGAACTGCTGAGTCGTTGTGCTGTTTGTAGTACTGTATTCCATTTGGATTACTAGATTTAGTTTCAAATTGAAATTTCTTGTTGGATACTTGTTCCAGTGTACTGAATCTAGTACATCCTAGTAGTTTATTATTTGGATTACTAGATTTATTTACAAATAAAAATTTCTTGATTGATTAAAGTTGAATACTGGTTCGAGTGTACTGTATCTAGTACAGTATACAGCATCCTTGGATACATCCTATCTTGTATCTAGTACATCCTACTTATTTCTGGGTTGTAGAAACTCTTTATTATATTACATACACATTTGTGTGTAATGGATACTAGTTATCAAATTTCAATTAATGTCAACTCAATTCAACATTGCAGTGTGTTTTAACACATAATAGTGTGATAGAAATCAATTGTATGTGGATAAAATAATTATCTCAAAGATGGAATCTCTTTTGCTATATTTTCTCTATGATAATAATTATATACATTTAATTCTACATTTTAAGCTATCTTCCAATAAACTCTTCCAATTCCATTTGTTTTTTTCCAATATCTTCATTTTTCAATTGTTTAAAACTCAGTTTCCTCTAAATTCTTCCAATTCTTTCTCCTTCTTTCCTTCTCTTGCACCTCTAGCAATCCACAATGACATCTATCCTACGTTTCTTCTAAGTATCCAATCATTTCTCATGATATTGTGGTGCGTTTTTTAACGGCTTCACACATGTAGAGTGAATCTTGTACTGAGTCAATGGTGTAGCGGCTATAAATTTTGTAATTGCGTGCGTGGACGCTGGGTGAACACCAGACTGATTGACTCACCACAAGACTCAATACAATTGTCGGAATCGCGGGAGGCCTAAACGCTCGCTCACCCTTGATTCCTCTAATGACAAATTGTATAATGATGAAATTTTTTATAAGCAGTGTAGCGATCGCTAAACACTGAATACGGATACCTTAAAATTATTACCTGTGAAGAATGAGCATACAAAATCATACAGGTCGAGCAAAAATCCCGATGTAGATAATTTACGGGACTGCGTCTCTAATAAGTTCTGAAGGATTAAAATACGGTATTTGAACCAAATATCGTTCAGAATATATTTCGAGAACAGAGTCTTGTCGGGTTTTAAGCTCTATTGTAGGAATTTATATGATCTATGGCTGCCACTGCTGTACAATTGATGCGTTCGCTCCTAAGTCGAGGTAGGTAACAGATAAAAGCTGATATATGAGCAGGTAAGGACAAAGAATAAATATCTCGATCTGACCCCACTCGCTACATCCACTTAGACCTGTTCCAATATCCAGCTTAATTCAATTATTCCAATGATCGTATTCGATCGGTTCTTGATGATATAGAACGTATCAGACACAATAATTGACAGGCTTAAGAAATAATCGAACTCAGAAAGCGAATTAACAAAACTGAAATATATTACAATAAAATATGTAATCATACAGTGCAGATTCAGAATTTGATTTACAGGTTGATAATAATTTAGCATTAACAAAAGGAGTTAAAAATGTTCTTGTGCTTGCATGATACCATGCGTGATTCGACAGAATTTTACAATTGATAAAATTTAACAGTTTGAAAAAATAGTGAAAAAATGAATTATAAAATATTTTTAAAAAAAAAATGCTCGGGGTCGTGGTTCAGGCAGCGGAGGATAGTTAATCAACTACAAATTCTTATAAATTTAATATGAATAAATTCTAGGCTCTTAATAACTAAAAGCGCTTGTCGGCGTGGCCAATAATTTAACGAAGAAAAATTTATGTTTTTCTGCACTGAAATATTTTCGAAGCGTAGATTGGGGCCCCTTTTAAAACTTATAACTCACGTGAATTCCTTGGCGGTCGTGGTTTTCTTCTTTAGATCAAAAATCGTTTGATCGGCAGCAATCCAGGCATCGGTTTCAGCACGTGGGGAATTTTAATTTAAATATCTCCTTCACCGAATTAATTAAGGGATAATTTACTTTAAGCTTTTAATTTATCGATTGATGAAAACAGAAATTTACAAATAACAAATAAATTGGCCTAAAATATCGGCTCACAAATAGAACATTTAAAATCGAACAAGAAATTTTCACAAATAGGTCTTTGGTAACTATAAAAAGAGATCTGCACGGTGAGGATTTCAAAAGGGAAGTGCTGCTCTTTTCTCTAAGCTTTTAGGCTAGACCTTGCTTCTCAGAATCTCAATGTAATAATTTGCATAAAAATTTGCCATTGGTAGAACGCTTGTGACGTAAACATGACGTCAGTGGCAAGCAGTAGAATACAATTCCTTTAATTACAATAATAATTTAATTTATGTAATTCTTAAAACTGCTTAATCTTATAGACATAGTTCCTCTCATACAATGTACATGTGCTAGTGTAACTGATAAGGCAGGGTTGTTGTCTGATAATAGATTAACATGTGTTGCTTTCAAACGATCACCTTCTTGGTGCTATTTCTATGCACTGTGATTGGCTTAGACCTGCCAAAGAGATTTAATTACCATGTGGTTCAGTTGAATTAAATTATTAATAAATTAATATTCTTGTACAATTTTTATTAGGTTTGAGATTGTTATAAATAATTTCTGCCATTTTATCAATAATATAATTTCATGCTATGACCTATTTAGTTACAATAAGACCTGACATATAATATAATTTCTTAAATAATAAATAATTTCAACGATAACACATACATTTTATTTTTTTTTTTTATTTGAAATTCTTGATCCTTTATGGATAGTTTTAATTTTTAGAGATGGTATTATATCTTACGTGAAGCCAGCGTGACATTTGACAATACTTTGAATTAGTCAGCTGCGTTCGAACTGTTTTAAAAACATCTGATCGATAGTAAACAAAGTGTAACCTCAAAATCAGTGAGCGATTCATAAATAATTTGTGCTTCATTCGCAAAATAATTATAATTTTATTGAATAATTTTCCTAGAAAAATATTCAGTACAGAACGGTACTCTTATCAAATATACAGTTATTGATAAGTAAGCTTTATCGCTCGGTCGCTAACTATTCCTTTAGCAAATTCTTTCATTTTAAAAGGTAATCACAATTTTTCTCTCTTTTCATGAGATCTATTTGAAAGATTCATCACACAAAAGCCCCCAGGATATTTTAAATAGGTAATTGGGAGACGAGTCGAAACAATGACTATTTGAAAAATCCGATATTGTGATGAATACACTATTTCATCTCCTTACTTCTACGAAAACTCAACACTTAACACTAAAAACAATATATCGTGCACTTTTGGCTACGAGAAAATAAATAATTGATTGTTCCTTCCATTGGATACAATCGAAATACAATAATTAATGAGGTCTCTTTGGATCCTTCATTAAAACAACTCCACAACTTCCATTCACGGGTGGCTTATGAGCAGACCCATAACTATAACAAATATACAAAATTTCACATATTACTTCTTAAGATTCGAACAGTATTTGCAACAAATATAGACTTTCATCATTTTTTCATAGTTATTACAAGTTTCGACTCTTTGGTTTGGCTTTTACATAAATTGGGTGAGAGTGTGATTTTACTTCGGTGACTTGACAATCGTCTACCGTTTGACTCGAGCAATTCCTTATTTGCGCTTAGTACGTTGTGTACAAACGGGGTTACACTTGAAATGGCTTTCTTGATTTTTATCAATGTTGGTTACAAATATTAAGTCCTTAAGATTATATTTATCAATTTGAATTACAATTCATGATCTTTTGATGCAACAGTAATAAATTTCACATTTGAAGGTAAGAATTTCATTTTCTTTTTAGCTTTTTTAGCAACACATTTATATGACACAGAACATGCGCATTTCGTGCAAATTAACATAAATATATATTTTTGGTTGCGTTTTTTACTTATAATTCTACATTAAATAATAGGTTACAATAATTAACTAACGATATTGCTTTGATTCCATTAACATTGACTCTAGGATTTCGTACACATTGGTTGGTGGGACGAAGAAAATTATCGAACAGGCGTTGGTTCTGAATAGATTTTTTCTATCGATTCTGTATTTCAAGGTTAGATTTACACATTTTTTCAAATAAACTTTGTTTATTTTCTTTCCTCCTATTCACTACTAACTTCATGTTATTTCTAATTTATAATTATTTTCTGTGGATAATATAATTCTTGTTTCTATTTTTCAGTTGTGCAGATGATACCAGGCGATTGTTTCGGTGATGACTCTGACATGAGGCAGATGGCTTGATTAGGTTGGTAATTTTTAGAGTTGTTTTCAGTTTTGTTTTCTTGACTTAAAGTTGATAATAATTTCTTCATTTGATGTGAATTAATAATATTTCCTTATTAGCTGAGATGCGGCGAAGTTTAGGTTATGTTGATGGATTAGGCTGTAGTAGAAAGATGCTAGTTTGCAAAGATGTGATTCAATGGGTAGGCTGTGACTATGAAGAAGTTTGATAATTGGTGTATTCCACAAATGTAGTTTCTAGTTGATTGAAAAATTATTTCTTCCTCAAGCCCCCATCTAAATTTGATTCCGGTGTTATTCAAGGTCCAATTCCGATTTGTGACTGTCTGTTTTATCAAACTTGGCTTAAAACGAATGTGCCGGTGGTGTAAATCATTTCTTATAAACGCATTTCCTCTTTTGTCGGCCGGTGACATGCAGTTTGATATCCTTAAATCTGACATGCCGGTGGTGTCTGTGTGTCTTTCCAAATGATATTTTCCTTTTTTGCATGCCGGTGTACAGTCTACTTGATTTTAACCGGACATGACTGCGGTGGTTGTAGGTTCTTCTGGATATCGTCTTCCTTTTTCCTTGCATGTTGGTGGGAATCGTGATGTAAGATTTTAGCCTAACATGACGGCGGTGTAGACAAAATTTTTCTTGAGACCATTTTTCTTTTTTGTGGAGCTGCTATTTTACTTGTGTGCTGTTTTGATTTAGAGGTTTTTATTTTCAGTTGTGATTTCAATTTGTTGTGGGTTTCTGTTTCATTTCTATTGTTTAGGTGACTATCTTCATGAATGCTGGGTTTATATGTTGCAGGCGCTGTCCTCGGTGGATGGACGGTGATGTGGGCGGTCGGCGGTCCGGGCTGCTCTTCTACGCGGCGGGCAACGTCCTTGGACTCCTGGTGTCCAGCGCGCGGTGGTACGGGCTGTCCCTCTACCTGATGGATGTCGTCCTCGGCCTGGCGGGTGATGTCGGCTGGTCCCTCTCGGCGTTCTGCGGGGTGCAGCGCGACTTCGGTATTAATACTCTCGGTAGGTTGGCCTTCCATACATGTGTCATGTTCGCTTGCTTGTTTGACTTTAACCACCTTTATTGTATCCGTCTCCACATGTATATGTTTTTAATGCTGACTTCGACGTTGATTTTTCCCATATGCATATCTTCGGATATCCTATCCAATCGGTTATTTGTTTCTAAAATTGATTTATCCAGACACTCAGCTAATTTTTGATGGTTTTATCTGTGTCACGGAATGCTCCATCCATCCGCTGACTCAATTTCTCCAAACCCTGTTCATTCGTCTTCTTTGCTTCTTGAACTTCTTTATTCAGCTTGTTTATTGCTTCATTGGTTTGTTTGTTGTCTTTCTTTACCTCTTGAATTTCCTTCTTTAATTCTTCCTTTGCTTGTTTATTGTCTTCTTTTAATTCTTCCTTTGTTTGTTTGTTGTCTTCTTTTAAGTTGTTTATTGCTTCATTTGTTTTCTCATTCATCTTGGTTATTGCTTTCAGGAGGGTGTCCATATCCATGGCGGGATCGGGTGTACATCTAACGGTCATCCGCTGGTTCTTCATCCGAGCAACGGTACGAGAAACAGGAGTTCCTGTTTCTGGGGCGTCGTCGTCCGTATGCTCTCCCGATGTTTCGTCCTCCGGCTCTTGGGCTGCCGACGGATCTTCCACTAGGATGCAGCTCTCCTCCACCTGTGTCGAAGATAAATCATCCAGTACATTGGGATGGAAATCGGCGGATGCGGTGGCAGATGCGGATGGCGGCGAACAATCGGGTGAGATGTCTTCGGTGTCCGACAGACTTGGATTGACCTGGTCGTTTCCTGCCATGGTTTGTGAGAAAATAATGCGACGAACGTGTGCGGTGAATAAAAAACGTGAAAGTGTTGAGATATACAAAATAATTAATAAGAAATCCAATAGAAATTGCTATAGCTTCGTAGTGAGTGAAATACAGAAAAAGTGGTTTAACAATGTGCTCAGTGATAAAATGAGTCAAGTTAGCAATATCGTTAACATAAAAATGACACGAACATACAGGATACACAGTGAACACTTATGCGGTAATACAGGTACGCCTCTTATAATTTATTATTACTATTATTATAAATATCTTACTTTTATAATTTCTTGCCGCAATTCAATATATAGGCTAGTGTTCTTTGCACAATTTTATATAAAAGGGGCAGTGTTTTGTTTGAATTATTCCGCAATATATCCGTGATTTAATTTTACTTCCCTCTTTATGTTTTAAAAACTTTTAAAAATGTAAATAACTTCAATCCTCTTTTCTGTAAATTTTTATAAATTGTTTCAATATAGACCTAATATTCTTCAAATAATATGACCTTTCTTATGGTATTTCTTAAACCTATGACTTATAGTATGACCAATTTTCGAATAACACGATAATAAAATTCTGAGTTCGATTTTTTCTCTAAAAATTCATCAATCGATAAATTTCTTTTCCGTTCAAAAATTGGGTATGGTACTTCTTGTTATTTTATATAACAGTGAACAGTCAATATCAAATTCGAAAAAATTCACAACCATAAATTTTTCAAAAAATTTTCCCGTTGTCAGCGCTATAGTATACTGAGCAACTAAATAATCCTCGTAGTCGATTATCCACCTCTTCAATGCCTATCACTGTTGGGCGCCAAATCATGTGGTGCTGAATCTAAATGCCTCACGTTGGGCCGGCAAAATCATGTGGTGCGGTATTTGATGGCTTCACACATGTAGAGTGAATCTTGTACTGAGTCAATGGTGTAGCGGCTATAAATTTTGTAATTGCGTGCGTGGACGCTGGGTGAACACCAGACTGATTGACTCACCACAAGACTCAATACAATTGTCGGAATCGCGGGAGGCCTAAACGCTCGCTCACCCTTGATTCCTCTAATGACAAATTGTATAATGATGAAATTTTTTATAAGCAGTGTAGCGATCGCTAAACACTGAATACGGATACCTTAAAATTATTACCTGTGAAGAATGAGCATACAAAATCATACAGGTCGAGCAAAAATCCCGATGTAGATAATTTACGGGACTGTGTCTCTAATAAGTTCTGAAGGATTAAAATACGGTATTTGAACCAAATATCGTTCAGAATATATTTCGAGAACAGAGTCTTGTCGGGTTTTAAGCTCTAATGTAGGAATTTATATGATCTATGGTTGCCACTGCTGTACAATTGATGCGTTCGCTCCTAAGTCGAGGTAGGTAACAGATAAAAGCTGATATATGAGCAGGTAAGGACAAAGAATAAATATCTCGATCTGACCCCACTCGCTACATCCACTTAGACCTGTTCCAATATCCAGCTTAATTCAATTATTTCAATGATCGTATTCGATCGGTTCTTGATGATATAGAACGTATCAGACACAATAATTGACAGGCTTAAGAAATAATCGAACTCAGAAAGCGAATTAACAAAACTGAAATATATTATAATAAAATATGTAATCATACAGTGCAGGTTCAGAATTTGATTTACAGGTTGATAATAATTTAGCATTAACAAAAGGAGTTAAAAATGTTCTTGTACTTGCATGATACCATGCGTGATTCGACAGAATTTTACAATTGATAAAGTTGAACAGTTTTGAAAAAATAGTGAAAAAATGAATTATAAAATATTTTTAAAAATGTTCGGGGTCGTGGTTCAGGCAGCGGAGGATAGCTAATCAACTACAAGTTCGTATGAATTAAATATTGAATAAATTTTAGGCTCTTAATAACTAAAAGCGCTTGTCGGCGAGGCCAATAGTTTAACGAAGAAAAAATGTATGTTTCTGCACTGAAATATTTTTCGAAGCGTAGATTGGGGCCCCTTTTAAAACTTATAACTCACGTGAATTTCCTTGGCGGTCGTGGTTTTCTTCTTTAGATCAAAAATCGTTTGATCGGCGGCAATCCAGGCTTCGGTTTCAGCACGTGGGGAATTTTGATTTAAATATCTCCTTCACTGAATTAATTAAGGGATAATTTACTTTAAGCTTTTAATTTATCGATTGATGAAAACAGAAATTTACAAATAACAAATAAATTGGCCTAAAATATCGGCTCACAAATAGAACATTTAAAATCGAACAAGAAATTTTCACAAATGGGTCTTTGGTAACTATAAAAAGAGATCTGCACGGTGAGGATTTCAAAAGGGAAGTGCTGCTCTTTTCTCTAAGCTTTTAGGCTAGACCTTGCTTCTCAGAATCTCAATGTAATAATTTGCATAAAAATTTGCCATTGGTAGAACGCTTGTGACGTAAACATGACGTCAGTGGCAAGCAGTAGAATACAATTCCTTTAATTACAATAATAATTTAATTTATGTAATTCTTAGAACTGCTTAATCTTATAGACATAGTTCCTCTCATACAATGTACATGTGCTAGTGTAACTGATAAGGCAGGGTTGTTGTCTGATAATAGATTAACATGTGTTGCTTTCAAACGATCACCTTCTTGGTGCTATTTCTATGCACTGTGATTGGCTTAGACCTGCCATAGAGATTTAATTACCATGTGGTTCAGTTGAATTAAATTATTAATAAATTAATATTCTTGTACAATTTTTATTAGGTTTGAGATTGTTATAAATAATTTCTGCCATTTTATCAATAATATAATTTCATGCTATGACCTATTTAGTTACAATAAGACCTGACATATAATATAATTTCTTAAATAATAAATAATTTCAATGATAACACATATATTTTATTTTTTTTTTTATTTGAAATTCTTGATCCTTTATGGATAGTTTTAATTTTTAGAGATTGTATTATATCTTACGTGAAGCCAGCGTGACATTTGACAATACTTTGAATTAGTCAGCTGCGTTCGAACTGTTTTAAAAACATCTGATCGATAGTAAACAAAGTGTAACCTCAAAATTAGTGAGCGATTCATAAATAATTTGTGCTTCATTCGCAAAATAATTATAATTTTATTGAATAATTTTCCTAGAAAAATATTCAGTACAGAACGGTACTCTTATCAAATATACAGTTATTGATAAGTAAGCTTTATCGCTCGGACGCTAACTATTCCTTTAGCAAATTCTTTCATTTTAAAAGGTAATCACAATTTTTCTCTCTTTTCATGAGATCTATTTGAAAGATTCATCACAATATCTAACCATTTGGAAAGTTCAGTGTAAGAGAGGGCTGGCTGCACCCTATCTTCGCTCTCCTAGCTTTAAAATGAAGCGATTCAATTCATTCTTTTACCTATCCTTTAGTATTTTCTACTCCTTCTCTTCTTGTCTATTCTCTCTTCTTCTACTTAATTTCCTCCCGGCTATTCAGAAAACACAGAAGAATAGAGTGACTGTCCTGAAATACATTTTCCGGCTTTCTTTCCCATATCCTCCTGTACATCCTTCTCATTACTATAGTAACGACCAACGTCATTCAAGCGAGCCTAACTAATAACCAACTATTATGATAATGTCCGTTGTTCTGGCTCACTTCTCCTCTTGCATGCTATCTATAACTACTCTCTCTATAACCACTGCATCTATAACCACTCTATCTATAACTCCAGCATCTATAAGCTCTATATCGATAGCTACCAGTGCAGTCGGGAGAGACCTACTTTGAGTATTGTTCTGTGGCGCGTGTAGCGTGGAGAATCCGGGACCCTCTATACGAGATGTGACGTTTAACACGTAGACTATCTGAAGCAGGTGTATGACAAGTGTGGGGTGATGGGTCTAGTCGATTCTAGAAACTGCTGGAGTGGTTTTCATTTTGGATCAATGATGCGCGAAAGTGTAACTCTGTATCACGAACAAAATACAGAAATAACTTCAGTGATGGTGATTAATTCCGCTTATTCTTCTTTTTTATTCTTCTCCTTTTTTACTTTCCTTGCCCTTATCATAGGTAAGGAAAGTATTGCTTTTCCTACTTCTCCTCCTCCTCTTTTTCTTCTTCTTATTATTTATTTTTTCCTTCTATTTTTTCTACTCTTCTTCTTCTTCTTCTCACTTCTCCTTTTCGTTGTTCTTTCATCAAAGGTGATCGATTGATTCGTCACCTGCCAGTGGTTCGAAACCCACCTGATCCTGCAAGTCCTTGAATCTGCATTACTCAAATTCAAATTCAAATTCAAATGATCTTTATTCACAAAAAAAAGTAATATAGCAGTAGAAACATTAGATAAATAGTGAATATTCCCCACAAAGACAACAAGTCTGGGTGTGGGGAATGAGCACCGTGAACTGCATTATAACAACCTGACAGTTGAAGATTTACAATAAAAAAACAACAAAAACAATAGAATAAGTAAAGTAGAGTAAATAAAAAAGCATCTTTAGAGGATTTGGAGAGCATTCAATGTTGTTGAACCCAAATTTCTGTAGTTAAAAAAAAAAAAAATATATATATATAATATATATATATATATATATATATATATATATATATATATATATATGGTACTGAAAAAAAGAAAAAACTGACTAATTTTAAGAGGCATACAGAGTCCTGCATATCCAGACGAACACCCACAACCAGGGGTGATGTTCAATGGATATAGGCGGATTGTATGAGCCGCGATGCGGGTCCCTACCAATTCAAACAGCCACCTTTTAAGGTAGCATTTAAAGGTGCTAATGCTGACAACATTTTCCATTTGCTTCAGATGGTTTGGGATATTCCTGTACAGAATGTGACATAGATAGTGGCTGTTAGTCCTGGTACAATTATTTAGCAGGCGTGGCTGCACAATGCCAATGTTATTTTGGTGTCTGGTATTGTAAATGTGGTTTGATAAAATGAAAATTGTATTTTCATTATGCCAGATGAAAATTACTAAAACTTTAATATAAATCTGTCTGATATCCAATACATGGAATTCCTGATAAACTAACTCCGTTGGGTAGCGACTATTCCTGTTCAGGCAGTTTTTAATAATTGCACGCTGTGTTACTGCCAGGGGCTCCAAGGTAGCCGATGACTCATCAAGCCTCTCTTTAATTTCTTAGGTTACTTTGGAACTTAGGGTGCATGCGAACAGAGAGCGGTCAAAGCGGTCTTAGGAGGATATAGATATAGATGATATTATAGGATTACAATTATATATATCAACATATATATATAAAATAGAGATATCCTCATATCCATGTATATAATCATCCCTCTTAATACCGCTGGAACTCGGAACGCCTGATCGCTCTATGTGTGAACACACCCAAATGGGTAGCTAAGCAGCAGGCATATCATCATCAAACTCCACAAGAAAGATCTCCCAACCGTCAAGTTCAAATTTATTTTCCAAAACTCGTGATAGGCACACTGGATTACAATAAAGCAAGATACAACCATTTAGAATAGTGTGTGATTCAGTGTGTGAAGAATATCCCTCAATGCGATGGCACTAATTTTTGCGTATTTTGCGTATTATCCATTATTTAAATAGTATCAAATCACCTCGCGCTATAGCTGGAGTTTCTCTCTAGAATATTTGTTATATTCTCTTGAATATTTGTTATATTCTCTTGAATATTTGTTATATTCTCTTGAATATTTGTTATATTCTCTTGAATATTTGTTATATTCTCTTGAATATTTGAACAGAGAAAAACTCTGTGGAGTTTCAACCTAGAATATTTATGTGAACACTTTCTTCAGTGCAACCTCTAGCCTATAGGTTACATCCACATTATAGATCCACGCTATATTATATGAATAGCTCCAGTAAACTACAGCAGTGCGTAATCCTAAAAGGCCAACTAGAGTATTGTGAAACAATCTACTGTCTACTGACGTCAATCCGTCAGCCTGTATTGAGAAACCTACTGCACACAACATGTCAGTTAGCTGCGACTTTCACTACAAACTGTCAGCATTCGATAAATGGGAAGCATTCATGTTGTTTATGAGGAATGTTGACAATTGAAGAAGTGTATAACTGCTTCCTATTTTAAAAATGTCGTCTGTGGTTTAGTTGAGAAACTGTCAGAGAATTCCTTGTGAATAACATGAATATTTCTAATTTAACTAATGCTGACAGTTTAAATTGTATTTACGCTTCCTATTTTGAAAAGTGTCGTCTCTGATTTAGTTGAGAAAAAGACAGCATTCATTGTAAATAAGTAGAATGCTTTAGATTCAATCACTGATGACAGTTAGAAGTGGAGCTGTCTGCCGGCACACAAATGTCCCCATTATACACGGGATTGCAATCAGTGGTTCTGCTGCTAACTTGATTGGGAGCCACTTTTGTTTGGGGGAAAATTTGGTGTTATCCAGCTTCAAATCCAGGATTATAAGACAAAGATGGGTAGCTGTTGGAAGATTTGTTTCTTCTAACTGTTTTTGTCGAATTAGATTAGGTTGAATCTGTCTTTGTCCAAAATTGAGACATAACTGCATTTTGTTTCAAACTGAAGACCGGTTATAATGATCAAAATGAAATTTGGAGTTTTGGGTGGTACATAAACTGACCAATATCGTATATATCTTACATATTAAATATTGATTAGTAAATATAAAAATTGTAAACATAGTAAATATTAAAAACACTTCACTTATATGCGCTACTCTCTCAAATTAATAAAAACAATATAAAACTTGTAGTACCCTCTTATTGAAACATTTAAGGGCCGGTTTCCGAGCTCGGGATTTAGCTACGTCCTAGACTTAAAACAGCTGGAGTCAGAAAATTGGGTTTCCAAAACGGGGTGTAGTCTCAGTCATTGTCATAGTCTCGATTGAATTAAATTTCGAAAAACTAGAAAATAGAACACAAAATAAAATAAAAAGAAAATGGTGTAAAGTTTCAGCTATTTTGAATTATTTAGGATTGTATAATTTTGTCCAGGAAAAACATTTCCAATATTATTGAAATGAGAAAATAAAAACTACGACTACTGTTATAAAAGCTGCGGTTACGCCCCGTTTTGGAAACCCAATTTTCTGACTCCAGCTTTTTAAAGTCTAGGACTTAGCTAAATCCCGAGCTCGGAAACCGGCCCTTAAAGTTTCATATTGTTTTTATTAATAGTAAATATTGTACAACATATTCACTGACCAAACGATCGAAAGCTTGTTCTGAACAAAGATTAATAAAAAACTGGATAAAGCTGGTTTAAAAGCTCTAAAATCATGCGAACTAACATTGGATTAATACACTTTTTGAGACATAATTTATTAATCATACTTCTCATATGTCGGGCTGTTTCTATGTGTTTTATGCTCCAGAATTCGTACTCTAGATTTATGCTCGTTTGCTCTAAACCCAGCCGTACTACCATAGACCAACTAAACATTAGTGATCTATGATTCTATGTGGTTGAATCTGTAATTCTACTTAAGTTTTCGTTTCCTATTTCTATCAATTCTATTTTCAACTTCCTTCAAGAAATGATTCGTTGAATCAATGGATGAATTATATCATTAGAGCTTAAAACTAGAATAGTATCATCCTTCCAAACATCCGTTTTTGTCGATTAAATTGAAGGTCAATGCAACATCTATTTCAGAATTTACTAGCATTTTTCAAGTCAATCATAATTATCATCTTAAACTTGATATTTTGACATTAATTTATTGCTCGACGCATTTTTTGAACATTCACTAGCGCAAACGGGAAGGTAATGACGCTACAACATTCTAAAATTGTGGAAAATTGTTGTGAGGAAAAAATTGATGATATCAAAAGTGCTGTGAATCTGTGTTTGATTGTCAACTAATTGCGACAGCTTCCTCAATTTGTTGCATACCTGAAATAGTTTTCACTTTTTCACCGACAGTTTTCTTGGCTGATGAGTTTTTATCGACAGAAAGCCAAATGGAGGAATAATTGAGGAGTTGTATAATTTTTCAGATGTCTTCTTCCCTATCTCATAGTGTTGAGTGCCTATAGAGTTCTTCTATCTAAAATAGAAAATAAATTTGTTTAATAGTGACAGTTTTGTAGGATTTCTCAGAAAAGTATATGAATTATGGTATGTGATAATTTACTTTCTCGTCAATATAAAATACAGAATTTTTCAAAAAAATTATGAACTATATGATCGGTTTTCTGTGACAATACTGACAATTCATATGAATAGTGACGATTAATCTCAGAATTTTCCAAAACATTATATTAAATATGGTGTACATATATTAAGATAGTTTGATTTCTCGTCAATATTAAATTTTTCATAATATGAGATAAATAATCTTCAGTACTTACATATAGCTCCAATTCTTTCGTCTATGATTTGAAATAGGTAGGAACTCAAAATTTTAGGTTCATTCAACCTTATCACCCTTTCACAATGTACAAGTTTCTAAATCTAATGAAAATAACAAATTTTGAAATATTACTCGTAATTCTAGTAAATTTCGTCCAAATATTCCAATACAGCACCTACCTTGTTCAATTTCAGAAATGTTAGAACTGAATGATGAGTAAACCTGTTTTAAGAATGTAGGTGAAATTATATGATAAATCTGGTTATTTCCATTACTGCTACTGTACGTGAAAATTACTGCTACTTGAAGATTAGGTCAACATTACTCACGAGTGAGTCTTTGATACAATTTTAGGGATGTGTAACAGGATATTTCATTTGCTTACGTAGGTTGCAACGTTTCTCTTTTATTTTTCTATCAATGTCTACTGACTCACATATCCCAAGAATAGAAAATTTGCGTTGAAGACATAAATATGTAATTATTATTGAACGAAAATCCTAAATAAATGCTGCAAATCACCCCAATTCCTGACTAGCAATAGGGAGGTACCGGGTTCGATTCCCGGGCTGGCAACTAATTTTTGGATAGTAGTTCTCATTGAATTTCCATCTAGCTGTTAGCCCTGTTGTCAATGTCTGCAGTAGCAGAGGTCTTCGGGGTGATTTGCAGCATTTATTTAGGATTTTCGTTCAATAATAATTATATATTAATTAGCATTTGAATAAATGCATTCTCTATTTAATTCCATCTGTAACATAAATATGTCTTCATATTATACAGTTATATACTAAACTAATATATTATACAGTTTGAATACCATAGATACAACTTTATTATAATATAGATTTATGGTGCTCATAATTATTTCATTCATCTTCTTCATCTTCTCCATCGCTTTGTATTTTCTTTTTTTTTGGTTTTTTAGTCTTGTACTAAGTCTTCCCATCAATTATCATCTTTCGACTTAGAAAAGAATAGAAAAATCTTTATTCATCTTCAACACAGTCTCTACCTTCTTATCTCTCTCTCCATTCACTTTATTCCTATTCTTCTATCTCTCCTTCTTCTCTATTCATTTCTCCACGTCCTTCTTCATTCTCTTTCTCACTTCTTCAACCTCCAACCTCTCCTCTTCTTCAAGTTTTAATCACCACATTTTCACATTCTTCTTTGATTCTTTTCTTTTCTAGTGTTTATTTTTATCTTCCTTCTTTCTTCATCTTCACCTTCTTCTCATCCCCCTTATTCACATCCTTCAATCTCTTTATCAAATTGTTTTCTATGTCTTCACAATTTTCTAATCCCTCTCTCCATCCCTTATCCTTTTCCCCCTCCTCTTCTTTCAATCCTCTCATTTTTAAGTTATTGTTTTCTTTTACTTTTGTTCATTGTTTATGATGTTGTTTTAGTTGTAACTTAGAATTGTATGGAGGGTTAAGTGTAATAGAGGGCCGGCTGCGCCCTAACTTCGCCATTCTAGGTTTTTAATAAAGGCAGCGATTCAATTCAATTCAATTCAATTTTTTCTTCATCATCACATCCTACACCTTCTCTACATCCTCATCCTTATCCTCTGCCTTTCCTTCTTCCTCCTTCTCTTACTCCTCCTCCTCCTCCTCTTTCATACTTCTCGACCTCCTCCTTCTTATTTCCATCCTCCTCATGTTCTCTTCTTCTTCCCTACCTAATCCTACTTCTCACACTTCATTTCCTCCCCCTTTATCATACTCTCGTCCTGTTCCTCCCTCACCTCCTCTCATCCACCTCCTCCTCCTCTCCTCCTTCATAAGTCGTCTAATAATAATTCTCCAGTCAACTACATCGTCATCTACTGTCTCCTTTCACACGTCTGCATCCTCTTTTCCTGCGACTTTTTGCTGCCGTGACACAGACCCCAATTTAGACCACTGACGTCATCACTATGAGGCCAGCTATGAGTTTTCAACTTTTTTTTGTGAATAATTGGGTGCAGAAACAGGCAGGCATTCTGCAGCGGTGAGTGTCCACTTGACCAATAAAAACTAGAACCTGTTCTGCTGCTACTGTTGCATCGGTGAATAGTGGACCGTTGCACGCTACTACTGTACTTACTTACATACAGTTCAATGTCATCATTGCATGTAACTACTGTTCAACACTGATCCTGTTGCATCTGAAGATGGAGAACATACTGCAGTTCCAACAATAGCATTATGTTAATGATATCTATAGTCAAAGTTTGATTATCAATGTCATTATTTCATTTATTTCTTTTACACATGCACAAAATCAAAACAATTATTGGGAGAGAAATTACAGAAACTATTTCTAATAATTATAACTATTTTCTAATAATTATTGGGAGAGAAATTACAGAAACTATTTCTAATAATTATAACTATTTTCTAATAATTATTGGGAGAGAGATTTCAGAAACTATTTCTAATAATTATTGTGATCTTATAATTCTAATACTATTTCTCCCCCGAATTTAGATAGTTGATGAGCAGATCTGAATAAGGTTATGGTACCACTTCTTAATATTATTCCATGCAACTTCTGTTCAACACTATAGTAAGCCTGTTACATCTGAAAATTGAGCCCATATTGCAGTTTCAACAATTGCTTTTTGTAAATCATATCTTTAGTCAAAGTTTGATTTTCGATGTCATTATTGCATAGGCTACAACTTCTGTTCAATTCATAATAATATAGTTCTACCTGAAAATAACGTTAAGTTCAAATTAGCAACTACTTTTATATCAGTTGGGTGTCATTCATAAGTGCGTGATATCAATAATTGAGGGAGTATCTCAAATTCTCGTTATTTGTGTTTATCATCTAATATTTATCGTTACAGTTAATTTGATTTGAAAATTCCATTTAATACTAAGCAACACTCCTAGATCTATCTACCTCACACATAATGTAATTGCAACTCTTCAAAGTTCTTCGAAAGTTGGTTGCATCTTGCATGCAACACTTGTTCAACGCAGCCAGTTCTATATGAAAATGTAGTCCAGTTGGTAGTGGCAACTTTTGTTCAATGTGGTGCAACTACTATAGTTGTAAACCTACTGTCCAAACAGACAGTCATTGACATTACAAGTTGCATGTTGCAAGTAGGGTCAATGACAGGTTTGTCAGTGTTCATGACTGCCTAGGTAGTTCAGTTATTACTTTCTATGCTTTCTCTCACTGTAATTCCAAACAGTACTCTGGTAATTGGTAATTCTTATAACTGGTTTCTAATAATAATCACTTTTCTATTGCTGGTATAGAAATTTTAACGGTTAAAGAGTTACATAGTACCATATTCATTTATTGTACAATATACTGACATCATAATAAAATTATGATCAGGGAGAAAAAGCTAGGCTGAGCCTGTACTATTTCTCTCCCAAATATAACTCTCATAGAGTAAATATACTGTTTAATTCAATATTTGTATTAGACAGTACCATAGAGATTGAAGGCAATGGGAGTCAACTAAAAGAGAATTCAGCCAATGGCAGTTGAGTAGGAGAGATTGTGAAAGAAACATTAAGTTAAAACAATGGCAGAGTTGCCATTTTGCTTTTTCAACGATAACCAATGAGAGAGGAGCTATATTATTGCATATGGGAGTTGACTGAGTGATAATTCAACCAACTAACCAATGAGAGAGTAGTAGTTTAGTTGTCATGGCAACAGCCAATGGGAGTGGAGTAAGAGAGAATTCAACCAATCACAAGCTTAAGTATAAGAAAGCATTTCCATCATCATGAAGCAGTTTAAGAGTAGTTAATCTCTCATTGGTAAATTCTTTCTGTCTTCTGGTTAGTCTTCTAAAGCATTCCTCATCTTTTGCTGTTAATCTCTAGAATCTCATTCTCTGGAATGAGGATCATATTCTATTGTACTATAGCAGAAACTCATACATTAAGATTGTTTATTTTAAGATATTTCAATTTATTTCATAGAATAAAGATTGTTTTATTCTATGACCATAGTGTCCATATTTCTGAATGCAAGGATGAAAATAAACTAAAGAACCTTTTTTTTGCAGGTACACTCCAAGTTTTCACTGCATAAGATCTTGTCTGCCGCTAATGTTTCCGTAAGTTTAATATCATCCTTCCTAATTTGCTTTTGTGTTTGAAATTTTAAAAGACTATTATGAGCCCAACATACTTGCAATGGATCAAGCTGGAAGATTTGTCGTATCAATCATTAACGTGTACACTATTACATGCTATCAATTTTATTGTATAGTAACAGGTAACCCGTGCTCCACAAGGATCTAATTAAAAACTTGACAAACTGAAAACTTGCCCTATCGAAATCTTGAAGAATTTAAAAGAGGCCTTCAACCATCCTCGGTAAATTAAGAAACAATATGCAAAATTTCAAGTTAATCAGTCCAGTAGTTCAGACGTGATGATGTGTTATTCTTGAATTTCCTATCCCGTACGTGTATAAGCCAATAATTATTTTCTTTATAATATTATAAACTCCAATTTTTTTCTCCATGGAACTTTCACCTTTGATTGAAAAATCTATGAGTTCCCTCAAACTTGAACGGTTGGACACTGTGAATCCCATAAGGATGAAAAACTTATGTTTTCCTATAATATCTCGAATGGGTTCCATAGGGAAATAGTTTTTATTGTTGAATATTGAGCTCTACCAACTTATCTCATGAAGTTACCCTTCATTCTATCACTATTCTAAACATGATGCAAACTATCCCGTAGTTGCAAGGGATTATCTTGAGGAAAATGAACATTGCACGAGGATAACTTGCAAAAAATATCCATCACTGAAGATAATATAACCGGATTTTTAGAACTGTAACATAGTTTTCCCCTATAGATTTCCTCCGGTTGATCGATTTCAGATCCGCAATCAGCTGATGTGATAACGGGTTTTATTTAGGAGTTCATAGAATAGAACAAGTAGGCGGAAGATTCCTTCGTAAAAGTATGTGAAAAAGTGTGGAATTTACCAAGAATATATCTATAGGTGCGTACAGATTTACACGCCGCGAATTGAGCAATTCACTTTTAATCAGCTGACTATATCTGTATTTTTACAGAAACGGTAAGATACAGATAAAAAAAGCTTGGCATCAGCTGATTAAAAGTGATTTGCTCATGTTCGCGACGCGTAAATCTGTACGCACCTTTGGATGATACTCTAGGATTTATGCTGGTGGAAGTCTCTCATGGGAAGATCCCACCTCGCCATCTGAGAAGATATAGTGAGGTCCACGTTATAATGACGGTATTTGATCAACTTTGGTTTTGCTATCCTTGTCTATCAATCGACACAAGCCGGTGTTACTATCCTTTCTAGGCCCACGACGATGCCAATAATACTCTTGACAGTGTAGAAATATAATTAATTAATACAGAGAATCGGCATCGTTATTCTTCTATCTTTATCTACTGTCATTATAACGTGGACCTCACTATCGTTACGTTGGTAGCAAGGGTCTAGTCTACGTAAAAATCATGTACCTAGAAATACAGTAGCATTCTAGTATTTCACAGAAATCTTGAAGCTCCATGCTGTAAAATTTAAAAGTTATTACTTCATCCAAGTATTTTCTCTGGTTTTTTCCTCCTAGATATGTTTTTAGGTTGTAGATAGATGTTAGAAATCGATTTGGGTTTTTTCATTTGATTATAAACTGGATGAAAGCAGGAAGGAGTGTTGCGTAGTAGCCTACGTGAAATGTGTGATATACTTCCGATTCTTGGTATTGTAGATCCATGCATTGGGAGTTCAACCTCCTACTAAACACGTCACAAGTCAGTGATCTGTGATTATCTGTGCGAGTTTCCTTGAGCACAGCATTCGACATTCTTGTGATGACGAAGTAATTCAGTCGATCTATTATTAACTGAATAAGAGGGAGGATAAGTGTGGAGAAGAGGATGAGCCTTGAGGAGGAAAAATAGAATAATAATAATAAGAAGAAGAAGAGGAAGAAGAAGAAGAAGACAGGGGAAGAAGAAGGAGTAGGAGGAGAAGAATGAGGAGAAGGAGAAGAAGAAGATAAAGAGGAAGAAGATGGAGACAGGAGAAAAAGGAGACAGGAAATGAAGAAAAAGAAGAATAAGACAGTCAAAAAAGAAGAAGACAGGCAGAAAAGAAAAAGAAGAAGAAGAAGAAGAAGAATATGATGAAGAAAAAGGCTGGAGAAGAAGATGAAGAAGACTGGAGAAGAAGACAGAAGAAAAAGAAGAATATGAAGAAGAGAGGAGAAGGAGAAGAAGAAGAAAGAAGAAGAAGAAGAAGAAGAAGAAGAAGAAGAAGAAGAAGAAGAAGAAGACAGTCGAAGAAGAAGAAGAAGAAGAAGAAGAAGAAGAAGGAAGAAGAAGAAGAAGAAGAAGAAGAAGAAGAAGAAGAAGAAGAAGAAGACAGTCGAAAAAGGAGAAGAAGAAGACGGAGAAGAAGAAGACGAATATGAAGAAGAAGAAGAAGAAGAAGAAGAAGATGAAGAAGACTGGAGAAGAAGAAGAAGACGAAGATGAAGAAGAAGAAGAAGACTGGAGAAGAAGAAGACGAAAATGTAGAAGAAGAAGAAGATGAAGAAGACTGGAGAAGAAGAAGAAGACGAAGATGAAGAAGAAGACAGGAGAAAAGAAGAAGAAGATAGGAGGAAAAGAATAAGAAGATAGGTGAAAAATGAGAAAAAGAAGAATACTGGAGAAAAAGAAGAAGAAGACGGGATAAAAAGAAGAAGAAGAAGAAGAAGAAGAAGAAGAAGAAGAAGTAGAAGATAAAGAAAATGAAGAACAAGGTAATCTTCCGCAAGAATTGGATGAGGAGGAGGAGGGGTTGGCAAAAGAAGGAAGTGATGAAGTAAATGAAGGAGGAAAGATGGAGAAGGATGTAATGGAGAAGAGAAAAGAAGAGAAGGAAGATGGAAAAGAATTGGAAGGCTTAGGACGTGAAATAAGATGGTGATAATAATTGCAGGTGGGTGATGAAGAAGAAGAAAATTGTGAAGGGGAGAATTTACATATATAAGAATATAATACATAACAGAGAAAAATAATTAAACATATGTATAAGAAGAACAGTATGAAGGAGAACAGAATAGAATATGGAAGGGTGAGAATACAAGTAAGATAAAAGTAAGAGAATACAAGAGCAGATAAACAAGAAGACGAGAATGCAGGATAAGAAGAAGAAGAAGAGAGAGATGAAAAGTGGGATGAAGTAGAATATTGAGATAGCAAAGAAAGAAGGAAGGTAAGACTGACAAGGGAGAAAAGTTACAGAACTAAAGAAATATTTGAAAGAGAAGAAACGTGTACAAAGTTCAATGAAGAATACAAGTGGAGAGAAAATGTTCAAATAAAACTTGCATCAGAGAAGAAGAAATGGAAGGGAGAATTTTTTTTCTCAAATCAAATAATTTATTTGTCATGCAATAAATACATATTCATAAGAAAAAAAAGTAAATAATAAACAAATTAATAAGATAAGAATATAAAAAAGGAGTAATTAATTATTTAATTTAAATAAGAGAAGGGAGTGATTGAGGAGAGAATGACAGATTGAGGAAAGTATTTTATGACAAGATAAGTAAAAAAGTACCACTTTACAACAAATGATCAATACAAAAATGAAGAATATAAATTAATACGAGGGGAGAAGAAGAAGAGAAGGAGGATGGAAGAAGAAAGGAAGTGTGAGGAAGGAAAATGAGAAATCAGCAGAAGAGGAAGTCGGAAGAACAAGAAGCAGAAAAAGAATGAATTTGCGTAGATGTGGTCCTTAGTAGATTGCTATCTAAAATCTGCTGATTTACAAGACATGTGCCACACTCACATACTATGACAACCTCACCAACACATATAAAGAAAAACACATAAATACACACACCAGCACATAATCCCACTCACACACATGAGGCAATCACATGTATGTGTGAGGTAGTGTGTGTAATACAGCAGCAGGAAAGCCACCAATCATTGAAGGGCTATGACGTCAATGAATTGCAAATCTAGCTTATTGACCTCCAAATTTGGCGCGGCTATATTTAGTGCTGGCTGCTTATGAGTTATGATTGAATGGAACCTGTGTTGGGGTATAGGGTGTTTTTGGGAGAGGAATATTTCTCATATTCATGAGGATTTACACTTCGCAAAATTTATGAATTTGAGTTGTTTGTCTCTTGAATTTTTTTGCAGAATTTACGATGTATAAACTCTTCAACTTGCTACTGTTGATAGGAGAAGAGGACTATTTGGAGGTGTTATTTGAAGAATTGCAAATCTAGCTGATGACCTTCAAATTTGGTGCTTGAGAACTATCTGGAGGTGTTTCGAAAAATAAGCACTCCTAATAAGATTGGTGACATTACACAAAGTTATGTACAGAGCTCTACATATGATAAAAACAATATAAAAACTTGTAGTACCTTTTACTATTAAAAACTTCAAAATATTTCAATGACTAGTTTCGACCATAACTCAGGTCATTTTCAAGTTGTACAAAAGTAGCCCATATAAATGAAGTGTTTTTAGAGTTCTACAGATTTTAAGTTATACAGAGCTCTGTTTATTCATGTTGCAGAATTCATAATTTTTATATATTTTGTATTTTGCTATTGTAGGGTATTTTGGATACATATTTGGGAATTGGGCGAAATAAATTATTGTCATATTAATGATGTCATGCAGACCTCCACGTTCTAGAATTTATGATTTTTGTTGTATATGCTAATCGATTTTGTCTTTCTCTAGCTGTGGTGAATTGGAAAGATGAACCTGTCGTATAAGGGAGGTGTTTCTGAAACATTTCTTATACTTATGAGATTTTTTGAATTTTACTACACGTTGCTGTTTTTTCAATTTGTTCTGTTTTTTTTATCTACCTAGATAAGCCGTCGGTCCCGGCTGCCTAAAAAGCAGTCGTTAGGTCATGTCAGAGGCCCTGAAATTGATCAGTTGCGACCTGAAAATTCTGACACCAGACCTGAGCCAGCCAGGTCACTCGATATTATTATTATTATTATTATCTACCTAGAAAAGTTGAACGTATTTTCTCGAAATGCATTTCATAGGGCATTTGAAGTCTGCTACAAACCTCAATTTTAAATAAAAAAATCATTAAATATAAACTATTGTAATTTTAATAATGCTGTTGTATTTTCACTTTTCATCAATAGCCGCCGTAAAGCACTGATAAAAATCTTCTTTATTTAGACAAAAAAAAATGGTATCTTCAGTTTATCTGGGAACTAGGCACAATAACCATATAGAAACTGTTATAAATAAGAGTTTCTAAGATTTTATCGTTATAATTAAATCAAAATTTAACAAAAAAGGTATTAAAAATGGCAAAATCGATAGCCAGTTGACGTGCACTCTGTTCTAGTTGAAGGGTCTGACGCAAACAAACTACATTGAAAGCGTATTAACTTTATGAGCGAATATGAATCCGCCAGTGAATATATACATGAAAAGTATGTCAACATTATTCATTATTTATGACCTTTTAGAGCCGTCAATGGGCAATGATTTTTTAACAATACCTATCAATAGATTGTAGTGTCCGACTTTCTATTATGATGCGTTTAATATTCTTATCAGGCTATGAGGGCGCTTTCATTAATGCAGGCTATAATTCACTATTCATAAAATTCGTTATTGGAGTCCACTATTCTATGGAAGCCCGTATCTTTTCAGTGCTATGTGTAAAATTGTATTGCATGTACTGTTTATTGTTCAATGTAGGCCTACGTCTCCTATAAGTTGATAGTACTCTTTTATGTACGTTTTCTATGCAGGAGGTAAAATAGATTGTTTCACTTGTCTTTCCCAAATTAGTTTCACTTTCCGTTTTATTTTCACATTTTTATCCATGTATAGAATTTTTTCTAGTATCTATTCTCTTTCTTCATTGTATGGCGTAAAGGATATAATTTTTATACTTTCACTATCCTTCAAATTTATCAGTTTGAATGAAATTATTTGGAATTTTACATCAGTCAACATGTCAACACTACCCTTCGTTTTTTGAGAGATCTTTTTGTTGTTTTGAAGAAGATTCTTTTGAATTAGATTGGTCACACACCGATTAGTCAAGACAAGACAAGACACGTTTAGTCACAATACTTTTCATAGTTGCTTATAAAGACATGTCGAATTGCAATGACTAATCGGTGTGTGTTGCGTCATAAGCAGCAATGTGAAGTATTGTGACTAAACGTGACTAGTCTTGTCTTGACTAATCGGTGTGTGACCAGCCTTAGGTTAGGCACATATCAGTTAGTCAAGACAAGACAAGACACGTTTAGTCACAATACGTGTGACTATGAGTTCATAGTTGCTTATGAAGCAACACACACCGATTAGTCATTGCAATTAGACATGTCTTCATAAACAACTATGTGAAGTATTGTGACTAAACGTGTCTTGTCTTGTCTTGACTAACTGGTATGTGCCTAACCTAAGGCTGGTCACACACCGATCCTCCAACGGCTGGGAGGAGAATAAGGGTAACACAACAGTTAGTCAAGACAAGACTAGTCACGATTAGTCACAATACTTCCCTTAGTTGCTTATGAAGCAACACACACCGATTAGTCATTGCAATTAGACATGTCTTCATAAGCGACTATGTGAAGTATTGTGACTAAACGTGACTAGTCTTGTCTTGACTAACTGGTGTGTGCTTACCCTTATTCTCCTCCACTGACAATGAAACACAATACTTTCTAGTCACTTTTGAATACTTGAATCACGATATTTTTGGTAATGGGAACTTTTTTATCTACGCAGTTCCTCCAAAATAGGTCATAGGTATATGAGAGATGTATTTCAAGTTACAGTATTCATAGGAGTGCATATTTCGCTTCTCATATCAGGATTAGCTTCGAGATTTATTCATCTATCAACAAACATGAGATATGGAACCAGTAATTAGAAAAAAAAATCAAACTCACTCACCAATTATTATTCAAATTAAACTCCTTTAATCCACAAATCGTCTTCACTAGATTATCTTATTTTTCTATGCATTTCATATCGCTTTTTTAGTGGGAATCCCTTCATAATAATTATACGTATTATATTTTAATTCATTAAATTTAGTCCACTTATATCCGCTTTATATGATGATGACATACAAGGAATAATTATAATCATAACAAACTTGTTCATCCTTGTACTACTTGAAAGTTCCAGGAAAATAGATTTTCTTTCGATCGTCTAGAATTGGTAATGTTATTGTATAGACGTCAATGTGTCTTGTATCCTGTTAACTATTTCGTCATGAAACAGCATCCTGTTCAAGAATTTTAGTTTATCTTTTGAAATGTTGCTGTCCAATTTATTATAGTTTGTCATGGATGGTAAATTTTGATTTACATGAATTGAAATTCATGCTATTCACCAATTTATGCACAAACATTACAAGCAAATCACATAGATACGCGTACAATATTATCAAATTTAATAGTACTATAATGTAAAAGGATTTATAGATTCCTTCTAGAATGCTTTGTAACAACTTGTGTTGGTACAACACACAATGATATTGCTCGATCATTTTCAACTGTAAAAGGCTGAATTCGTACCTCATGTTTAACTTGAACATACAAGTTTTAAAGTTCTTGAGTCCAGCCTCTAACGTTTTGTGTGACATTTTGGACTGTACAGTTGAAATTCGAACGTTAGTTCAGTCTTTCCCCGAACGTAAGTCTTTCCCGAGTGCAGTCTTTCTTGAAGAGTGCAGTAGTTGATGTGCTCTTGCAGGACAGCTGTTTAGAACACTTTTCGCCTGTCAGTCGAAAATCTCCTGGGAAACGTACGTCAAGCCCCGCACACACACATAGATTTTTCTTCGTACGATATTTTGCCGTCCTTATGAATTACATCAGATTAAATGGAACTTGACAAACATAATCTGTTTAATCCAATAGAATTTATAAGGACGTCAAAATACCATACGAACAAAAAACGATGTGTGTGTGCGGGGCTATAGTTGCTGACCTAGGAGAAGATGAATAGTTATAATATAATAATTTATATTCATATATATATTATAATCATGCCCTCAGTTATCAAACGCGTTCTATATTGATTTCACGGTATTTGAAGACATCTACAATACAATAAAAATATTGTTCGAGAACTTCCATAAGCATTTTTCAGTGGTGAATCATTTCAATATTTTTATCTATAAAATTACGCTTCCTAGACAATATTAAACACATATTAACATTTTGTAATAGTGTTTCCGTTATTACGATGTAATAATAGCATTGATAATAGGAAACACTCAAGACTCTTAACCAATATTGCATAACAGACAGCATCCTGTGTATAGTATTTAGAAGAACTCAAATAAACTTGAATAGATGAGTCAATGACGTAGTTCGTATTAGATAGGACTGTCTGAGGTCTGAGAATCTGGTATTTTACAAAGTAAGGTTACTATTTAGAGATTGTTTAATTTCACTGCGGAGTAACAAATTAATACGAGAACATAGAGACGTTTTCCCAGTCACGTCGTCTTTCACCAATGACGACATTTCTAGGAGAGGGGAAATAATCGTTCCAAAATGGCGCTGAAATAATACTTAGTAGTGATGAATAGTAGTTAGTACATGATAGTTAGTAGAAAATAATCGTAAGTCATGATCAGTGGTGGTTGTGATTCGAATTTATGGTTTAACTTTAATTGATAATTCAATTAATAATATTAATGGCTGTTTATTTGTGGCGATGCCATGGGTAGGAGTTGTGACAGGTGAAATCGTGAAGCTGTGGCCTGGAACTATCTTTGGCCTGGAACTATCTTTTATTTTACATAATTCCTTTCCTAGTGTCGTTCACTGTGCTCTTTCTGATCCCTTCTCTGATCTCATTTCCCCTCTACCATTATTTTCCACAACTATCTCTTATTTCATCTCTCCATTCTTTTTACTCTGATCTTTCTCTGTTTCCTTCTTATTTTTTCAACGACATCATTTCTTCCTTTTGATTTGTTTTATTTCTCTGTTATCTTCTTATCTTTTAAACGACCTTATTTCTTCTTTTTTATCGTGATTTTTGGGTCTCAAATTTTCTTCCTCTATCATGTTTCTTCCATTCTTGAAGAATATATTGCTCATGTTAACGAATATACTTCAGGAAAGACAGAAGAAGGGAAACAATAAAATGAGGATGTATGATGGAAGTGAGAGAAGAAACACATGAGAAAGAAGAAATAAAAGAGTAAAAAGTAGAAGAATGAACATTTTGAGAATGGAATACCATTCATTCTTGCATACAGAAGGAATAATTCCATAAAAGGCGAAATACTCAAGTATTTTCCCCAAATGACTCAAAATTCAAAGCTGTTCCACAACTTTCAAATATTATTAATAATCCACAAAACAACAAAAAATAAAAACTGATATCAAATGCGTAATCCAAACTAGTTTCTCTGGTAACTGGAATGGCAAGTTTTGGAAATTATCCAAATCTATTCTAAATTTTCGCATAGTTGATAACGCAATAATACAATATTATATCATGCGAAAATATGGGTCAACAAAAGTTTGCTCTCCAATTTATTTTTTGTTGTCAAATTTTTCAAAGTGTATCTTTGACGTCGTTTTTATGATGGTCATCTCAATAAAATATTGTGCCATATAAAAATACTCTGTAGCTGAATCTACTAGAGTACGTTTGTTGTGTAACTGTAAACAATAAGTTCACATTGATTTGTATAGAATTTTAGATATAATCAGTCTGCATCAATGAACTGTACTCAATAACCGATATATGTGTATACTACTTACAGTACTGGTATTATTTATTTACATTTTGATTTATTCGTTTTAAACAGGCGTTTGATAAATTGGATCAGAAACTATAATCTCCCCGCGTCATACTAGAGATAGTAAATACATTGTTCTATGTCTATAAATAGGATTTATTATCAGTTTAACACGTTTGTTAACACATGAGAGAATCCAGATACTAATAACATTTACTTTATTGAAAAAGCTAGCTGGTTGCATGACTCTCGATCAAAATTTTATAGATGATCATTGGTGAGATTTTCATGATAGATTGAAGATCCTAGATCATAGATTAAAGATAGATTATAGATTATAGATCTCTTCATAGTTGATCATTTAAAATCAGTTCGTGAAACATTGATGGAAGTTGTATGGCTAGTTAAACACACACATTTTTTGCCGTCCTTATAAATTCTATTGGATTAAACAGATGATGTTTGTCAAGTTCTGTTTAATCTAATAGAATTCATAAGGACGGCAAAAAATCGTACGTCCAAAAATCGATGTTTGTGAAACTGGCTTTGGTCGGAACTGTATGATATTTGATTGGAAATCATCCTCATATAAAAAATTTCATGACAAAGTTACAAAAAAGTAACTTAAGGCAATGCTTGATTGTTATTAGCCTGTGGGAATGGTCATCATTGATTTTTCTGCTGAGGGTGATTCCCACATAACCTGTAGGTTTGTGCGTGGCTGATGTGGAGAAGGGTGATGAAGAGAACTGTATATTAGATGTAGGCTATATTGGTTCTGAACCTTAGAGAGATTTAATCTTATAATAAAGTAATTAATTGGCAGATAAAAATGCAGTAATGGCTTGGAGATGTCACACCTTATTAACTTGGAATAATATGAGTTTGATAATATATATGAATAATACGGTTACCCTTTTACCAATCTTCTATAAACTAGAAACTTGAACTCTAGCTCATGGAGCTGCAGAATACAGACTATATATCGAGCCATATGGTTGGTAGTAGGCTGACCTATCGAGTTGAGAGGCTGTCATTGGCCGAGACAAGAGACGCCCATCGTGGGCAGAGCATTCCTTCCACGATGACAGCCTTTCACTTCGATTGGTCAGCCAACTACAAATGATATGGCTCCGTTGACAGTATACTCTGCTATTCCATGTTTCAAAATTTAGTCTACTAGAGCAGTGGTTCTCAACCTTTTTACTTCGAGCCTACATGTATAAGCATAGACTACTATACATGTTGCACATATACGTATACGTACGTATGTATATGTACTGTGAAGTTGTGCTCCTGGGGGGGTTATCTCTTATGATAGAGTCCCACGTTATGAAGCTATTGTGAGAAGTTGTAGATTGCAATTCCTTCACAGATAATACGATGTTTCTGGTATTTATAAGAGCAGTCTCTAAATTCCCTCTTTTGCGAATAAATTCACAAAAAATTAAGGCCTTCCGGCTCGCAAAATTACTGGGTTCAAACCTCAGCTCTAGCTCAGTGGTAGAAACATGAATTTTATAAATACAAATAATCACCATAAGGTTCAAGGACCAGGGATTGATAATTCTTACCGCTGCTTCTATGAAGTTCTTGAAGAATACCAGTAAGGAAATTAAAAGAATATTTGATGACTGATTATCAGTAACCATGTACCACTAGAGAATAATCAGGACCAACTATAGTTGTTTCTAGTTGATTC
Organism: Nilaparvata lugens; assembly: GCF_014356525.2. Taxonomy (NCBI): domain Eukaryota; kingdom Metazoa; phylum Arthropoda; class Insecta; order Hemiptera; family Delphacidae; genus Nilaparvata; species Nilaparvata lugens. The sequence goes on along the minus strand of NC_052513.1, from coordinate 32,947,971 downwards.
TTAAAACGCTCGTCGTGAATACAAGTATTCACCAATATACCCTTTCAAAATTCCTTAGAACTTACAACGCCAGTTCTTGAAGCTCTCTGGATCCTTATATGATATAACTGGAACCTTATTAATATAATTTCTTAATATGCTTGTTCTGGCTGATAAACTGAATATCATCAAAGGATGATAAATATTGAGTGCTTTGAATAAGGTTAATATTATTTGATTCAATAATTTTAAATGCTGCTAAATATTTGTTGGTACCAAAACAGCTCAAACTATATAACACGAGATGAGTTAGGATATAATAAAAAATTCTATAAGTTTGTATGCTGACATAAAACACAAAATATATTCCCATAAAACAGATATGCATAAAATATTCGATATAACTATAATTCACTTAAATAATCTACTTTTAAAATCTGAATAATTATCACAGGCTTTGCTAATATTCACAATAATGAATTTCAAATTCATAAATATATTATATTTAATACTGGTACTTAGACTTCCAATCAATATAAAATTCTGCAGATAAAAACCTGTTCGGTCTATAAGTTTGATATGGTATATTTTGTTCAATAAACAAAATTAATATTTAATAAATTAATATTCAAACATGAGATCTCAGGGCTTTTAATATGAATTCGGGCAGTGCATGGAAGTAAGCTTCCTACATATAATAAATAAATTTATAAAATGTTCTTGTGAACTATGTGATATTGTTCAACACGTGGTGACTTTTTATTTTAACTCTAATTAATTGGAATAGCGCTTTTTTATTAATTATTACCCCACTGAACGTAGACAAATGAGCTCATTTGGTTTGACTTATCACTCACTGACTGAAGTTCTGGATGTTCTCGTGGATTGAATTAATTATTTCCAATAATTAATTAGGTAGGCTCCTTTTCGTCACTGCTGGGCTAACGTGTGATCCAGATTTTTATAAGTTTCTTTCGAATTAAAGCTATTTTTATGGGAATCTTTACAATTACGAACTCCTTGACAGCACTGAGTTCACAAACAATTAACATTCAACAAACATACATTACATTTAAAAAAGGGTTTGGCTTAATAATTCGTTAAAAAATTTTTAAAAGGAATAAGAAAAGACCCTAAACTCCATGTGCATCCTCTCGGGTTGGGATCTTAAGCCAGAAGAAAGAGGTTTTCAGAAAAATTTGCTTCTTCCTAGAATAATTCTATAAGCTACTCTCTGATTGGCCCTCAATTTAATAGACTCAATACAATTGGTTGCCTTGGGAATCAGGGCTTCCTCGGCTTTATAATAGAAAAAATTTAATAAAAGAAGTTTTTATACAGATATATGGGGTATTTATCTTAAATTGAATTCATAAATAAATCGTAACATACGATTTTAATAGATAATACATTTAGTTTTTATATGAGTTTTTTATACTCTTGATTTATCATGCTTTTTTAGATTATAATAAATATTTATACAGAAATAATAGCTATTTGTATTTCTACACATCGACTTCCTTTAGTATACATAATATATCCTTTATGAGTGAATTTTATATGATTCAACCGGTCATATGGGTTGATCGAATAATCAGCTGATTCATTCAGTATTGGTTCGGATAATTATCGATTTATCCAAGATCGACTAATTCTTTTCAAAACGTAAACAAGTAACTCTAACCTCAATGTTCATGCATTTTATTTTATTTTTTATTTTTGTAATCCGCCAATAATAATTATGCCGCTTTATAATTTTTTGATCTTACCAATGAGTTCTCATAATTATTAAATCACAATAATACATATTTTCTTATCGTTGTTGATAATGCTATTACTCCTAATCACTAGTAATACTTGATTTGAGTTGATTTACACTTTAGATAGGTCTAACCTTCTTTCCAATTTTATAGTTCTATTACATTTTATTGGCTCATTTAGAAATATTTGGTGGTTTCAAATTACCACGTGACACAAAACGCCCTCTGATTTCTGATTTAAAACGACAATTCGAGAATATAATATAAATTTTATGATCCAGTGGTTTTGGATCAGAAATCATACATGTTACAAAGTCTGCTAATAACTCTACTGAGAATCCTACCTCCTAACAATTCAACAACATATACAACAATAAATAAATTCAATTCAAATACATACGCCTTACATCGGCCAATCTCCTTCTACACACAATACACAATATAAACTATCTCCTCCTCCATACATAATATAAATCTTTTTTCTAATCCACGCTCTGCCCTCAGGCCAGAAGCACATTTGAATGTTGGTGCAAAATCATTGCCAACCTAACAAACTGATAATTCTCCGACTTGCAGAGTATAACATATTTTCTCCCTCAACATAGAACAGTGACTTGTACATTTTCATTTCATTCTCTTGCAGAAATTGGGCTTTGTTTTCATGTAATGGATATTTTTAAAGATAATCTTTGGTAGGTTTTATCAACACGAACTTCTTATTCTCTAATACATTGAGACTTGGGATTAATGCTTTTGGTGGTAACTATGCGGTTTGATCATTTGGCGGATAATTTTAATGATTTTCTTAATAGTTTATACATAAATAATAATAATATAATATTTCTATAATATCTCTACATGCAATTCACATTTATATGACACTTGATCTTCTTATTCGGGGTATCAACTTTGATGATTTAATAGGCATTGACTATTCTGGTTTTCGTAGTGTACAGCTGGTTTACGTTGGCTTCGGCTTGTCACTTGTCGCCATCTTGATGTTTCTTCCTGCTACATGAAGGTAAGTTGGCTTTTTAACATTAGAAGTTATTTATTCTCTTGTTTCATCAATAAGAAAGGTGTTAAAAAATGGTTTCTAAATTTTTTATTTCTTTATTTTCAGGTGTTGTTGTTCGAAGTGGATACTCGTCTGCGAAATAAGTGTGTTGCCTGGTGTTTGTTTGGTACGTATTTGTTGACAGGTAGATCCATGAATCCAAATATTATTGTTTATATTCTTATCGCTTATTGTCTCGATAATACGGTTTGAGATTAGAAATATTTTCCCACCAAGTTAAATTTGGTTTGCTTTCTTCATACAACTGAACTGTATTACGTTCAGTTACGGCTGCTGTCCGGTTGTTATTTATAGATGAGGCTGTCCTTATGATGATTTATTCTTCATAAATATAAAACCTCGGTATCTTGTATACCTTTTCAAACAATTCTTTGTTTCATTATTGGTAGTTTCTTTTAATCTGTTCTTTTCCGATTCATCCTGTAGTCTTAAGTCATCTTTCCTCTTATTTTCATCTAATATTCTCGGTTTCAGTTCGTTATAAATTAGTAGGCTCACAACAATAAACATTTTTATAATATTACCTTTCCCATCATCAATAATAGATTCTTCTAATAACAACAACATAATATTTTCTATCATACCTATAACGCAGTCCTTTATCCATATCACAGCCATAACAAATAGTATACAATATATCAGAACATTTATCATTTCTTTAACAATATAATCTCTCAACATGTAATAGTCAGGTACTTTCACTCTCTTATTATAATTTCTTATTTCTTTTAATCTTATTAAACACTTTCCATCCTTTATCAACCTCCATAAATAGTCCACTTTATTATTATCATCCATGCATGTTTCAATCGTAGTTTTCCTTTCAGTTCCGTTTTTAACCCTGTATGAATCCATATTAGTCCTTCCAGTAGCTCCAGTTTCATTCCATTTATTATGTCCATTTTGCCGGTCACATCGCTGATCTTCTGCTTTAAAGCGAATGTGCCGCGGATGCATGCCGTCGATCTCCGGTCCTCCATCCTGGTTTTGGTCCGGAATCCTCCTCGGGCGTTTGAAACGTGCATGCGGCTGGTATCGTCGCGCGCGGTACTTCTTTTTCTTCCGCTTGACTTTCCGCCTCCTGGCCTTGCGGTGCATGCCTCTTTTCTCCTGTAGTCGGTCATGCAGTCGGTCGTCCGGTGTCTGCCTCGGTGTGGTCGATTGATGCGCGGGTGTAGGCTCGGTGCGCGGGTGCTTGGTGGTGGTCCTTTGATGCGCGGGTGTGGCGTTCAAAACGAGTTCATCGCATGTGGGCTCCATATTACATAATTCCTCTACTGTAACCTGGTGTTCCTCGGTGGCGGGTTGCTCTTCCTGCGGTGATGGTTCTTCAGTGGGAAATATAAGGCTCAAGAGGGATTGATGTTTACAGGGCGTTTCAAGTGCATGGCGGGCGGCGGTTTTGTGTGGTAGGCTGTCTTGTATGGGCTCCTGTGTGTCTGGTGGTGGGTCATTTGCATGTTGATTTTGTGTTGTCCTTGTTGTATGTGCTATTGTATAAGATGTATTTGTTTGGTTATGATTTTGTTTATTTTCGTCCTGTTTTGTGAAGGTTATTTTCCGTTTATTATTTCTATTCCAGTGATCTCTGTTATCATAATATGCCTCTTTGTGATGCTGTTTACTGTTTCGGTATTGAAACTTATTTCTATAATTATTATCAAATGATTGAACTCTGTTATTATTTTCAGTATACTTCGCTCTTTGCGCATTTGCTCTAGCATTTGCTATATGATTTTCATTATTACTGTTTTGTTTGAAATTACTATTTTGCTGATTAAAATTTCTTGCTTGTTATTTATATGATTTGGCTCAGAAGTAGCTGATTGGATAGAATGTAAATGTTCTATCAGTTCTTCACAACTGGAAATCGAAGATACTGCCAGTGTCATACGAACATTGAAAGGAAGTTTTTTTGTTAATATGTGGACCAGTGATGAATCAGCTAGATATTCGTCTAACTGATAGTTTCTATTCATCAAATCTGTTATAAAATCAGTGTAGGATTGTCCATTTCTGCTATCATAAGTGCATAAAATAATTTCTGACAATGCGTCCATCTGTTTACATTTACTCCAATACTGTTGCAGGAACTGGGAGATGAAGTCCTCCAGGCTGTTGATATCTCGCATCCGGCTCTGGAAAAACATCAGCGGCTCGCCAAGTAGTAGACTGGACAGTTGGAAGCGCCATACTAACCAAGAGGTGGGTATCAATTCCTGAATAGCTTTTATTTGATCTATGAATGGTCGGGGTTGCATATGACGGTAGGAATTATCGAATTTTCCAAGACTTTGAAAAAGTTGAGTGCCGTTTACTGCTTCATTCGGTGTATACTGCACTCGACTGACCGGGATATTTTCCATACGTGTCTCTATTCTGGAGACTCGTTCTTCATTTGCGATCCATTTATCATTCATAATTTTCTTATGTGTATTCACTTCATCATACAATCCGGTTAGCTTCAACTGCTGTCCGCCTATAGCATTCTCCAACATGCCGTATCTCTCACTTGATTTTGCCCCCTCCTCCGCTAAATTTGCTATACATGCCTGCACGTTACTTTGTTCCTTGACTATTTCTACTATTTTCTTATTATTTTCCTCCACTTTCGACTCTATCTCGCCCTTATTTTCTAACACCTTTCCCATGACCGTTCCCATGATAGCGGTGCCCAGCTCCTTACCCAATACGTCCACCTGTTTTTCAACTTCCTTTGGTACGTCATCCAACCGTTCATTTATTTGACAGGTGACATCATCTAGACGAGTTTCTAGCTTTTTGATAACTGCAGATTGAGTATCTATTTTTGTATCTATTATATTTCTCACTTCCTCCCTGAAGCTAGAAAATTTTGCATCCATGGTTTTAATACCTTCTTGTACAGTCTTGGTAATATTTTCAGTGATAGTTTCACTATTTTTCTGCATAGCTTCCCGGTTTGCCTTCGCTTCATTGTCCTGTCTTGCTAAGATTTGACTGAGCATGAGTTTGAGTTCGTTTGTAGAATCATTTGCCATAAGATTGGTAATGTAACCGACTGAAGAGTCTAATGTTGTATTGCGTTTTTCCAGGTTGGTGGCGGATGGCGGTTGACTGGCGATATCGGATGGCGATTGGGTAGCGGCATTCTCCGTTCCTTCGGCGACGCTTGGAGCGATCTGCGAAGACGCCGGTACCGGGTTGGACGCCCTCACTCCCTCATCCGGACTCTCATCGGACTTACTCGCATCGACGACGTTATCAATCTTCGTAGAAGACAATTGGGCTAAGTTTTGCGGGTCGAAACTGATGGAGCATATGCTGCCTCCCTCTCTCTCTCGTGGGGTCTCCGCTGCATCGTCCTGGGGCTGTTGATTTGCCGGTGTCGTGGCTACATAGTTTTGGGGGTGTTCGCTGAAGTAGGAAATTTGCGAGTTAGCCGGCGACTGGTTCATGGTGACGTTATTATGGAAAACTTCGAGTAAATAGCCAAGTGTGTTGCCAAGTCTCAGGAATATTAAAATGGATTCAGTGATAGTGCCTATTCTGGATAAAATTGTGTTGTGTTGAAGTTTCAAGTGTCATATACATATATTACAAAAAGACCTTCTAGTGCTACAGGTACGCTTATCAACATAGACAGATATGGCTTACAAATTACACTAATATAGTTCTTAAAATTTTAATTAGGGTCTTATCCTCCTGAATAACGATAGTATTATAATGCCTCAAATAACCTATAACCCTGGTCAGCATACAATGTCTAGATTCAAAGATCAAAATCAAAATTTTTACTATAACTTTTATGGAAATTTCCATCCAATTTTCTCTATTATGAGAATTATGTTCTCAAACTCGTGTGATACAGTTTGTCTGTATTTATGCAGCTTGAAAAATTTTAATTTGAAGAGCAACTCAATTATTTTAGCCAGAAACTTACAATAGATCATCAGATATATCTTGTCGAAACAACTTCAGATTATGTTTCTTGCAGCTTTCAGTTTTATCAATAATTTCATTAATCATTGATAGTAAGATTGAGTAGGTAAGCTTTTCCTCATGCTCCACTGGTTGGGTGCCATTGTGTGAAGTTGTGCTCCTGGGGGGGTTATCTCTTATGATAGAGTCCCACGTTATGAAGCTATTGTGAGAAGTTGTAGATTGCAATTCCTTCACAGATAATACGATGTTTCTGGTATTTATAAGAGCAGTCTCTAAATTCCCTCTTTTGCGAATAAATTCACAAAAAATTAAGGCCTTCCGGCTCGCAAAATTACTGGGTTCAAACCTCAGCTCTAGCTCAGTGGTAGAAACATGAATTTTATAAATACAAACAATCACCATAAGGTTCAGTGATCGGTAATTGGTAATTCTTACCGCTGCTTCTATGAAGTTCTTGAAGAATACCAGTAAGGAAATTAAAAGAATATTTGATGACTGATTATCAGTAACCATGTACCACTAGAGAATAATCAGGACCAACTATAGTTGTTTCTAGTTGATTCTTAAAACGCTCGTCGTGAATACAAGTATTCACCAATATACCCCTTCAAAATTCCTTAGAACTTACAACGCCAGTTCTTGAAGCTCTCTGGATCCTTATATGATATAACTGGAACCTTATTACTATAATTTCTTAATATGCTTGTTCTGGCTGATAAATGAATATCATCAAAGGATGATAAATATTGAGTGCTTTGAATAAGGTTAATATTATTTGATTCAATAATTTTAAATGCTGCTAAATATTTGGTGATATTAAAACAGCTCAAACTATATAACACGAGATGAATTGGGATAAAATAAATTTCTATGATTTGTATGCTGACATAAAACACAAAATATATTCCCATAAAACAGATATGCATAAAATATTCAATAAATCTGTAATTCACTTAAATAATCTACTTTTAAAATCTGAATAATTATCACAGGCTTTGCTAATATTCACAATAATGAATTTCAAATTCATAAATATATTATATTTAATACTGGTACTTAGACTTCCAATCAATATAAAATTCTGCAGATAAAAACCTGTTCGGTCTATAAGTTTGATATGGTATATTTTGTTCAATAAACAAAATTAATATTTAATAAATTAATATTCGAACATGAGATCTCAGGGCTTTTAATATGAATTCGGGCAGTGCATGGAAGTAAGCTTCCTACATATAATAAATAAATTTATAAAATGTTCTTGTGAACTATGTGATATTGTTCAACACGTGGTGACTTTTTATTTTAACTCTAATTAATTGGAATAGCGCTTTTTTATTAATTATTACCCCACTGAACGTAGACAAATGAGCTCATTTGGTTTGACTTATCACTCACTGACTGAAGTTCTGGATGTTCTCGTGGATTGAATTAATTATTTCCAATAATTAATTAGGTAGGCTCCTTTTCGTCACTGCTGGGCTAACGTGTGATCCAGATTTTTATAAGTTTCTTTCGAATTAAAGCTATTTTTATGGGAATCTTTACAATTACGAACTCCTTGACAGCACTGAGTTCACAAACAATTAACATTCAACAAACATACATTACATTTAAAAAAGGTTTGGCTTAATAATTCATTAAAAAAAATTTTTAAAAGGAATAAGAAAAGACCCTAAACTCCATGTGCATCCTCTCGGGTTGGGATCTTAAGCCAGAAGAAAGAGGTTTTCAGAAAAATTTGCTTCTTCCTAGAATAATTCTATAAGCTACTCTCTGATTGGCCCTCAATTTAATAGACTCAATACAATTGGTTGCCTTGGGAATCAGGGCTTCCTCGGCTTTATAATAGAAAAAATTTAATAAAAGAAGTTTTTATACAGATATATGGGGTATTTATCTTAAATTGAATTCATAAATAAATCGTAACATACGATTTTAATAGATAATACATTTAGTTTTTATATGAGTTTTTTATACTCTTGATTTATCATGCTTTTTTAGATTATAATAAATATTTATACAGAAATAATAGCTATTTGTATTTCTACACATCGACTTCCTTTAGTATACATAATATATCCTTTATGAGTGAATTTTATATGATTCAACCGGTCATATGGGTTGATCGAATAATCAGCTGATTCATTCAGTATTGGTTCGGATAATTATCGATTTATCCAAGATCGACTAATTCTTTTCAAAACGTAAACAAGTAACTCTAACCTCAATGTTCATGCATTTTATTTTATTTTTTATTTTTGTAATCCGCCAATAATAATTATGCCGCTTTATAATTTTTTGATCTTACCAATGAGTTCTCATAATTATTAAATCACAATAATACCTATTTTCTTATCGTTGTTGATAATGCTATTACTCCTAATCACTAGTAATACTTGATTTGAGTTGATTTACACTTTAGATAGGTCTAACCTTCTTTCCAATTTTATAGTTCTATTACATTTTATTGGCTCATTTAGAAATATTTGGTGGTTTCAAATTACCACGTGACAGTACCTACATATTTTACACTCAATATTTATTTACTTGAGTTTTGCACATTCTATACATAACCCAATGTTGCAATAGTTTCAATCATAATAAAACAACAAATAATATTCAAACAATAAATTATAATTTATTCAGGTACTACAGCTACTATAGTACATAGCTGTTATTTTTGTTTCTCATAGAAATTAACAATACAAAGAGCGTCAGTGTGAAGGATGAGCTTGTTTCTTTGCACAGAGTTTACTGAAACGAGGTGTCAGCTCCGATAAAGCTACTCTAAGTTCCTGGGTCACATCCAGTCTTGGTCTATATTCACCTTTCATGGCAGCTAGAGCAGAAAACCCAGTTTCACATGGATAAATTGTAGCAAATGGAGTCAATAATCTTGTTCAATGCCTTTTTACTCAAAATTGGGTGTTCCTTTTGCACACCAATCTAGAAGGATGTAAGAGAATATTCTTGAAACTTCATATTTTAAGCGCAAAGTCACCTTGGAGATCAATGAGGTTTTCTTTTTCTATCATGTTGAGGTTCTACTCATTGATTGAGAATTTGAATTTGACTATACGGTTGATATAAATATTCTATGAGTAAAAATTACTCACATGTAATTTTAAAAATAGAAAGATTGCTTATCGTAATTATTTTAGAAGTAAATTTAAAACATTTTCCAACCAAGATTTGCACCCCCCCCCCTGAGCATTCATCGCGCCCCCCTTGGGGGTCGCGCCCCACACTGAGAACCACTGTACTAGAGATTCATAATTTCATTACAACGAGAACTACTTGAGTTACTCACATACTCCCTTAATTTATTATAAATTGCTAATTCTGTAGCACTTTCACAATAATTACAAGGAAAGTTATTGCAAATTGAGATTGTAACAGTGAGTAGAGCTGATCTATGCACAACACAAAAAAAGTGAACTCGTCTATTGGTAGAGATTCCCTTGCCTTGCGGGAAGGTCCCACCTCGTCGGAATATATAATTTGAGCCGTCAATGGGCCTTACGACTACCATACTTCAGCCGGGACCGACAGTTCAACGTGCTCATCAGATTCACATAACACGATCCTCAACACAAAATTTTTATCATAACCATCATTAATATAATTTGCTTTTAATTTCAGACATCTTAACAAACACTGTAATTCTGAAAATACAATATTTCAGCATAAAAATGGGATTTACAATAAATAAAATATGTGGTTGAGATTCCATTTCACATCTTGTTGAGGCACCAATCAGTTACGATTTGATTTGATTGCTTATGAAGAATGAATGATTAATGCGAATCTGAGATTCCGATTGGCAGACAACCGACGTTTAAGTTATAATCCTTAAAACGTGCAGCCAAGTTCAATAACACATGTCGATCTTTTCCCCGTGTCGATTATGCTATCAACCATAGTAATCATAGTCTTTGAGTGGAGTTAATCGATCGAAAATTACTAAATGCGGGTTCTTAACTGGTTATACAACACTTAGTTGCTTTACACTGCGATTTTTTTGAGGGATTCTACTCCACGTGTGAGAATTATGTTATTTTCGTTAAGTTCCATTCAGATTTAGCATTCCATTGGTTGAGGCCCCTTATCGGGGTTATTGGGTGTGAAATGTGATGAAAAAATGTGTTTTTCAGTGATAATCTTCTTGTAGATGGTATAAAATTGATACAGTATATTCAGATTACGGCCAACTTTAAAGAAACAGTACACTACGGTTTGGTCTAAGGAGAAAAACTGTCTGGTCGTAACATCTTACTTATCATCTTTACTCCGTATCATCGTCTATCATGATTTAATTATGCATTTTCATTTCATTGTTCAGTATGAATTTATCAAATTATTCATCAATTAGAGATTGAATCTAATTTACTGAGGCTCAGTTGAACAAAAGCCTGTTGATTTTCAACTCTGATAAAATGTCTTGTCAACCAATCAGTGAAGCCTTCTTTTCAAAAAAAACCTCTTCGATTATCCTGTCATTATTATTAAAATTTTACAGGCTTTTCGTGCAACTGGGCCCAAAAGAATGTTATGTAAGAACTCCATTTTCATTCTTACATATATCTCATATGAGTTGGTCCAAGAGAATAGAGATACATTGTCATTGAGATATTTAGCGAGCATGTAGGTGCATTGAATGAACTCTTGGAAAAATTATATGAAAAGTCGAAAATTGGGATGAATCTTGGCTCAAGAAAAAATCATTCTGAATGAGACATTAATATTATCGTAGGAAAACGTAAATTATTCTTTCAGTTGCTAGAAATAAAATTTCGGTGTTTTGGTTTTTTTCATTCATCTTAAATACTTTGGCCCACATAGAACATGTGGCCAGGCACAGGTACATGTGGCACATGTGGTATGTGGTTCATGTTCATTCTGGTTCATGTTAATGTGGCACCAGGCACATGTGGTACAGTGACAGGCAGACAGCTAATATTTTTAAACAAATACAACCGAATCCCATAAAAGGTAAATCCAGTAACTTGTTAGTTATGCAAAATTTTCCTTATAAAAAACCAGCCGTATCTCCAACAATAAGCTTGAACTAATGTCATCAATCTAATGATATTACAGTATGTATATTCATGATGGAAAATTCCAATTTTAAATACCAATTCTTCGACTGCCTTTTGAAGAATTCACTAACTATGCAGTGGATTCCAATCCGATTTTTGTTCAATTTGCGTAAATCTACAATTCACAAAGGACTTGTCTAATGTCCATTATTTGTGAAGAATGTCAGAAAATGCAACCAAGAATTCAAAAGTAATGTTATATTATGCAAAACAAACAGATCCTGCGCATCTTTCTACGCAGTTCAATCCAGTTCTGATTTCCAAATGTTGTTACATTTTTCGATGCCACATTTATTATTGTGTTGGTATTTGTGTTCGCATTCTTCTTCTTCTTCTTCTTCTTCTCTTCTTCTTCTTCTTCTTCTTCTTCTTCTTCTTCTTCTTCTTCTTCTTCTTCTTCTTCTCTTCTTCTTCTTCTTCTTCTTCTTATTCTTCTTCGTCGTCTTTGCCGCCAAAACAACACTTATACAAGAATTTTGTTTTCAAAACGTTCGTTCATAATTTATGACCATCATGATCATTGTAACATGTTACCTTTTCCAGAATGAGTTCGCCATTTTCAATATACTGTAGCCTACCAAAAGTATCGATCTGCGTCATCCATCCTTTGATGATGATGATTTGATAATTCTGCTATTTATCATTGACTCTAGTTTGGAATCGAGAATTGGAGAAAACATCATGGAACCAGTTTTCTGTTTTGTGGCGAATGGAAAATGATGTCTTGTTTTTTTCAAAAAAATATTGGTGTGTTTATATATTCACGTTGAAACTGATTGGAATTCGGTATAAATGATTCGATAAATAATACTATTTATTAATTTGATAAGACTCATCAATATTGAAAAATACTTATAGTGATTAATTGTATTAACTGTTTAGGATAAACTGGAAATTCAATATTTTCCGAACGGGAAAAGTTCTTCTGAATGAAGAAAATGTTTTCAAGGTTACAAATTGCATTGCTTGACCCTATAGCCCCATTGCATACATTCAACTGTACAAAAATCTAATAGCTGCAAGCTGCAATAAAATAAAGAAAATCAAATAACTTGAAAAAATATGAACTTAGAACTTTCATATAAGTGAATACTGGAAGCTTTTTCTCAATTTTTGAAAAATTATCTTCACTGATGTCTTTACTGATGATCACTTATTATATATCTTAATGATGACTTATTCTTGTAAAATATTTTATGAATACTCATTTTAGAAAATACATTTGGAAAATCATCCAATTGGAGTTTTCTATCTATGAATACATAATACTTGGCCAACGTGATAAGAAAAGTGTTCTGTATGTTTGAAATTCCAAATATTTATTTTTTGGATGAAGCAATCATATACAACATTAATGCCCGGTTGCACAAAAGCCGGTTTTAATATAGTGATTCAGAGAAGCAATCAGAGCCAATCAGAGAAGCAGTCTTATCAAGAAGGCCTTTTCTGATTGATTCTCGTGAAATTAATCATGGTTGAAATTTAACCGGCTTGTATGCAACCGGGCCTTAGTGAAGAAAAAACAGGCGTTCTTGTGAGGCATGCTATTCCTGTATTGCCTCTTATGCCACTCTTGTGGATATGAGTAGTCGGAAGAAAAAAACTAATAAATACAGAACAAAATGTTATTGAAAAATTTCATGAAATTTTAAATTGAATCAAATTAACATTGATCATAATTTTCGAACTCAAAAACGTCTAGTAACAATAACTACTGTTGACCGGTTGAAATTGTTTTTTCGCCACACTTGGATGTAATGAGCTGGTTTACGTGCGTCATATGGAGGCCGAAAGTGATTGTTTTCCGACCAGGCCGGTAAAACTTTACGGCCCTAGGGCTGTAAAATAACCTTGAAGTCAGCTGATTCTGATTTGATGTGAACGTGTTTACAAAATGGTTTAAGAAACGGAATCAGTTTATGCATCTAGAATTGAATAAGTATTCTGCAATAAGATACTATCATTTTATTTGGATGAATAAAATACAGATAAGATATATATTATAAACTATTCAAATTCGATTTTCAGAGTAGGATAGAACTTCTAACCTAAACTTCCGAAGTCAACGACAACAAGCATTGTTGACGTTGATATTCAGATTGGCCAAATTTCAAGTGTGCTAAAACAGCTGATCAAAAAACTTTTCATTATTTGTGTTTATTATTCAAGAATAAAAAACATTTATAATAATATAAAAAGTATAAACTCAACCTCTTACATAATTGAACATAATCTTTTAGGTTATTTAGACAAATCAAAATAAAAAATAAAAATACTTGGACATTTTCGAGCCGGAATATTAATGTCAGTCCACCCCTAGGAGCTGAGTCATCATGCGTACATTACATTTTTCACAATGGATCTGAAAATCATCAATGGAAATCCGCAGGGTTCTGTATAACTTAAAATGGCGGCCGACACGTAATGAAGCCACCGGTTGAATTAATGGGACGCGTTCAATGGCCTCCAACGCACATCTTCAGCACTTTTTATTAAAATGTAATCTTTATTGAAGACCGTATCTGCATAGATCCGACGTTCCATTTTGAAAATTCTTCCCTTATACGTCACCAAGTCGCGATTTTCACTTTCAAATGTTGGGCTTGAAAAATGACAACTTTTCAAAATCCACCTCCCAGTTCATAAGGGGGTTCATGACGATTCATAATTAAGGAAGATACTGTTTGTTGCTGATTTTCATTAACATTTCTTTGTGTGCTTTTCCTGCGTTCTGTCTTTCGTTCTTGTATCCGTTTTTGTCTCTCTTCCTCTTCGTATATCCGGTTGCTGCATTCGCGATGATTTTCTAACTGTATGCTTTCAGCATATTTAGTGAATTATTCATTGTCCTTATCTTAGGTCACGTTTCTTCACATCACGTGCCACAATCTATTCCCTACAGCTTCAATCTAACATAATTGAGCGTGGTAAAATTTAATTGAAAAATTATTTTGAAATAAAATTTCCAGAAATTATTTTATGTGTTGTAAGTTTACTCTGCCTATTGTTTCACCAACCGAACTTGCTTACAATCATGCTCCATTATGATGAAACCTGGTTCATTCTTGAAACTGAAATCAGTAATCAAATATTACTTCAAGTAATCAAGTATTATATCCTCTATGCTGAAATCTCACACTCATAAAAATGTCCAATGCCCTCAAATGGTCAATGGTGTATATCCTCTTATGGGTTTAAAATTAAACTGACTTTCGATTTACTAAAATTTAATTAGAATTAGACATCTTGCTTTAATTAGACTTTATTGAATTTCATAGTTTGTATCTCTCCACTATTTAAAACATCACTCTTTTTTGTTCATACGTGTAAGCTAAAAATTAACACAAATGAAGTTGAATAAATGAATAAACAATTAGCAACCTCAATACATTACAAATTTGATTAGGGGCAGTAGGTTCAATTTCTATTCAGACCGTCTTCCAGTAAATTAGGTTCACATAAAACCAATCGAAAATTGAATCAAACAGTTTCTGGCAGTAAGCCCATATGCTCTCTTATTTCTCTCAATACAAAAAATACTACTACAGTACTATTCTGCGACTTACTTCTAAATATTTATCATCATTAATATTATATTGTCCTCATTTAGGTCCCAAATTGGACTCCTCTTTATTTCCGTGTCTTCTGCGCATTTCTATTGCATCAATTGCAGTCATAAAATCTTCATTTCGATCCAATAACCACTATCTATTACACTAATAGCATCATTAGTACTGTAGTAGTTATGTTCTAGTACGTCATCAAAAACCGATATCAGATTATATTGTGTTGTATTGGACGTCAATATTGTGAAAACTAGATCGCCTGTCTGTAATTTCAAACAGGGCAAAGACATTCTATTTCTAGTAATACAGTCAGTTGTGTACTGTATTTAGTCGTGCGATGTTTCTCCATAATTAATCAAACAAATTGATTGTCAATTTCTTATTTAAATTCATATTAATTTATTATATTAAATTGAATCAGCATTGAATTAGCTTTAAACAGATTTGAACTAGGAGTGGATAGGAGAGTACAAGATATGTGGCCTACCGTATTCAATTTCTTAAAAAAAATACAAAAACCCTGTTTATTAGTTCGTTCAATTAAATCTATCCGAAAGCTTGCATAATTTTTGTTTCGGCTTCAGATTTCTATCGATTTTGATAATTATTGCAAAACCTTTGACCCTTCGAAAACTATGAATATACAGTGACCAGTACGGCGTACCGTATTTATTTTAATTTTCTTACTTTGAAAACTTATGCATGATCGATTAATGTGCATGATTGAGAATTCTGATGGGTTCATCAAGAAACTTATATGCTCGTTTAGAGCAGTCACTCTCATCCGTCTCCGGTATGGTCTAGTGGCTAGGATATCTGGCTCTCACCCAGAAGGCCCGGGTTCGATTCCCGGTACCGGAATAATTTTTTGTCACTTCAAAACAACCGCTAAAATTTGGACAAGAGAGGAATATTCACTTATCAAAATTAAAACTGAAATTACTGATTTTTTAGCAAAAAATATTTTCAACGACTCAATACAATTATTTTTGTGCAACAATGGAATACAATAGTTATTATTATTATTATGGAATAGCATGTAACCCGTGCTCCGCAAGGGTCTAATTAAAACTTGACAAACTGAAAATTTTACCTTCTGAAATCTTGAAGAATTTATAATAAGTCGGCCCTCGGTAAATTCCATCTATATGCAAAATTTCAAGTTAATCAGTCCAGTAGACGTGATGATGCGTCATTCGTGAATTTCCTATCCCGTAGTGTATAAGCCAATTCTTTCCTTTATTATATTATTATAGCAGAGATGAACTATAGATCTCGTGTCTCTATGATTATAGATAACTTGGACAACAGTATTCCTTGCCAAAATCTTAGCTGATAATAAGAAAGTCTAATCTGATAATAAATCCAATCTATGACCCAATTGAGTTCTTTTGTGAAACTTTATTTTCAAAAACTCACACTAATAATTTCTCTTCTCTCAAACTGGTTACATTCTGTAAGCTACCTTTCAAAATTACAAATTATTACCGATAAATGTTAGAGGCTATGTCATACGTCACCGAACTAAACCAGTAGTTGAAGCACGTATATGTACACTTACAATGAACATTCATGAGAAACCAATTGACACAATGCAGCCTACAACCAGCCATCTTTCCACTGTCAATAGTTGTAGAAAAAAGTAAGAAAAATCTCTCACCTCCGCTAATTGTGTTGTTGTTTACCAACAAAAGCACACCTCTTTTGGAACTGTTCTATTGTCAGATTCACTTCAAACAGTCAGCATTGGTGGAAAGGGCAGAATTGATGTTATGTATGTTGAAGAAATTTCACTATAGACGGGTGACCTCACTATTCTGCACAACGCAAATAAACAAAACTTTGGATAACCAAAACAAAATACAAGATTTAAAAACTAAAACATTTGAAAATGTGCCATCAGAGATCTATAATATCAGGATGTCATAATAGTTTAACGGCAGATTAAGGACTGGTATGCTCGATAACAGTTTAACAGGATTAAATCAAACTTATGCCGATCCTCGGTTTAAACGGATTAATGTAAGCTGTTTGTTTGAACCCCGAATGAAATACATTAAGATAAATACAACCATATCTAAGTAAACGTGGTTTAGCGTTTAAACTTAGATGGTACATGTGGCCCGAAAAGTAATGCGTTACATTCCGAGTTCAAACTACTAACTAATCTGATTCCGTTTAAACTTATGCAGAGTACTCAAAGTAGTATTGGTGTACTTTATTTATTTATTGTACAAAACACTATAATCATAATAATATATGTTAAGTCAATTATATGGACTTTTAATGTTACCTAAATTTGGGAGAAAAATAGTACAAGGACTACCTTAATATTTTATCTTTCAATGTTATTACTTAGTGTTATTTGCATTGTAAATAAATAAATAAATACTATTTAAAGCAGAAAGGAAAGAAAAAAGTCCTAGAACGGCTTAATATCTCATACACAAAGATAATTTGAAGGTAGGTGTGATTGGGGATCCTACTCAAATTGAAAATACTACTTTACTATGACTATAAAAATTTGGCCCACCATCTTGGATCCGCCATATTGATGCAACTTTATTTTCAAATGATTAATAATAAATGATAATACATGATTTCGATACGGAATTTCAAGAAAAAATTAATGGCGAAAACCGCATATCGATATTTCAAACCGTTTAGAAGATAATCACATTATTATCATTTCCACTTATGTATTTCATTTCTGATTTGCATGGTATTGATTAATAATGTGAATATCTTCTAAACGGTTTGAGATATCGATATGCGGTTTCCGTTATTCAGTTTGTCTTGAAATTTCGTATTGAAATCATGTATCATATGACAACCTACCTATTTAAAAAAAAAGTTGCATTCAATATGGCGGAACAGATTTTTAAAGTCATACAAAAGGAGTATTTGCAATTTGAGTAGGATCCCCAATCACACCCACCGTCAAATTTCCTTTGTGTATGAGAATGAGATTTTAAGCCGTTTTCGGACTTTTCACTCATCCTGTATAAACTGTTGAGGAGAAGTATAACTTAGTACGAAATACGAAGTATATTTTAATCCTGTGAAATTTTTAGAGTTCAAGGAGATTAAAGCTAATATTCAAATTGTATAAAATAAAAATCATTGCCCTAACTTAGATAGGGTGTGTGGAGATTGAGTATCTTACTGTGGTGCAATTTGAACGAAGATAGGACTTCTAAGTTTTGGAGCTTGAAATAAGCAATCAAATATATTGTAAACAATCAATCCATGAACAGTCCAATGAATGCTTTATATTCTCACATAAGTAATAAATAGATGATACATAATTATATACGGCTCTACAAATTGTGAACAGTTTGTATTATAATTTCAAGTTTAGACTTGTAATGAAGTTAATAGTGTTGAGCGTTAGAATGGCGCTTAAATGACCCATCTTGAAGTGGTAAATCTTAATAATAAATGATAATACATGATTTCGATACGGGATTTCAAGAAAACATGAATGGCGAAAGCCGCATATTGATATCTCAAACCGTTTCGAAGATATTCACATTATTAATCAATACTTTAGTGTTTACGAGTTTGTGTTTCTTGAATAGTTCCAATTTTCTTAAATAACTCAATATTATTCGTTAAAAGTGGTAATTGAGTGGAATATTTCTAATTAATTATCAATTTAAGCCATCTAAATTCAAAATTTATAGTTTTAATGTTTATTTTGGACCAAAATTTTATAAAAATTGTACACGTGAAATTCTAAGCTTATCTTGGACTTTGTCACCTATAAATTTGGAAGAAAAATAGTACAAGGACTACCTTAATATTTTATCTTTCAATGTTATTACTTAGTGTTATTTGCATTGTAAATAAATAAATAAATACTATTTAAAGCAGAAAGGAAAGAAAAAAGTCCTAGAACGGCTTAATATCTCATACACAAAGATAATTTGAAGGTAGGTGTGATTGGGGATCCTACTCAAATTGAAAATACTACTTTACTATGACTATAAAAATTTGGCCCACCATCTTGGATCCGCCATATTGAATGCAAATTTATTTTTTAAATGGGAAGGTGGTCATGCGATACATGATTTCGATACGGGATTTCAAGAAAACATGAATGGCGAAAGCCGCATATTGATATCTCAAACCGTTTAGAAGATAATCACATTATTATCATTTCCACTTATGTATTTCATTTCTGATTTGCATGGTATTGATTAATAATGTGAATATCTTCTAAACGGTTTGAGATATCGATATGCGGTTTCCGTTATTCAGTTTGTCTTGAAATTTCGTATTGAAATCATGTATCATATGACAACCTACCTATTTAAAAAAAAAGTTGCATTCAAAATGGCGGAACAGATTTTTAAAGTCATACAAAAGGAGTATTTGCAATTTGAGTAGGATCCCCAATCACACCCACCGTCAAATTTCCTTTGTGTATGAGATATTAAGCCGTTTTCGGACTTTTCACTCATCCTGTATAAACTGTTGAGGAGAAGTATAACTTACTTTTTGTGTAGTTGAGAAGTTGATATCGTGGTAATTATTCATATTGAATGAAAAAGGCTATGAAATTGTCAAAAAACACAGATTTATTGATACTTAGAAAGACCGGTTTCGGTTATTACACCATTGTCAATCTCTGAGAAACCAAGTACAGTATAACTTAGTACGAAATACGAAGTACGTAATATTTTAATCCTGTAAACTTTTTTAGAGTTTAAGGAGATTAAAGCTAATATTCAAATTGTATAAAATAAAAATCATTGCCCCAACTTTAATAGGGTGTGTGGGGATTGAGTATCTTACCTGTGGTGCAATTTGAACGAAGATAGGACTTCTAAGTTTTGGAGCTCGAAATAACCTATCAAAAATATTGTAAGCAATCAATCCATGAACAGTCCAGTGAATGCTTTTTATTCTCACATAACAAGTAATAAATAGACGATAAATAATTATATACGGCTCTACAAATTGTGAACAGTTTGTATTATAATTTCAAGTTTAGACATGTAATGAAGTTAATAGTGTTGAGCGTTAGAATGGCGCTTAAATGACCCATCTTGAAGTAGTAAATCTTAATAATAAATCATCATCTCAAGTGGTTGAAATGGAAAAGGAGAGCAATAACTTTTGACGACTGGATATATAAACGTGTTGTATTGAGAGTATGCTGAGCTCATATTTCAGAGCATATAATTGGCAGGTTAGTGGGAGGGTAATGGGTTGTTTGTCCAGTGTTTATGGATGTAATTATTGTCGATAAATTTTGATTATAACTCTATCAAACGTCTATTTATAACAAGGGTTGATTTTAAGAGCGGGGATCTGGTTCTCTAGACGTTGTTTTCTTTCGGCCTTGAAAGGTGGAAAACAAGTATAAATACTGTAGGATTCACTTGTTAGGTTTGATAGATTGGGAAAATATATTATTTTTTATTCTGAACTATATATATCCGAAACTACCTCTTCAATAGATTAGGAAAATTTATAATAAATTTTATATCCTGAAGTATGTATTATAAACTTAGATTTGTCTGAAACTTAGATTTAAACTAAGATCTAAACTTAGATTTAAAGAACATATTATCAACGCACTTAAAACCAAAACAGAATCAGCTTTTGCAACACATTTAAATGAAACCGGGCACACCTACACAAACATAGATACCAACCTTACAATATTGAAAGTAAAAAGAAATGGACATGAATTAAATACAACAGAACAGTTTGAAATTTATAAAGCCACCATCCTAGACAGTAACAACATACTAAATGAACAGCTGAATTTCAAATCCAACAAACTTTTTGATCACATAATAAACACCACAAATCTTCCTAACCATCAAAACATTTCCGGTCTACACTGTTGAAAATGATCGCCAGACGATTGAAAGTACTCCAGTCAGTAAGTAAAAGTTTTTAATATTTACTTAATAATCGACTGCATGTCGTGTTCAAATACATAAAAAAAGTGTATTATAAACTATTATTGAACCAGTAAATGTATAATTTTCCTTTTTTTTGAAGTATGTATTCTAAACTATTATTTAACCAGTGAAGCTAAAAATAAGGAAAGAGGATAAGCTAAGATGAACTAAGAAAACGTTAGGCAAATCTACATAATACTTGTTACAACATTATAAGTTACAGTATATTACCACATTATTATTATATCTAATTTTTTCCTAATTTTTCAGATAAACGGGAAATTATAATTAGTTGGTGGTTGTATTACAGTTGGTAGTTATGTAGAATAAACAAAAGAATGAAAGAAAGTGAGTAGAGAATAGGAGAGAAAAGTTCTCCATAATGCCATTTTTGAATAAATATTACCGTAACATTTATTTTTTGAAGATGACATTTTGCAGGTGTATTCCTTTTCTACAACGGAAGAATTGAAAGCCAAGATTCGAGAAGCGATTTCAAATTCCAGATGTAATGTTACGTCAAACCATGCATGGACAATGTGAAGAAGAGACTACAGGAATGTTTGCGTAGAAAAGGAACACACCTGCAAGATGTCATCTTCAAAAAATAAATGTTACGATATTATTTATTCTAAAATGGCATTATTTTTACTATTGAATGATATGAAAAACTTTATTTAAAGATTTGTTTTTCTTGAAATTATTCAACTTTCAAGATTTCCCGTTTCTCTGAAACACTCTGTAGTTGTCAGTCCTTCCCGGAAACAGTTGGTGGTTATGTAGAATAAACAAAAGAATGAAAGAAAGTGAGTAGAGAATAGGAGAGAAAATATCTCCATATTTTTACTCAATAGAAGGTTAGGTTTAGTCGTTAATTATTGGGAGAAGGCTGATGATTTGATGATGAACATACATGAAATTGAACTTGATTTGACAGACAAGATGATGGTTTGTCTTGAATTCATGAATTTTCAGTTTTCTTTGAAACCAGTGTCTGGATTCTAAAAGTAACAAAAGAATGGAAAGCGTCAAGATTGAATAGAAAAAGTTGGATGGAAACGAACAAGCAAGAAACTAGGTGCGGAAGCTATTATTATGATATCTAGAATCTATAAATTTCCATTCCTTTTGAAACCACTGTCTAGAGTCTGAAAATTATAAGAGTGACAAAAGAAAGGGAGGAATTCCGATGAACAATAAGGTGGATGTTAGTCAACTAATAGGAGAAAAGGTGTGAAAGCTGGTTTGTCTGGAATTAGAAAATCAATTTCTTCTAGGAAGTGTATTGACATCAGAGACTGACGAATGTCTTAATTCACCGGAGGAGACTTATGTTGACGCGATGAATACGGAATGAATTCGCTTAGTGAATCAGAGTTAAGATGACTCATTCACCCGTCAATCTGCACCCACCCACTGGGAGGAGGATAACTGATTCACTAATTAATTTCTGCAAATCATTCCATTGTAAATAGTCCTGTCCATATATTAGAGGTAAATTTAGTTGGAAGTGTCTGGAGGGAACAAGTCATATTAATGACTTCATGCTGAATTAGTTTTTCGGCATGTTGTAGCTAATAGCAGTTCTAAGTTTATAGTGAGATTCAATTTAAACTGTCAGCATTCCCTATAAATGACAGCAATGCTTCCCACTCAACCAATACTGACAATTTGTAATGAATTTCACTGTAACTATAGAACTTTCATTAAAGAGGTGACATGGTTTTGTATGGGTAAGACAAAACTTCTAGGATTTATAATTATTGAACGAAAATCCAAATGAAATGCTGTTAATCACCCCGAAGACTTCTGCTATTGCAAATATTGACAACAGGGAAAACAGCTAGATGGGAATTCGATGAGTGCTACTATTCAAAAATTATTTGTCAGCCCGGGAATCGAACCCAGTACCTCCTAATTGCCGGTCAGGAATGTTTACTCTTAATCATTATTAATTCATTAGCATTTGAATAATTGCAATATCTCAGTAATTTCCATCTCTTCTTGGATTTGTCTGTGTGGCTTCTAGAGCGAATCTAATTATATTTGATCAACCTGTCAATTACTGACTAATATAACTTGACCATTATAACTTGATTTAACTGTCATATTACCAATGATAATATCATCAAATAGTATGTAATTAATTCCTAGTTGATATCTTGGAGTATAAACTTTCATAGTAAATTTCTGAGAATTGCTAATAGTAAGGGAGATATTTTTGGAACTGATGAATGAAATTACTATGACTACGACTATGTTCTACTGGGATAAGGACAGTATTCCATTTGAGGAATACGTGGGACATATTGGGAGACATATTACTCTGTTATTTGAGAACATTTCTCAATATCACTAACGATTTTGGAATGAGGCAGTAATTGATTCTTGCTAGAGTATTTGAAATTACTTCAAAGAAGTTTAAAACTCTTTGAATGTTGAGCAATTCTATATACATCCTATTATAACACGTGACCATATAAATACTGTATGATCTATCTATAATAGCCTCTAATGAAGGAAAGAATTGGTTTATACACGTACGGGAAAGGAAATACACGAATGACGCATCTTCACGTCTGAACTACAGCACTGATTAACTTGAAATTTTGCATATACATAGATTCTTAATTTACCGAGGATGTTTATAGGCCTATTTTATCCAAGATTTCAGTAGGTCAAGTTTTCAGTTTGTCAAGCTTTCAATTGGGCCCTGGCGGAGCACTGGTTACCTGTTAGTATACAATAAGAATATTATATAATTTTATGAGAATGCCATTTTATGGCAAATATAGTATAAAATGAACTTTATTGTGGACGTTTCAGAAGTCTGGCCAATATCTTAGTCATATTCTCTATTAACTAAAGGCAATAATTTGTAGAATCTTTGTTGGTGCACAGCAACTATAATAACCTAAAAACGCTTGAATATTGTAAATTACATTTTCAGTTTCAGCGTTTTGAAACTCGAAATAAAAAGGACAATATTCAAGTCATTTAAGTGAAAATGCAATACTTGAAAATATTGTAATAATAATTAAAGTAATTATAGTGAGGTCCACGTTATAATGACAGTATTTGATCAACATTGATGTTGCTATCCTTGTCTATCATTCAACAAATCAGGTAGCACTATCATTTTCTAGCTCCGCAACGATGCCAACTCTGTTTTTGACAGTGTAGAAATATAATTAATTAAGGCAGAGAATAGGCAACGCTGTGCTTCTATCTTTATCCACTGCCATTATAACGTGGACCTCACTATAGTGAAAACATCCTTTATTGAGGCTAAACCATGGCTATACAGAGTCCGGTCTCAAAATATGTCTAAATTCAACTGAAAAACTTCAAATAATGAATAAACATTTTATTTGGTTATTCACTGAAGCACAATAATGTACTGATATGAAAAAAACTGTGTTAGCCTAAAACTACTTTTAAAATAATTCAGAGAGCAGTCCAAATTGAAGTATTTAAGGAGAAGAATTGGATTCACCAATGTTGTATAATGAATACTCTGATTATAATTTTTTGGTTTATTAAAGTCTTTCACCATCAATATTATGTGGGATATGTTGATTTCAAATTCGGAAAAGAAATTCCAATCATTATTATTGAAAGAGAATACAAATTGATCCCATCAGAATCATCAATACTCAGCATTGAAGAAATACTTACGAAACTCCAACAAATTTTCAATATTTTCCATTATTTTGGGAACGCAACCTCGTTCTCAATATTTTTGTACCCACTGAATATCACGTGATTAAACGTGACAACCATCAGGCGCCGAACCGAGCTGAGGGTCGAATCGAGTTGAAAATGCATCAAGGAAATAAAAACGATAACCCATTAATTAATATTAATCAGTGACGTTTGTGATTAATTGCTCTGATATTATCAAACATTGTCGTTCAAAGGCTCTGAATGCTTCTTGAACACTTTGTAACACCTAAATTGATTATGGTATCTTCCTGTTCCTAATTTGATTTCATTTCGAAACTGTAGTAAATTGGATTATTATCTATTTGGTGAAAATATTTGTAACTTGAATTTAAACTAAGAACATGAATTCGAACTGTCTGTTGCTGCATCTTTCTATCACAAATTTGAACGCTTTTTAACAGTTTAATCTAATTGAAAATTGAAATGCAAGCTTTGATGGTTAGTTTATGTTTTTAGAATAGAAATTTATCAACCTAAATTTAACTATCAATTCAAAATTCAATTCGAGCGTATTTCATCTTGCTATATGTTCAATTACTGTAAAAAATCAAGATTCGTAATAAATTTGGAAGTTCATTAATTAAAAGTTTTTTCATCATATTTTCTGCTGAGGATGATGCCCACATTTAATCTGCACTAAACATTCTGATTCTGAACTGAAATAAATAATCAGCGGTGGATGCTTCATGGTTTATACGAGTAATTTTAATCTTGAGTTTTATAATTTTGAATTCATACTGAAAACATAAATTGATTAAAAATTTAAAATATGGTGAATAGTTCATAATCCAAAACTTGAATCAAATAAAATCAATTTAAGCCATGAATTAGCATAAACTTGAATTGATGTAGTATCTGTTAATAATTTGAAAGCTCTTCATATAGTCGATTCTAGTTTCTAGTCCGGGCGCAAATCTCATGAAAAAGGCACTCCGTGGTCATTTTTGAGTAACAGTCGTCGAAGATGTCTCAATTTCTTCTTTGGGTCTAGCATAATAAGAATCGTGATGATGATAAGTCGAAATCACAGGCAAACACCTTGGAAACAAGATGGCTGCCAAAAGTTTTAGGATTTTGCTATATTGCTTGTATTTCAATAACCGTTCAAGATATTGAACCGTTTTTTGAACGAAAATATTTTCTTAATCTTCCTCTACAAATTTTGTTCTAGCGATATAGCAAAACCCTAAAAATTTTGGCGGCCATCTTGTTTTTGAGATGTTTGCTGAATAAAATTTGTACAATTGATGGTGATGTTGTGAAATCTCTCCATAATAAGAAAACAAAGATATTGTCAAATATCACTAAAAATTTATTAAAAACTTTAAAACAGTAATGAGGCATTCCTCAGTACAGCTGATGAATGTTGGTAAACGTGAAACCATGGTACTGTTTTAAAGCGTTTAATAAATTTCAAGTGAAATTTGACAATATCTTTATTTTCTTATTACGAGGTGTTTGCCTTTGATTTTGACTTATCATCATCACGATCCTTATTATGCTAGACCTAACGAAGAAATTGAGAAAACTTCCACGACTGATACCCAAAAACGACCACGGAATTACATTTTTTAATAGTGTATAAATTAAACTTGAATATTCATATTATAAGCTACCGTAATTCTTGCACAGAAGTATTAACGATCATTAATGGTTGAAACTCAATTAAATTTCCCACTATCAGAAATTCCTAAATCGTTACACATGTCTCATAATAAATCAGGATCCTGTTACTGACCATATATTCTCTTCTATTCAAGATAAAGATCACATAACTTGCATTGTACGTCATCGCTGAATAGATTCGAAAGTCTTGAATTGAATTAAATGACGTTGTTAGTGGTCGTTATGATTAATTTTAGCCCCTTAGAAAGTTTGGTGAGGCATAGGAGTGCTGCAGTGCGGGAAAGTCCATCAATATTAGGTCTGAGTGACTGTCTCAACATTATACAATCAGCATTGACGCAAATCGAGATAAATTTATTCCAGTAATGGTTGAACCTGTGTCCCACTTAGCACTAATAGCCTCTACACAAACATGGAGATGGTAAGTTGAGAAATGTCTAGAGTAAATGGGAATATGGGTAATGGTGAATTGCTTCTAAATGTAATGGATCGTTGGGTAACAATTATTTATAAAACTTTGATTTATTTAATTCTTCATCTAGGATCTATAGTGATATTGACTTAAAACTGAGAGCATTCCTTATAATATTATATAAACCAAAAATTAACCAAATTACAGAAGTCCCATCACGTCTTAGGAACAAAGGTCTACAATAGGTTGCCAGAGTTGATAAAATTATCCAGTCTCTTTATTCAGCAAATCAATATTTGATCTTCTGCGTGCAAACCCCTTCTATTCTTTGGAGTAGTATTTCACACATTTTTTAATTAAGTGTTTAGTGTTATGAATATTTTACTGACGTTGCTGATGTTGACTGTATGGTCCGATAGCAAAAGAATTAAATCTATCTATATATCTATACTACAGGCTATTGGCTACATGCTTCATAATAATTGGAAAATTCATTCATGGATTTCAGTAGAGAATTCGAGATAATTCCTTCTTTAATTCAAAAGAATTAAATCTATCTATCTATACTACAGGCTATTGGCTAAAGGCTTCATAATTTGGAAAATTCATTCATGGATTTCAGTAGAGAATTCGAGATAATTCCTTCTTTAATTCAAAAGAATTAAATCTATCTATCTATACTACAGGCTATTGGCTACAGGCTTCATAATTTGGAAAATTCATACACAGATTTCAGTAGAGAGTTCCAGATAATTCCTTCTCAAATGGAAACCCGGTAAAGAAAATAAACATGGAAAATGCTGTTGATTTCCTTGTAACATCAATAAAATTATTCCCCAATGTAAATATTTTCTCCACTCGTGTAAATAGAAGAGATAGACGTTTCAAGAAGCTGGTTACGTTGAATGGGATCAAGCACACGCACACCTGTTGATGAAAACGTTGAACGTAAATTTTTGAAGGATTGCCGTCATTCTGGCAATGGAAGCTGCGAGAAACCTCAATCGGATACATAGTGGACTGCGTTGCTTGTATCTTTTGAGCAAATGATACAGTCTAGAGTCGAGATTGACTACGGTCATGGTTGGTCTATTGAATTTTCGACTTTTTTGCGTCTTGTTTCGAGTAGTGGGTGGAGTTTTAGTTTCCTATAGTGAGGTCCGCGTTATAAAGAAAGATAGGAGAACAATGTTGCCGATCCTCTGTCTTGTCAATGCCTTCTATGGGGAGGGTAACTGATTTATTGATGTAATATTAACACTGTTCATCCTCGTTTAAAATAATCAATTATATTTTATGAAACAAGAAATTATATTTTTCAATGATTTCATAATGAATTCTCATAATCAAGATTAAATATTTTGCTAATTAATTATATTTCTACATTGTTAAAAAATAATCTGGCCACAGAGCAAAGCCAGAAAGAGATAGTGCTATCCGCTTTGTTGAATTATAGACAAGGATATCAATACAATGCTAATCAAACACTGCCATTATAACGTGGACCTCACTATAGTTTCAGAACTCTTCTTATTTAAAAACCTTAATTCATTGGAATAAGTTTGATCTTTCATTCCAGAATTACAAGTATAATATTAGGTACTTCTCAAATTTGATAATATATCAAATAAGTGACCGCAATTGATAATACAAAATGTCCACGACATGGATCAGTCTCCACAAATATTGTCCATAGATTGTATCCTATTTATTTTGTTGAAACACTTTCAGCACCTATTAAACCTGACTATTCCAAACTCTTATTCTATCTATTTCAAACTTTCATGAATATTTTTGAACATTAGGAGTTAAACTTGTGGTTCTATAGGGTAAGAAATTATTTTATTGAGTGTGATTATAGTAAAACTGAAAATGCAACATTTTAATGATGAAAATTCATGTTAACATACTGTGAACAACAGAGTAAGTGATGGAATTAATTCCGAATTAAAAAATAGAAATGGAATTGAAGATGTTCATTATTGCTCAAGAAGATACCCAAATTAGATATTAATTGTCTCTTTTCTGTTTATGGCTACTTGTAATATAAATAGAAATAAAAATATCAGTACCCTTTTTTGAATTATTCTATCACAACATGTTTCAACATTCATGTCATTTTCAAGTGAAATGAATCACTTTTTCAAAACAGAGTTTTCAAATGAAAATGGCATGAATGTTGAAACATGTTGTGATTAAGTAATTCAAAAGAAGGGTACTGATATTTTTATTTCTATTTTTATATTAGATATTACTTATCTACTGAAATGGCAAAGGATAGTACTACTTCTACTATACTTCAAATACGATTAGATGTGTCCCCAGCCTTATAGCTTTATACTAGCCTCCAAAATCTGAAAAATCTGTAACTCAGTATTTTACTTGTAAGCACATTCCATTTCATTCTCCGGTTAAAATTCAGTTCATTATCATTCAAAATAATGCAGCTCTAATATTTAAAATTTATACTTTTGTGGTAAAGTTTCAAAAATTCTAGAACCTTATAATTCATGCCATAATTAAGGCAAACGCACTCACCAACAGCAACAGACGGACGTATGCAGACAGATGGAAGAAAATCCCTCCTCAACGCACATAGACTTCCGTCTGTCTGCACTCTGCATACGTCTGCTCAGGTGTGCATGCAGTCGTTTGTTTTTTTGTCCGTCTGTCTGTTGCTGAGTGCGTTCGCTTTTATAATCAAATAAATAAGGATGAAGCTTAAAATGGTGCATTTCCGGTGTTTTCAAATTCAAATTCTTCATAAATTATTTTCTGTATAAATACAATAACAAGAAATGTTTTTGGGGATTTATTATTGGAAATGAGAAAATAATCCTTTCCATCTTAATACAACTTAATAAAATTAATTTTATCGGCTTGTATTTATCTTTGCGTGATCAATAGACAAGAAAAATAAGTTTAAACTCATAACGGCTCATATTCACTGTATATTAATCAAACTTCATACTTCAATAATATACTGTTCTAAGCTTCTAAGTAGTTATGTTTTCCGTATCGTGTCGAAGAGACTTGTATCACAAAAGCAACACAACTCAGTTCCGTATCGTGAGCTTCCTCTCCACAGTTACGTGCCACCGATCATTCATGTTGTACGTCACAGCTAGCCTCATAAAACCAAAGCGCCATCCCCCTCTCTCAGCATTACAGCTTGGAGCGTCTTCAGTTGAACTTGTGTTGTGATTTTTCACTGAAAGTGTCGTGAATGCGTCTAGAAATTTTCACAATTTCACCAAATAATGTTCAGTGCACTGCGGTGAAACCATTCCGGATATTTCTAAGTGTGTCGACCAGTGTTTTTACGTCGCACTTTGGATTTTCGTGACAAACGTGGATTGTTTTCAAATTTGTGCTCCCTAACCAAACTTGGATAGTCATTTTGTTTGATGTTTAATTTCGAAACAATGAGCAGTGGAGTGTGTGAAATGGTTCGGAGGCCACTTTTCGACTTCAATTCGGTGGGCAAGGCTTTGGAGCAGTACAAAAAATTGATAGAGAAAAAGGTTAGTTTTCTCAACTCTATTCTAATTTTTACATTTCTTCAATTGTTCATGTCGACTGTCTGTTTCATAAAACTATGCCGGTGATAGGTATTGAAGGAACATTTTACTATGAATTGAAACGAGGGTACAGATTTAACCTTATTATTGAGTTGGAACTATAAGCTACCACTGTACTTTATTGTCGATTTCTCTGTTTTTATGATAACTTACTTAAAGTTCATACTGTGATATCTAATCTAGCAACTAATAACACTTCCATTAGTATTTTCTCATCCTGAGACAATTTGAATTGATTAAACGAATTAACAGTTCTATCCAATTTTGCTTCTGAAATCAATCTATTCGTTCCCATGGCTTTTAGCGGTTGAGCGCTCAGATTTCCTTACCACTTGCAATTATTGATGGGAAATTGATAGTAACAACATTCTATTTGCCACGAATTTTCACGATGAAAATTGTACCTTATACCTTGAGTTTTTCTCAAATTACTTCTGTATTACCTTGACTGTTTTTGATCACCCTAATAAAGGAAAAGGCTCGACCATCCCCGTAATTATGTTAGGCCGAATTACTGTGTAATTTTGAGCCTTTCAATTATCCATGAGAAAATTTCTCTCGATGCAGAGAGCCTAGACAAAATTGAGTCACTGAGTAATTTTGTGTTTTTGATTCTCACACGTGAGTTTCTTCCTTTGTAATTATTCAGATACGGTACTGAATATTTCTCAGTTTTTCAATTATCTGAGTTGAAACAGAGTTAGAGTATAAAGTCTTCTCTCTGGTCAGAATTCCCTCCTTACTTTTCAGTATTGACGGATCTTTTCGGTGATTTCTCAAGACCACATGATAAAGACACTGTTTAGCTAAAAATAGAAAATTGATTGAAAATGTTTGAATACTTCCGTACCTAAATGTACTTGAAGTGCTTGACATGTCGACAAATGAAGCGTTATTGTGTCTAATGAATGGTTAATGACTTGAAGGACTCTGCAGTCTGCTATGCATGCTAATTAGACTCCCACACATGTGCTTATGTGTATGTAAACGTGTCTAGTTGAAGCTTGTACAATACTGCATGCTTCAATTTTCATTCAAAATTTATCTTCCCTTTTTTATTAATCTAGTTTTTGTTCTTGTATCTACAATCTATCTATTATAGATTTCTGTTTGAGAACGTGTATCTAATTGCATCTTCAATAATTGATGTATTGATTCCATTTTTATATTAGAAGCGTTGTTATTTGTGAAAATAATTGACTTTTCAAAATAAACTGGGAATAGTCTACAATTTTTTAGTAAGGGGATTTCGCGCTTGCTTAGGGAATTCACATTATTTGAAACATCTTATTCAAATTCACGTTTTAATATCTATCGTTAACGGAATATTTTGAAATGTAATTCACGTAATTAATTTTCACCTCAAGTTGAATGGTTATTAAATAAGTTAATCTCTATCTACTTAACCTTCAATTAGCAAAAAGTGTTTTATCGCAATTGTTTTTTAAAAATAGCCTTACCTTCAATGCCATTATTCAATTAGTCCACTTGATTGGCTTAATAATATTGTGCATTAATTGTCAAATCTTTAGAAATAATCTGTTGGAATTATTACTGCATTCTTATAAGATCACTTGAAGTAATTAGGCTCCAGTTATTGCTGAGATATTGAACCCTTGAAAAATGACCTCAACTTTCTCTTCCGTTAATTACCTAAACATTGATCACTTTTTTCTATGAGATTAATCTAGAATACCTTGAGCAATCACTACATAATTTGGAGTTGGATTAGAAAATATGTTTAAGCTCTGCACTTGTAAAATCTTGAATACACCTGTACGTGTTATTCGTTCTACAATAACAATAACAGTTATGATGATTTATTGACGTAGGAAAATTATACACATCAATAAAAATGATCAACTGCTTCTAGTATGATGGAAAAACTCTAATATTGTATTTTGATGGCCGTGTTTACTGTAATTCTCGAGGAGTATTTTACTGTTCTTGAAATGAACTAATAAACCTGATTGGTATTCTGGATACGGAGATTCATTCACTTCAGAAACGTAGTTTGCAAAATCAAACTAACGCAAATAGAATGAATCGTGTTTGGAAATCAACTGATTGGAATTGTAAATAATGTATTGATATTTGCTTCATAAAATCTTGTATATGCGTAGATTATGGATATGTTTTGTAAATAGTGTATGGATATGTACATGAGTAGCTTACAAATGAGGCTAACTACAGTGCCTCAAATTCCTCATTTGAAATTGAGTATTATTTCAAATAGAGTATTAGACCTAATAGAGTAAGATCCTTCAATTAGAGTATTAGACAATCAGTCACTACAACTGAAAAAAACTGTGATAGATTTTTCCATTTTTATCAAAATAACTACTAGGATTCGAAAATATCTAGAGATGAAAAAATTGAGTTTATTGGAACTTTCTATTGGAAGAAGTTTAAACTTTTTCACGTAAACATGAGACACGTGAAAGTGTAGTGTGATAAATTATGTAAATACCACTTGAATTTGGATCTACATTACATTATTCTACTTATATTCACTTTTAGATTTCAGATGATAGAGTTAATGGAAACTAAAGTGGTCTCTTTAAGAAAAAAAATTGAAATTCACAAATTTGGCCATCTATGGTAGTAGTGGTTGAAAAATAGGTGAGATCTGAAAATATCGAAGTAATGAAATCAGTTATATCATCGAATTCCTCGAATATTTCCTTCATTACTTTCCATTTCTAACAGAGAAATCCACTCTATTCTCAAGAGCTTGCTTAGAAATATGCTGATATCCTACTTTTTTGTAAAATTACATTAATTTGAAGTATACTGAAAAATTCCATCGTGCTCATATCAATAGCGATTTTCCAAACTTTTCTGATAGTGAATTTTCTATTCAATAACGCCCACAATTTTATTGTTCGAAGTGATTTAAATTGCAACACTATAGTGTGCTATCTCACCTCTTCAAGGTCGAATAGATGACAAAGATGGTAGATATTTGATGAACTTTGGTTGATTTCACTTCTGTTGGAATTATCACATTTTGAAGCGAAATTGAAAAAAAAATTGTATAAGGTAGCGAGAGGATTTTAGATGGAAGAATATATTATCTAATTTTAGCATGAATCTGAACTTTAGCATGTTAGGTAGAAGAAGATTTTAGATTTTTTCTGAGAATCACCATCAATTTTATTTATAATTGAGATAACTTACTCTTATTGTAGTTAGGGAAAATTATACTAAATGAAGTAATGTAATGATATTCCTGTTCTTAAAGGAGTATTCTATAGGCTCTATAACTATAACTGTAGAAGTGAACAGGCATTATCAACTTTCTAAGCTACAATATTGCATAGCCTAACTATTTATAACTATCTTCAGCTTCGTTATAACTACGTTATTCCTGCATTCTAGAAGGTACACTTGCATGGGGTCATTGACATGAGAGAGTCTCTGGCTTTGTGAAGCTTTTATCCAACAGTAATGATCACTAAACGTTATCAAGGAATTTAAAGCTGGATATTAAACTAGCTATGGGATAGAAGAATCCTTTTCGACAAATTAATCCTTTGTTCACCGTTAAACTGTTAAGTTTTGACAAATTAATGCATTCAACGATTTTATCAAAACAGTTGTGGCTAAATTTTTCTTCTATTTTTGAATCTTTATTGTGAAATTGTATTGGAAAATATAAAAATGGACCCAACCTTATTTCAGACGATATTATTAGTCATCTAAATCCGAGAGAGAGATAGTTTGATGAGGGTTCTCTTCCACTCATTGTGGAAGTATTTTTATAAATTGTTAATAATTGTGAATTGTCATCTAAATCCGAGAGAGGGATAGTTTGATGAGGGTTCTCTTCCACTCATTATGAGAAGTATTTTTATAATTCAATATTTGTGAATTGTCTCTACTCGTATCAGCTTTCGATCTATAACTAGTTATATACTATACTAGTATAGACTTACTTCTACAGTAATTGACAAATATTCAATTCAAAACAATATTATGCAAATTTTCAAATCTATTAGTGTCTCTTACTTGGGGAGTGATGTCTCCCGGAAGA
The DNA here is from genome assembly GCF_014356525.2 of Nilaparvata lugens. Lineage (NCBI taxonomy): Eukaryota > Metazoa > Arthropoda > Insecta > Hemiptera > Delphacidae > Nilaparvata > Nilaparvata lugens. The sequence goes on along the minus strand of NC_052513.1, from coordinate 32,913,263 downwards.
AATTGAAATTCATCCAGTGTTCAATTCCAATCGATAGTTTCTGCAATCGATTATCGTTTCTTTTGTTGATATCGATATTAGTAAAATTGTCACGTGGCTCATCGAGGTTGCAAACGTACTTCAAATAATGTTCAGAATGTCCTTGCCTACAGATCTATGGATATTGCTAATGGGCAATGATTTAATCTGTCCAAGTACTTTTGGATTGAATTAATTTGTCATAAATGGAATAAATATTGTTGTAGAGGGAGGATGGTCAACACGCTAGCAATGTACCTTCAATACCTATAGATTGATGAAAATATTTCTATTACTTCATAAAATTTTAAAATATTTGATTGTGGGTAGTGAGTTATAATAGAAAACCATTCCATTGTATTTTGTTACACAGATGAAAATCTTCTTGTAATTCAGTAAGGAATTAAAAAGAAGTGTAGGCCTAAATAGATTACAATAAAGATTTGGTAAATATGTATAAAATAAAGGTAAACACGATGAAAAAATGTTATTGTAATAAGCCATGCCAGAATTCTCCTGAATTTGATTATTTTAATAAATTAATCAATTCAATTGACTATAATATTGTATGAACTTCCTCTCATTTAGAGGTATCATTATTACATTGACTACAGCTCTCATTTGGTAGTCAATCTTTCCAATTATCATTATTATTGTACTGTCGTTGTAAGAACGTGAGTTTAAATAACAAATGTCATCAAATAAAAAATCAGACAGTTGTCCTCCTTTGATAATAATTGATTCCTAACGAATTTCTGAGATTCTCTCATAAACTTGGAATAATGTCAGAATTTATCTATTAAATCCTTGACTGACTTAAAGTGGGTGTATCTATTTCAGCATGCTTTTTGTCTAGGTCTAGGACATGTTTTAAGGTAGCTCTTCAGAACTAGATTCGCTTATTGAAAATTTATGGCATTGAGCTCATTTATAGACTGACATCTAGGTGATATCTATTGAATGTTATCTGTTTTATTGGGAACCTACTTTCTAATTTTTGTTTCCATTATTTCACGTTTCCACAGATTTCTTTTCTGAGTCAGTGTTGATCTCTAATTGAATTTCAAGTTTTTCTCTAATTTTGAAAGGTGGATTTTCTAGATGGATTAGGTTAGGAATCAATACAAGCTCTCTAATATCATGACTAGATATCTCAGCCATTCTTCTCAATTATATCTCAATTGAAAAAATATCCATGCAATCAATACATCGAATATATACTGAAAACACTTATTAAAATAAGTACTCAAGTTGAAAACCCCTCATTTTTTCATAGAATCTCAGAAAAAATCAAGCTTTTTAAGCGTTAAAATTTAAACTTGTAACAAAAGAATTATTTTTTACATCTGCAAGGCAGTCAATACAATGTTTACAAGTCATTTCCTAACAAATATTTGGAAACAGTAGGCTATCCTAAAACCAAACCATCTTCTGGGTTTGCTTGTATCTTTCTGTGTATATGATGAAGTGTGATAATTTTACATAAAAATACTATAATTCTTCGATGAAATGATAGACTTGAAAGTGAAATATGTCTCACACGTTCATCACTTTCCCACGTTTCAATTCACGTTGTTCTCAAGTGCATTTCAGAAAATTTATTCGAATTTATTCAAGTCTGGTGTCCAGAGGTTTCTGGTTGACATTGGACTACGTAAGTCTCACGTGTCCTACACGTCGAGATTTGTTTATTTTCATTGTCTTTCTATGGTTATTAATCCAGTCAGTTGTTTTAAAATACATTATTTTGGTGGAGAAAATGAGAGGGAAATAGAGAAGTAGAGATAGTGGTAAGAGAAATATGAGTAGAAGGGTGTTAGAAGAAAAAGACCATGATGGAGAAGATGTAGAGAGAGAAATGCAAGATCATAAAGAAAGTAAAAAGATTGAATATTGAGGGTCAACATTGAAAGGACATATAAATCATATTGACCTTATTGTATTGTATACACCCATGTGCTCGCTTCTCTTGTATGACCTGAAAACACCTTTTATTTGAAAACAAACGTTTCAATCAAATCGAATTGACAACCTGGCGTTGGCAAGTTCAAAAAACGACAAATAATATCCATAAATGAATACAGTAAATATGTTGTCAAATGTGATGACATATTGTACCTCCGAGAAGTTTCCCCTACACGTTCCAAAATAAAGAAGACTTGGTAGATTTATATCTAAATGTGACGTTGTTGTCAGTATTTTCATTTATGGAGGGAGATAAAATGGGAGAAAGGGAGAGACGAATTGGAAAAGGGTAAGAAAAGTATGAAAAAACAAAGAGAAATATAGTGACCATTGTGGTAAGAGAAGAGTGTAACAAATGATAGTGAATTTAGGAGATGACACTTCTAGTAATGTCAAGTTGTTCTAGAACTTTATTCGTCTATTTTTGTTTGTTTCCATTGTTTATTGGTCCTCATTCTTCTTTTCTTCTCATTCTCTCTTATTTTTGGATTGAAAACAGTCTTGGAAATTCCCTTTCATGTTGTGTTGGATATATCCAGTAAAATACAAATTTGAAGCTTACAAACTCCCATGGTTTTTATCATAATTTCTGATTGTAATTAAAATACTAAAATACTAACTAAAAATATAAACTAAACATAACTGAAATGCTATATATTGTAATAAATTACTCATAATTTCACTTGTCTTGAAACTGTTAAAAATGCAAATGACAATAATAAAGTACACATTACATTAATATAATAAAGAATATTGCATAATGAATATAATAATGTACTGTACTTGGTTTTTCTTTATCAATATTCAAAATGCAACGGAATCCTCTACTCTATAAAATTTGTGCAGGGCGCGAAAATCCATTAACTATTGATTAATAATCGAACGAGTTAATCTTACGTATTTTTACACATGAAGCTAATTTGACAAGAATTTTTCTAAAAATAATCTTGCCAATGTTTTATCAGAAGTGTTCGTGTCTTCTAATCAGTAATGTTTGTATTATTAATGACTGATTATTTTGCTCCAATATTCATTAAATTTATTAATCAGCTTTTTGCCTAGTGAGTGAATTGGAGGCGTATTTCAGTCAATTTCATTGAACTGTGTACTCTTATCAAATTCTGTCAAATATCACGTTGACAGTGAATGGATTCAGATGAGCAAATTGAAAATCTATCGTGTTAAATTGAATAAAACAGGGAATATTAAAAAAATGATAGAAAATTGTTTTGCGTTGTATTTTAAGTAGTCTATTTCAGACTACCCGACGGTATAAAAAATTAAAAAATACATCTTGATTTTTATTTAGTATCAGCAGTTCGAAAATTTTAATGAAAAAATGAGTAGAGGTTAATGGTCTTTTCAATAAATGTTTTTTATTCAAATATGAATTCCTCAATATTATATTTTTTTAATCAATAATAAGAGAATAGATGATATAATAGAGAAAGGATAAAGCGTAAACTATTTGTTTGTCTCTTATGATATCCTCTTCTGTTTAAAAATAAATTGTCAAGTTTTCAACAGTTTCTAAATTTTCAAGTGGAATAATTTGACAACGATAAACACAAAATTTAAATACAGAAATATAAGTCGCATTACTTGTTATTCACATATGAGAAATTCCCCCAAAAATTACCTATTAAAATGAGTTGAAACAACACTAATATAGATTCACACTTAAAATTCACTGATTTAATGAAACAACAGTCCCTACTACTGTTTAATTAGACTTACTATTAACAATTTAATTCGCGTGTTAAGTGTTATTGTTTGGATTGACACACTGACTAGACTTGATAGATTTTTTCAGTTGAACAAGGAAAGAATCAGCTTTAATTAATAAGTGAACTCCTCAGATTTGACATTGTCAAATTAGGTAACCTAAACTTGTTTTATCTACGATCAAACTCAATTAAACTGCTTCATATCATGCCTTATGTAACGGCCTGGCCAAAACTTACAGGTATAATCCCACAATGCTAACTAACATTTATAATTTGGTTGAACAACCAACTTGTGTTTTACTCTTCACAAAATCATTGACTATCATTATCGGTGGTTTGAAGCATTCAGTTGCGCTGATTTTGAAGCTAATAGCTCCACTTGTATTGTACATTGTGGTTATTGAGACAAGCTATAATTAGAAATAAGTATTGAAGCCTTGAATTTTTTTCCGTCCAAAAGTCTGTGTTTCCACAGTCTATTGTCTGAAAGTAAAAAGCTGGGTAGGCTTTTAATGTATTTTTACATTCTATCAACAAAAGAAATGAAAGTTTTTTGAAACTTCATAGGCCTACTATATTTGAATGAATATTAAAGATTTGAATTCTTCAGCTGTTTCAATTCTGTACAAAAGTTTCATTATTTCCAGTATCAAATTAAGTATTTTTATGAAAGTTATACGTAAGAATAAAAATCAAATCACCCTTTTAATATGAATTTATTTTTACAAACATTTTTCGCACCATCAAGACTATATTTTCAAGTGTGAATGTTATGAGAGCATATTGTTATGCTTTCTTTAGCTGCTCCTGTTCCAATACAAAACTTTAATAAATTATTCTGAGGTAGTTTTCAGCCTGTTCCAATACAAAACTTTAATAAATTATTCTAAGGTAGTTTTCAGCCGATTCCACATTTATCCTTAGCTTCATTTTAATCATGACGATTCAATAGAAAATATTAAAATTCTGTCCAAGGAATATTCCAACAAAAAACTGCTACTCCAGATGTAGAGATGTAACCTCTCTATCAAGTCCAGCCGTTAAGGGTACTTGTTTCGTTTGAATTAATCTTTTTCTATAAAACTTTGAACGGGTGGTAGCCTGAAAAAGTTGAAATTCAAGTTCAATCAAAAGATTCTAGAAGCTTCTGTCGTCATTCTACTTGAACTAAGCGCACCTGGCTTAACTCTGCCAAGTTGCAACTTATTAGCATGTCTTTAGTCTTTTTCAAACTTCATTATTCAGCATGCCGATGATTGAGTAATAATCGAACTCTAATTATAACTGAATTTTAATGCGTGATCGTATTGCGTCTATTTTAAGAAACTTATCATGTGGTATTTAACTCGGTGCTGTAATAGTCTTTAATCACTTAATCAGCCTTCAAGTTTTTATGCAATACTTTTTTTGGAGACGAATTTATATTTCCAATACACCTTTATTTTCCTGCAGAATAGTTCGGATGCCCCCTGAAACTGTAGTATCATTCATCTATCATTATTATCCTTTCCATTATTACACCTTAATACGTCCTAATATCCTATAGTGATAATAATTCCATACTGTCAGCAGTGGTTGAATGGAAAGTATAGATTCCTCTCAATTTAAGGAATACTGACAGTTTAAAGTGGATCTCACTTTAGCAACCCCTGAAAATGGAGCCAGTATTTCAATTTTTATTCTTGGAAACTTGATACAATTAAACTTAATCTAAACTGGTTGAGGTTGAACGGTGTTTTCTATTGGAGAGTCTATATTTAGAAGAACAATAGCACTAATTAATATTGAAGATTAATATATTGATTTCGGAGTGATGAAACATAATTGAAAGTTGATTTGGATCGTTTGATTGGATCAATGTTGAATATTATCGTATAGAGAGAGAGATAGAGAGTTCAAAGTCCATGCCACTTCCTTTTGGCGACCCAGTTATCGGTTGATTTCATTTTAGATTTTGTCCGGTTTCGATTTGTGATTGCCGATTGTGGAGTGGGAGTGAGGGAGAAAGAGAGAGAGAGTAAGTGTGTGTGTGTGTGGGAGAGACTGGAAGAGAGACGGAAACAGATTGGAAGAGAGAAGGAAGTACGGCACAGAGAAAGAAATTTGATTCATAAGTGGGTGAGTCAACATTAGAAGAAGTAAAATAAAAGAACATGTACAAAAATGAATGAAAAATGAAGGAGAGAAAGTAGAAGAGGAAGAGCCATAGATGAACTAGTAGAAGGAAGGGAATTTATGAATAAGAAGAGAAGTTTGAGATGTATTAGGGAGAAGTTTAGGTGTATTAGGGAATAAGAAGAGAAATTTAGATGTATTAGGGAATGAGAAGAGAAGCTTGAGATTTATTCTTTGGAATAAGAAAAGAAGTTTGAGATGAACGGAAAATAAAGATGAAAAATTTCTCTAAAGAAGACGTCAAAGGATAGTAGTAGGATAAGAAATAGAAGATAATGAAGAATAATACAAGAAGAGTAGGGGAATAAGAAGAACGATAATTAGAAGATGGAACAGAGTATTTAAAAGATTAAGTAGTACTGTAATAGACAAAGCAGAATAAAAATGATGTAAAAATAATATACACTAAAAGTGTATATCAGTGTATATAAGTGTATTTAGAGAGTTGTAATTTAAACTGTCAGCATTAAATGAATGAATGGTAAGCATTGTTTATATATTGAATACTGACAGCGTGAAGTGGTCTCACTATAGTAAGTGGGACACCCGGTAGTGTAGAGGTCCGCGAACGGATCTCAAAAAGTGGTTCACGAAAGAAGAAGAAGAGAAAGAGGAAGAGGAAAAAGAAGAATTTGAAGTAGAAGAGATACTCCTCCGGATCTGAAAATAACTTTCCCGTTAGTTTATAGTAAACGCTATTCACATGGTATTTGTGGGGCTTCATAAAATACGGCGGCGAAAACACTATTTCTATGTTGATGGCTAGCCTCGGTTTACTAGTTTATAAATCCAATGTGGTTAATCTATAAAGTGAATGAAACTATTTTGCTCAACTCAAACTTACACGACTCAGGTGGAGAAGAGACTCGACTCTAGTCAAGAGCATGTGTTTCCAAATGGTGACACTCACTCAGACCAGTCGACTCTAGTCTCCGTAACGTTACCATTTGAAAGCACATGCTCTCGACTCGAGTCTCTTCTCTTCTCGACCTGAGTCGCGTAAGTGTGAGTTGAGCCTTAATGATCCTATTCTCATTAAATGGTGTCCCTTTTACCAAGTAAAAGTCTATGTAAAGTCTTTACATTATTAAGATTCATAGAACTTGGGGAATTGGGATTTCAAAATTAGTAACCACAGAGACAAACGAATATCCTTCTTTAGTTTTCTTTCTCTATGGGTTATACGAACGTCTTGATTCTGTTTGTAATTTTAAAAATAATTAACTCTTTATTAACTATAATTTTTTATATTGCTATTATATTTTTCTAATACGGTAATTGCTCCTTCGAAAAATCACTTTTATACTGTTTTCTATTCATCTATATTTGTCTAATTGTTTATGGTTTTTGTTTGTTTCAGCAATCGGGCGAAACCTGGAAAAATACGAATTGCAATCTGAGCAGTCCAAAAAGATGTAGAAGACGAGACGAAGAGCATTCCTTGCTCAAATTTCTTGCCCTGGTAAGTTTACTGTCTGCAAAATTATCTATTTCCTCATCAAATCAACTTGAATCTGGGAATATAATTTCAGTTATGAATATTAGTAGCCTACTTTAGCATTTGGTTTTACAATATGGAAAACAATGGAAAAGAAACCTTACATTAAATAATAGTGTTAATCCTTGAGAACCTGGAAATTTTAAGGAATAATTTCTACTCAATACTACTCATAACTAGAAATTCAATAATCTTAATCATTTTTCCAGAATAATCTTACTAAATGAATCCGAGCTAAAACCCAAAAATTCGAACGGAATCGAGACTGCTGTAGTGCATCGGATATTGCGCATAGAAACTTTACTGCATAAAAATAGTAAAAAACCTATAAAAACTGGATTTTGACTCGTTTTTTATTAATTTTGCTGTGTTTATGCTTGCATCTAGTTTTGCAGTGTCTAGTCAGATTTCATAATATGATAAAAAACTAATTTTCAAAACGTGTCGCATGCTGAGAATCTAGAGTTATTTATGTAACCAGTTGCAGACCTGTTATGTAAAACAAACTCACTGCATTGCAGATACATTGAGTGTAGAATAATAATTTGATGTTTTTGAAAGTTCATTGGTTGTTGGAGTTTTGATTATTTTCGGAAGATAGTTCAAGGAACGGAGAATTGTTTCTAGTTGAAATGAAGCAAGACGGTTAAAGTTTAGAGGAGTTTTGGTTCAAGAAACTTGAAATCGTTGTTTTCACTTCAAATGATATACATGAGTTGTACTTATTCTCATCTCTGCTCATTGTGGGATTTATTTTGTCTTGTATTTGAGAGTACTGTAATGTTTTACAATACTGTATTTTCCTTCGTATTTTCTTATTCCTACTCCTCTGTTAATTACTCCTCATTGTTTTCTCCTCCATCTTCTCCTCCTTATCTCTCCTCTCCTCTTCCTTCTCCACAACATCTCCTTCTCCTCCTACTACTACTCCTCCTCCTCCTCCTCCTCCTCCTCCTCCTCCTCCTCCTCCTCCTCCTCCTACTCCTCCTCCTCCTCCTCCTCCTCCACCACTTCCTCCAATTATATTTTCTTTATCTTATCCTTTAATCACTAATTTCACATAAACGCATTTATCTATTATTTAATTAAATTCGGCTTTGAATTTTCAAATTCTACAGTGGGCTACTGTAGCCGCTGCGCTACTGAAAACAAATTGCCTCCCTGAACTGTAAACAGATGAATTAATTCGTCATTGTCCAATAATTCAATTTTTTATTTCATAAATTAATTCGATACTATTTGAATCAATTTTAATCGAAAATTCGTTTCTCTTTCCTCCTCAGAACGCACTAGAGCTGACAGCGCCGGCCAGCGATGTGCTGCTGCGTCAAAGTGGGACAACGACAACGACGACAAACGGCGGCTCGCCACCGACACACTGGGTCCAGTTGTCCGGCCACCCGGACACTTTTGCGCCGGCCGGCCCTGGAACCGTCTGGAAGAAGTGTGGCGGCGGCGCCGAACGCAGCGTCTACGAGGCCTTGAACCAGGAGCCGAGTCTCAAGGACGTGACGCCGAGGTTCTTAAGAGAGGTGCACTATGCGGGCCAGACGTTCATTGAGCTCGAGGATTTGCTGCAGGGATTCAGAGACCCGAACGTCATGGATATCAAGATGGGCACGCGGACGTTTCTGGAGACCGAGGTGCAGAACTTGGCGTCCAGGCCTGATCTCTATCTAAAGGTAAACATCTAGAAATTATTATTCTAATAATGGAACACTAGAATATCGTCTAAAAATATCACGAATTTATCAAAACGTGACACCATAGGTGTTTAAACAAGTATTCAACTTTTTAATAGATTAGTGACATTTTTAGACAATATTATACTGTTTCATTATGGATAAATATCACTATATCTTACCAAAACAGTTTCTGATATTATAAGTGTTATTAATTTTGTTTTTGCTGAGGATGATGTCCACATGAGCTGCAGGCCTTGTGCATGGATAATAGAAATGATGATGACAGATGAGGGGTTATATTGCTTTATGTAGGTTTAGACGATTTAAACATGTACGGTTCTGAATACTGTAAGGCACTTGAAGTTGTAATGTCTTCAGAATTTAAAACTCGGTATTAAATTTGTATTTAAAAAGCAGAATATGCATATCTCATTTTACATTGGCAATAAGCTCTCTATCCAAAACTGTTCAAAGGTAAATTGTTCGTCCATATTATTTTTTCATAAATTCATTTTTGAAATATTCAACATTTCATATTAATTTAATATATAAATATAATGTAAAATAATAATTAAATTACTTATTCTCATTTTAGTGAAACTTTTCGGAAAGGAATAAAAGCGTACTTGTGCTACAAAACCAGCTCAAAAATTGAACACTATAACAATCACAGAGTAAAGAACTATGGAGGGTTTCCTTCTTCTGTGGCCTAATCAACTTTGTGTTTTTATGTCATTTTTTTTTTGTTTTCAAACAGAACAATGAATGTAATGTTTATTAATTTTTGTTTCAGATGGTAGCTCTAGATCCGACTGCGCCAACACCTGAAGAACATGCCTCAAAGTCAGTGACCAAACTGCGCTACATGCAGTTCAGAGAACAGCAGAGCTCGACATGCAGTCTCGGATTCAGGATAGAGGCCATGAAGGTGAATATTTATTTATTTACTTATTTATTCATTAGTTTATTCTTATTTACTGGATGAGCATACAAGATTCAGAAACGAAAAAACGGGCCATGGGCCTTTACCCAAAATTTCTATTCACAATAATAATTCTTATTGCATTGTTTGTATGAGAAATTTGGCTGTTCTCAACAGTCAATTCAGAATGGAAACTCAAAATTTGAGCAAGTTTTATCCACCTATGACTATTATATTGTGTTATAATTTTGGGGGCTCTTTATAAATAAATTATTCTTCAGTAATGTTTTGGATCCTCATGAAAACTGAATCTATTCTGATTCTGAAAAAAATTCTTTATATCAGAACATTTTATCTTTTTCCAAATGTACATTTTACTAGAAAAAATATTTAGACTTTTTGAGAGTCTAGCAATCTGTATTGTACAGTAGGATTCGACTGTGTCTATTCAATTCTCATAATTTCCTCTCCCAATTGCATCACCCAGCAAAAATAGATAATAAAAACTGCACTAGACATTGAACTTATTGCATGAATACTTCTTTCATTTGTTTAAATAGAAGTTTGTTTGAATAATTATAAAATTTATCATTAAACACTTGCCCATTCAGTATACTCATGTTTTGTGTGTTTTTGTTCTACAGTTCCGTGGCACGCCGCCAGTAACCGACCTGAAACGCGTGAAAAGCCTTGACGAGGTGGTGTCAACAATGTCGCTGTTCTTGGGCGACCGAGACGACGTGAGACTGCGCCTGGTGGCACGCCTCGCCGACATCCGCACCAAACTGGAGAACAGCAAATACTTCAAGCACCACGAGGTGGTCGGCAGCAGCATCCTCATCATCTACGACGACTGCAAGGTGGGCGCCTGGATGATCGACTTTGCCAAGACGCGGCCGCTGCCCGAGGGCGTCACCGTCAACCACCGGAGCCCGTGGGCGCAGGGCAATCATGAAGATGGCTTTCTGTTCGGGCTCGATCAGCTGGTGAGGGTGGTCGAACAGGTCGAGGTCAAGGGAGAGGTCGGCGAGGCCACCTGTAAAGGCGGCAGCTCGGTCGCGCTCAAATCATGAGTCGATAGTCGCGAGATGTATCGATAGTCGAAATATGTCGATACTAATGATCTATCGATAATTAAGATACATCGATAATGACGATTTATTGTTAGTGAAGATATATTGATAATGACGATTCATCGATAATGGAGATGTATCGATAGTTGAGATTTATCGATAATGAAGATCTATTGATGGTGTAAATCTTGATTGACTGATCGCAATACTCGTTTGATGTCGAATCGAACTTCGATTGAATGGTTAGAATATGTTCAGTGTAGAATTTGAGGATGATTTAGCTAGAACACTATGGTATGATTATTGATAAATTGTGAGCTGGATAGTGGAGATCCTTCGATAATGGGGATCTATCGATTGTGAAAATCTTAATTGGCTGGATAGAATGAGTTTGGTTTTGAATTTCAGAATGGAATTAATAGAGTGAAAGAGAAACAGGGGATGGATATCGTTTAAATGAGCTGGCAGTAGAGGTACGATGTATTGATACTACAGATCTCGATCTATCTAATGGTTAGAATTAGTGTTGAATTCGAAAATGATCCAGAGCAATAGATTCAGTGAATATAGAAACATCTCGATTCATTAATAGTGAATATATTGATCAAGCTGCAATTCTCAGTGTATCGAATTTTAGTTTGGAACAGTCAATGTATCGACATCTCTGTATCGACTACCTGTTTTATGATTTTCAATCATTGATACTGTAATCTCAAAATAGAATTGGCTTGTACTTGGATGCATTTGTACTGGCAGAGATGTTTCTAAAATAATATCGAACATGTTATTTCATTGTCCAACTGTATCGATATTGTGGTTCGACTTGTGAGTATCGATAATATCGACTTTTTGCCCATCGACTTTTTTAGCCAATCAGTGCCAATCTAGTCCTTATGTTCGAGCGTTTCGCTGTACCTACCGTATTATGTTATCATTAGTTTTTGTACCATCTACTCATCACTTCATAAATTAGGTGTCTCATTGTAACATTTCTTGTACCATTCTTGTTTATAGTATCATTGTATGCATTTCCAGTAGCACTACAATTTAGTAATGGATTTGCCGGTATAAAAAGTAGAGGATGACATAGAGGGGTAGTATTTTTATTGACAAACTGATTGATTGATTAGAGTAGAGTGATCTAAAATATTTGAATATAGTGTCGAAGTAATACTAATAATTACTCACTAGATTGACTAACTACAAGTGTATTCAACTCGTAAACAATTACAGTACTTGTATTGTGAATTTTGCGATACGGTAAAAGACACAAACTAAGACGAGTTATGATTATTAGGTTGTAGTGCAACTGGATTTACTCTAATATTCATCAAAATCAATTCGACCTTGTTGTTTTAAAATCTGCCGAAAATTTATTCAATCTTTAAATTTTATTCCTTGACAAATGCCTCACTTCGGTGTGCTATTGTTTAGATTACTCTTTTGAAGTGTACTTAAGGTGAACTTACTTGTCCCTTCCTATAAAAACTTCAGGTTCTGCTGTAGAAGTAAATAAAGGAATTGAATTCTGTGTTCTGTCCAACATAAATTGTTATATAATGAAATATGATTTATTATTGAATGTTTAATAAATGAAGGAATTAAATTCTGTCCAAATTTGGAATAAGAAGCTAAATTTTTGACAACTCATAAATCAATGATACTATACTAACCGATTCAAGGAATTTTTCATATTAAAATGTATATAATGAAAAACTATACGTAATAAAATTGTACCATTATTTTCAATTTTTCTTTAAATTCTATAATATTTAGAGGTGTGAGATAATACCCTTGTCTCAAGTATTCATGTTCCTCAATTTGAATTTATTGTTGAAATGTAGAGTCGCTAGTGGTTAAGTGTAAGAGGAAAAGTTTTGAAATTTATTATTAATCGATGTGTCAAAGGATTGGAATCCATATCAATTCAAAAAAATGTAGAATCTGTCAAGTCTACCATTAATATAGTAAGTGGAAACTCTTCCCTTGTTGGAATTTATCTTCGGTTTAATTAATTTATTGGTGCCCATTGTTTAAAAAACTGCTCTTGGAAGTTCTCAGACGATATTTTAATTAGGTATTTCCATTTTGAATTTATACAGTTCTAAAAAATCATGACTGACTTGCAGTTGCAATTTTCACTGTAACCGACTCTTAATAGAATTCCATGAACGCTCTATAATGGTGGAATTACCGCCTGGTTGCTGAAACGATTATCAAGTCTTAAACGAGTTTTATTGATCTGAAATCAATTGTTGATTGGCAATCAAGCGTTGATCAACGCTTGCACAACCAGCAGTTAAATTAACTGTTTCACGGAAAAATTTTAAGCAAATTTTAATTTCAGGGGAATATTTCAACAAGGGGGTTTTCTTCTTTCTACTTTTCACATTCCAATACCTTGAATTTTGTATTAACTTCTCAATCAGTATTTTCAACTCCGTTTAGTTATCGGATATTATTTTCAAGCTTTTTCATAAGATTTTAGCAGCTCATAGATCTACATTTTTGTATTTTTATATTATAAATATGTTGTAAAAGATGTTACACTTTGCAGAGTTAGCTCTCTTCAAGTTGAAATAATATGTTGTAAATAACATTTACAGTAAACGTTTTTGTATTTTAAACTACAATTTAATATTTTATTGCATTGAAAAATACTGTATTTTTCAACAGTTGTATCTGCAATATCTAATTAATTATCTTTATATTTTCCTATGTTGAGAATCTAATGCATTATACATTTATCATGGTATTTGAGCAATACAGGAATTGAAAATTCACCATGTTTTACTACAAACAAATTATTTATTACTACTAAATTCAATCAAATTAATCATAAATACTGACAAACTATTGATTAAATTGATCTTTTTTATATTAGGTACTGTACACTGTGTTGATTTATTGTTCCTACTATAATATTATCATGTATCAAGTTATTTGATAATTTAACTTTCAAAACATTTCAAGATTCAATGCTAAAAATCTATTAAAATACAAAATCGTGTACAATAAATGTCCATGTAAGTTACTTGTCTATTGTGTGAGAACTATTTGTAATAAGTAGGCTAGTATTTATTTATTCCGAAAATTGTTGTAGATTAACATTTTTTATGTATAAAAAGAACATTTTCAACTAATAAAACTCTTTTCATTTCAAACTTCCTGACTTAAAAAACAGTTTTCAACCCTAATATTGAGATAAGACACTTTGATGGTTGAAATCATAGAGAAAAGATAGCATAAGAAGATATTCATTCGTTTATATTCCAAATTTCAAGCCGATTTCTTGGTAACTCAAGCCGTCTTGCTGTCTATTATTACTGTTTTGGCTGGTTTAGAGTGTAAGTACGGCACATTATGAGAGACTACTTTCAGCTTCACGAAAAAGAACTACGTAGACTATCAGTAGACTATATTTTAGTTAACAGTGAAATTTGGAACATAAACGCCCTATACCATGGATATCTTCTTATGCTATCTTTTCTTTATGGTAGAATGTAATAATGAAAAAAAAACGAATTTTCAAAGCTCATATCTCCTGGGAAAGAGTGAATTTTGGACAAGAATCAAAAGTATTTCAGAATTTGCAACATGGATGGAGCTTGGCCTCAATCAAAGACCATAAGATCACGAAGTTTGAGCGATTTTCATTTTTCACAAAAATTGAGAAAAACCAATGGACTATCGTGAAACACACTGAAACAAAAAGTATCTCAGATTTGGCTGAAATTTGCACCATAGATTAAGCTTGACCTGAGAAATGTCGGAGCCAAATTTGGCACCCCCAGCTACTATACAGGGTGAGTTATGAAGCTGCAAACATAAAATTTGCAAATCGTCATATCTCCTGAACGGTAAGAAATTTTGCAAATCTGATTCCAGATTCGTGTTCCTCGCATCAAAGATCATAAGATCACAAAGTTTGAGCGATTTTTAATTTTCACAAAAAATTGAGAAAAACCATGGACTAACCATGAGAACTAACCATGGACATAGTGAAACACACTGAAACAAAAAGTATCTCAGATTTGGCTGAAATTTGCACCATAGATAAAGCTTGACCTGAGAAATATCGCAGCAAAATATTTGGCACTCCCAGCTACTATACAGAGTGAGTTATGAAACTGCAAACATAAAAATTGCAAATTTTGGCCAAATTTGGCCCCCCAGCTACTATACATGGTTAGTTATGAAGCTGAAAACATAAAATTTTTAAATCGTCATATCTCCTGAATGGTACCGTATTTAAATCTGATTCGTGTTCCCAGATTCGTGTTCCTCGCATCAAATACCATAAGATCACGAAGTTTGAGCGATTTTCACTTTTCTTGCCCTATTACCAAAGGTAAGGAAAGTATTGCTTTCCGAAAAAATTAAGGTACCCCAATTTCTAAATTTCTATACGTTTCAAGGTCCCCTATGAGTTCAAAAAAGAGGTTTTTGGGTATTGGTCTGTATGTGTGTGTGTGTGTGTGTGTGTGTGTGTGTGTGTGTGTGTGTGTATGTGCGTCTGTGTATACGATATCTCATCACCCAATTGACAGAATGACTTGAAATTTGGAACTTAAGGTCCTTACACTACTATAAGGATCCGACACGAACAATTTCGATCAAATGTGATTCAAGATGGCGGCTAAAATGGCGAAAATGTTGTCAAAAACAGGGGTTTGAGCGATTTTTATTTTTTACAAATCAATGACAAAATCCATGGACAAACAACCATCGTGCAAACAGCGAGAGAAAGAAGTATCTCGGATTCGACTGAAATTTGCACCATAATTAATTATATTATTATATTATATTATATTAATTATAGCAATATTAATTATATCATTGCTGAGAGTTTTAGCGGTTTAAATTAATTTTTGGGTTCATGAAAAATTAATCCGTTACCTGTTGATTTTTTCTGCTGTGCTGTTCTAATTCTCATCCAATACAAATGAGCTCAGTAGTCACAAAAATCCTGAAAAATTTGAATTTCCCGCTCAAATCCGTCAGTACCTCTTGCATGTTTCTGTTGCCCTGGTAGTATTTTAGTTGGTTTTGATTCTGTACCAGGGATTCAGAACACTTGAACAGGTAGCAGGGTTTTTTCAACGCCTTCCAATGCAAGCATAGGCAACCCGCAACACTGATCTAGTTTGTGTACCTCTTGCATGTTTCTGATGCCCTGGTAGAAATCTGGTCATTTCTAATATGCAAATGAGCTACTATTTGAGCGGGAAATTCAAATTTCTTATGATTAGCGGGAAATTCAAATTTCTCATGATTTATACTATTTGAGCGGGAAATTCAAATTTCACATGATTTATACCATTTGAGCGGGAAATTCAAATTTCTCATGATTAGCGGGAAATTCAAATTTCTCATGATTTATACTATTTGAGCGGGAAATTCAAATTTCTCATGATTTATACTATTTGAGCGGGAAATTCAAATTTCTCATGATTAGCGGGAAATTCAAATTTCTCATGATTTATACTATTTGAGCGGGAAATTCAAATTTCTCATGATCTATGTGACTACTGAGCTCATTTGTATTTTAGAAATGTAACAGGAAGTTAAAACATAGCAAGTGGTAACTGAGGCATTACCGATTAATGCTTACACACATTAAATACTATATGTGCTTAGTTCAGTTGATAATGTGTCTTTATTTTCAATTACATCAAATGTTATACTTTAATTTGGTACCAAAATCAAACAAATCCGACCATCCTTTCGGAGTTTCCAAGATAATTTATGTCATTTGAATTCTGGAAACAGACGAAAAAAATTACAATTACAATATTGAATATATTTAAAAAATAAAATTACAATATTGATTGTAATCATGGACTAAACCATCGTGGAACACTGAGACAAGAAGTATCTCAGATTTGGCTGAAATTTTGTCATATCTCCTGAACGGTAAGGAATTCTGCAAATATGATTCCAGATTCGTGTTTCTCGCATGAAAGACCACAAGATCACAAAGTTTGAGCGATTTTCATTCCTCACAAAAAATTGGTTAGAAGCATGGACTAAACATCGTGAACCACACTGAGACAAGAAGTATCTCAGATTTGGCTGAAATTTTGTCATATCTCCTGAACGGTGAAGAATTTTGCAAAATATGATTCAGGATTCGTGTCTCTCGCATGAAAGACCATAAGATCAGGAAGTTTGAGCGATTTTCATTCTTCACATCATGAGCCACACTGAGAAGAAGTATCTCAGATTTGGCTGAAATCTGGTCATATCTCCTGAACGGTAAGAAATTCTGCAAATATGGTTCCAGATTCGTGTTTATCGCATCAAAGACCATAAAGTCACGAAAAGCCAGCCATGGACCACACTGAAAATAAAAGTATTTCTGATGTGGCTGTAATTTGCACCGTAGTTAGAGCTTGTCCTGAGAAATGTCTCCTGAACGGTATCGAATTTTGCAAATCCGATTCCAGATTCGTGTTCCTCGCATCAAAGAGCATAAGTGTGCCAAGTTTCAGCCATTTTTCGATTTTAACATTTTCTAAAAATTGGCCATATCTCCTGAACCTATGAGTATATATTCAATATCATCATATGCCTGAGTTCGTTCATTGCCGCGTTTCACACCAAATGCGGAACATAAATATAAACATCATTATAAACAGAGAAATGCAAAACCGTCGACTTGAATCTTGGACTTCACTTTGCTCGTTCAATTAAATAACAAAATATTTAATCTAAATTTTGGAAATTTATCATTAAATCATTGAAAAATATGGTTTCTTGACCAATAAATGTAATTGATTATTTTAAACGAGAATGAACAGTTAATATCAGATAATATAGCAGTTAGCAGTATCAGCTATCCTCTATAGAAGACACTGGCATGGCAGAGAATCGACAACGCTGTTATCCTATCTTTCTAGACTGCTATTCTCACGTGGCCTCACCATAAGTTTGTCTCTTCTATCTTTCTATACAAAAAATTAACCAAATCCGACCATCCGTTCAGTGCTTGAAAATTCAAAAATTTGCAAATTTTCAAATGGTCATATTTCCTGAACGTTAGCGAATTTTTAAAATCTGATTGCCGATTCGTGTTTCATGCTTCAATGAGCATAATTGTATCAAGTTTCAACGAATTTAAGATTTTTAAATCTCCAATATATGGCCATATCCCCTGGATTTGAAAGCTGTTCCTGTGGGTCCTCCCTTAATCATTTTAATAAATTGTGCATAATTAAATCAAGAAACGAATGTGTCGATTTGAACCGACCAAATCAAATCGTCTTCCAGAATTTTTAAAACTCATGGTTTCAAAATTTGACATCCATTAGCTTTACTCGGTTTAAACGATTTTTGTAACAGGAGCTGAAGCATAGATCATCTAAGGAAAAACAACAATAATAGTAATATTATTATCATTCTTTTATTACAATCCGTTAAAGTTCTCTTCACATTATCTCTACCACATTCAAGAGAAAAACTCAACAAAAAATAAATTGATGTAGATGGAAAACAAACCCTAGAATCAGAACAAATTTTTACACTATGATTATATTATTATACTATTCCAATAGTTCTCCAAAATGAAAGAGCTAGCAAAGTTAGATTATATATATTTTTTTAAAGCTGATATGAAATTAATAAGTTCCGAATTCAACTTCTTGTTAAAGCTCCAGAATACACTGTGAACACTCCAAGTAGTGGAATTTCAAGTCCAATCTTGGAACACAGTTCAAAAATAAGATAGGTTGTGTTCAAAAACTTCTAAAAACTATAATTTATTAAAATGTGAATGAATTTCTAATAGTACTCAATTTATTATTACTGTAAAATTTGCATGCATATTAGAGAAATTAGTTTTTCATTATTTCGATGATTTTAGTGGTATCTACCTTATTCCATTACAATCTGTAGCAAATTAATGCAATAAATATAACATTAGATACCATTATAATGTTCCAGCATAAATTATATATGTAAATGTAAGTTATGAATTAGATTCAATGATAGACAAAACATATCTGTAATAATGTTAAATGATTTATATTCAACAGATGAAAGAGAAATTAACAAAGCACCGGGAAATATTTATCTGGGAAATATATCTGAGAGCTAAAGGGACATGAACACATATACAGAAAAAAGAGATGAATTTTAAACCAAATAAAAGTGATATTGATTTCAGAAGTAATACTATCAACAAAAACACAAAAAAATGAAATCACAAAAATTAAAACCAGTGATAAATGAAGCAAAATCTACAATTATCATTCAATACAGGAGATCTCCTTTCTATTTGAAACGTTGGATTCAAGTTTAATAATAATAATAAACCTTTCTATTATTTTGCACCAATAATCAAACAATCACCCATCTGCTAGTTATTATTTCATGCAACATGGTTCCTTAATAGCCTAATAATATAAATCTGTTTTAAAAACTATAAAATACATACTATATAAACGATTTAATCTATATTAAAGCCCACAAAGTGTAAACCTATCACTACTGAATTGTATAAAGTTTTAAATAGAGGTGCCTAGTAAATAAACACACAGAAAGGTAGACTAAAATTTGTCCGGCAAACCGATTTCCGGAAAAACAAGTTCAAAATGTACCTTCAAGTTTATCAATAATCGGTGTTTCCACATTTTCGATAACTTTTGTTGTCGGTGAACTGGTATATCGGACAAATTTTAGTCCCCCACTAAGGAGATCGTGTTTTCTTTTCCATTCTCAGCTCTTTTTTTATTAATTCTGTAAAGAAAACTAGTTTTTCTTCTTAGCTGCTAGCTAATTTCGGGGTTTCCCCATTGATAAAATCCTATTTTTCTTCTCCATACTCAGCTAACCAGTATGCACACTTCAAATTCGAATTTCACTTGACCATTCAAATATGGCGTTCAACCCAGTTTGAAATATTTTTAACTTCACACGGTGATGTACATCTATATTTTATCGTTTCTGTTCACTGATGCATGACTACGTACAACTCACTTGTTAAACAAGAATTTTAATAATTTCGAATGTGCAGATTAAATTTAAAATTTATTATTATTTTTGCAAAATTTTTCGTGAATTATACCTTCTCACAGCTGATTCAGGTTGAATAATCGACTCTATTTTACTTTCTCAACTATACTAGGATAGATGGAGCTTGTATATTGGAACATCTCAGGCCCGGTTGCAGAAAGTTAAATTTTAACCGTGATTAATTCCACGAGAACCAACCAGAGAAGGCGTTTTTGAAAAGACGGCTTCTCTGATTGGTTCTCGTGGAATTAATCACGGTTGAAATTTAACCGGCTTTTGTGCCAGCGGCACTCAGAGTTTTGTTTCTTATTCACTTCCAATAAGTAAGTTTCATTAATTTACTGAAATAATTATCTCTAAACAAAGAGGTTCCACACGAAACAGTAAAACCGAAAGCTTGCCTCAAGGTAAATCTCAAATTATGTATGGAGAAATCTGTGAAGAAGTTTCCATTGATACATCGATATTTTCCTTAAGGCTGAGAGAAAATGTCAACGTGTATGATTTGCAGAGAACTGTGAAAATTTTCCTTCCACACATTGAGATCTTCCTTCAAATTTACCATTGTTTGGGTAATAAACAGCTTCAAGCATAGAATTTAAACACAAGATTTTTGGAAAATCCTAATCAAATTATAATCATCCAATTCAAGATTTTTAGTGAGACTCAAACAAGTCTAAGCATCCTATTCAAACAGAAGATTGCTGAAGAAATCCAATATTTTTTCAAATCCATAATCAGCTCTTTAAAATACAATTCCAAACTATAGTGAGATTCTCTTTAAACTGTCATCGTTCCTTATGAATAACATCAACGCTTTGCGTTCCAAGAATGCTGACAGAATAAAGTGAATTGCACTATCTATAGTTATCTATCTTTTAATCGTACTGAACTTTTCTCTCCTCCTGGTTCTCATTGAGCTAACCTAAACATACTTATTCAAATACAAGATTGTTGGAGACACCTCATTGAAATTCAACATTCTATTCAACCACACGATTATTGGAGACACCCAAATTAATTTCAACATCCAATTCAATCACAAGATTGTTTTGGAGACCTGACAGGACCGCAAAATCCAGCTCGAACATGCGATTATAGGTAATACTCAATCCTTAGTGATACCCTTCAATTCCGCTTCGTTTGATAGTAGACGACCCATCCACAACCCTAAGCTTCCAACTCAAACACTATACTCTAAATAAATCAAGTCGAGACTTGGAAAAATACCTGTGTTACCAAATAGTGATAGCGAAATTTCAATCTTTTCATCCAAGCCTTCATGACTGGATATATTCAATTTTATAACACAGTCGATACAGAGTTATCAATTCTTGGCTAGCATGGAAAGATTGAGATTTCGCACAATTTGGCAACACGGATATTTTGTTCAAGTAGTATTTAGTTCAAGTTTCAAATAGTAATAGCGAAATTTCAATCTTTTCATCCAAGCCCAAATGACTGGATATATTCAATTTTATAACAAAGTTGATACAGAGTTATCAATTCTTGTCATGGAGTAGCATGGGGAGATTGGAATTTCGCACAATTTGGTAACACAGATATTTTGTTCAAGTCTCAACTTATTTTATCCAGTGTGTAGTTTCAAGATTGTTTCAATACAGCATAGTTTGAACATGAGCTTGTAGCTCATCTAACCCTAAGCATCCAACCACTACCTCCGTAAACAAAGCCGTAGTGCATTCGTGTGACGTCAGTACAGGTTGGGCTCCTACACCAATAAAAACGCTAGCTGATATATATCAGCTGAAATAAACAGATTGTTATTGGTGTAGGAGCCCTACCTGTGCTGACGTCACACGAATGCACTACGGCTTTGTTTACAGCCGTAGTGCATTCGTGTGACGTCAGCACAGGTAGGGCTCCTACACCAATAAAAACGCTAGCTGATATATATCAGCTGAAATAAACAGATTGTTATTGGTGTAGGAGCCCTACCTGTGCTGACGTCACACGAATGCACTACGGCTTTGTTTACGGAGGTAGTGATTCAACTCAACACTTGTTTCAAGATTGTTTCAATTCAGTATAGTTTGAACATGAGATTGTAGGTGACACCTAGCCCTAAGCATTTACTTCAACATTCGTGTCATGAATTGAGCTTGTTTGGTGAGCCTTGCAGCCCTAGGCATCCAACTCAAACATGAGGTTGTTGGAGAAATGCATCTTAGCGGTGGAGGCCGACTTTCGGGCCGACTTCTTCTTGCCCTTTTTGTGCGGATTGCGGCGCGAGAGCGACATCTCGTCGTTCTGCGGCTTCTTGAGGCCGTCGTCCGACTCTGACTGCGTCTCGCTGGCGCTGGTCTCGCTGGTCTCAGTGTCGTCGTCCACTTTGACGCAGATGTTGAGGTCATCCAGGTCCGCCTTGTCGGTCTCACACTCGGAAGTCTCGCTCTCGCTCGCACGCCGCTGCTGAGCACGCTTCTTGTTGCGCGACTTGCGTTGGTTCTTTTTGCGCTGGTCCAGGATGCATGAGTTGCGTCTGAAAGCAAACAAAATTAATAAATATTATTCTATTTACAGTAATTACTTCAAAAATAATTGTCTATCATTGAATCATCAAAATAATTATGGATTATATTTTTTATAAATCAAATTCATTTATTGCCTCAGAAAATAATATAAAATTATACGTAATATAAAACTATTCACTTAAAAATGATAAAGTACAGAAATATAATGTTGAATTTCCCCTTTTTTGTGTAGTTGAGAAGTTGATATTGTGGTAAATAATTTTGATTTAAAATGTTGAATTTCTTGGAAGATGATTGTAAAAGAAAACAGTATTAATGTGAGAGTGCAAGGAAGGAGAGCAGTGGGACGACCAAGGTATTCATATGAGGATCGGATTGAGAAGATAGGACGGAGAAGAGGAAAGACTGTTGCAGAGATGAAGAGAATGGCGTTGGATGGGGAATCATGGAGGAAATGGACTGAGGCTGAGACCACCCCAACGCCTTAAAGGCACATTGGGGAGAGGCAAAGAAGAAGAAGAAGATAGTTTTTTAATCAACTTAAGCGTTTCAAGAAATTAATAACATTTTACCAAAAAAAATCAATGCGATAAAAAATTTCAGAAATTACTATGTATAAAAAATTAGTACATTATAGTACATAAAATTAGTACATGAGGTACATTATAGTGAGTTATAAAGTCAGTGAAATGATGGGACGACATGGTTGGCACGTTCTGTTTTTCCACCGCCTTCTATAGTAGATAGTTGTGATTCAAGTCATATGATATAATATTAATTGTGTATTCCTGTTATTAATGATCATTTACTGTAGATCTCAAGTGTATTTCTATTTTCCGATTGTCAATTCGTCAAATAAGTATAGAACATAGAATAATTCTATTTCTAGTTCTAAGAATATTACTTTTGTAAATTAAATTTGATTAACATTTTTGTAAATTAATAAAATTTGTTTTGATTTGATATTTTATTCAGCACAAAATATATCTTTTCATGATTTAATAATACATTTTCATAATTGAGATTGAATATTCTGATAGTTCATTATATTTCTTCAATACATGCAAACCATTTGGTTAGGAAAGAAAGGAGCTAGAAAAGAATAGGGCTATCTGCTTTGTCTAATGACAGATAAGGATGGCAAACCAGGCGCTGACTTTATAACGTGAATTTCACTCTAGAGTACATAAATAGACGACAGTGAAAATTATGTTAATGGTAAGATTTGATAAAGAAATTTGGCTCCTCACTAAGGATCAAGCCACACGAGGTGTTTTTCCAGGCATTCTTCAGACGAGTAGGCAGGGTAGTTCTCCGATTGGCTGATTGGGTTGGCGTTCGGGAAGCAGCTGATAATCAGCCAATCGGAAAATTCCTGCACTGCCGACTAGTTTGAAAAAGCCTGGAAAAACGCTTAGTGTGGCTCGGCCCTAAGAGTGGGGCATGATGGGGCAAGAAAGCGGCGAAGGTAGCTTCAAGCTCCATGAATTTGATGCATGTAATTCGATGGTGGCATTCAACATTCTTGAAGCTACCATGATGTTTGCACCCTATGGATACGAACACAACGGTCAGGTCGATGTTCGATGTTTAGCTTCCACTTAAGTCATGCTCCAATCGACTTCCATGTAAAACAAACACAGCACAGGGAAAAAAAAACAGAACGGTCTAGTCTCGATCGCGTTCCAGCACTATGACATCCACATGTTTTCATTTACCTCCTGATTTTAGTCAACCACATGAAAATAGTCCGATGGAATTTGGAACGGCTGAGTCGTCGATCATGCCGTCGACTATGCCATTAGTCCCTATGGACTAATAACATAGCCACCTCTAATACAAGGCCCTGACCTACGATATTGCAACGTCGCAGTGTAGGCCTAGAATCTAATACATGATTGGTGAAAAAGATTTAAAAAAATACCAGCTGATCTTTTTCACCAACCATTTATTAGATTCTAGGCCTACACTGCGACGTTGCAATATCGTAGGCCAGGGCCTTGTATTAGAGGTGGCTATGCTAATAGTAACTCCCTTCAAAATATCTCTAATGTAAAACATTATAGAGTTATTTAGAGCTCGCCAATCGGCGAGCGAAGCAAGCCTGAACACACTTTCTTTCAAACTTTGGCGAGCGTAGCGAGGTGCAATTCCTTAGAGGCGTGAAATAAAAGTGCAATTCCTTAGAGGCGTGTCGAGACGCGCGCGGCTATAGTTAGTAAGGTTTAATCACGAGACGCCTGACCACGCGTCTCGACACGCCTGAGTCACACCTGCGACACGTGTCTCGACACGTCTCGAGATGCCTCCAAGGAATTGTACCTTAATTTCGGAAGCAACTCTATTGGCTATGTCTCTAAGCGTCAGTGTCGGAGATAGGTAGGAATGTAGTAGCTCAGATAATAGACTATCTATAGTTGTTGTTCAACATAAACATACGTTAGGGAAATTTAAAAATTCAATTTTACAAATGTGGGTGGAGAAAAAATGTTGTGTACATCACGAGGAGAAAAGTGCTTCATCACCATCGGGGAAATTGTAACCCTTGGCTTTGCCGCGGGCTCCAAAAGGCCCCCTCAGGGAGAAACAGTCTCACTTTGCTCACTAGAAGTATAAATTACTATTAAATGTAATTTTATGAGTAGTATAGAGCCCTGAATTTATAAATTTCTGAATAATTTTTGTAGGCACCTGAAAGTTTTCTTGGAGATGGCATTATTGAAGCGCACAGTTTTCTTGACTTTCTCCCCTCCCTCGCCGCCATCTTCCGACCAATGATAGTCGTCGACGTTCGACTCAGACAGACTGCGACCCACTTTCAAAATACCCCTGAAACGGGGTTTCATCTGCAACAAACACAACAAAAACATTTTAGTTACAAAACACAAAGCTAAAGAGATCCTCCAAGTCAACGGAAAATAATGGATAGAAAGCGTTATTTACTATTGAATTTAGTCACAAAATTAAATTCTCTAAGAAGCCTGATATCTTCAAGATTTTTGTTTAAAAATCACAGATATGTTTCATGGGAATTAAGACGTCTATTTTTTAATACACTATTTGTTCAAATTACAAAATAGTATGTTAATACGGTTTAGTTTAACACAAAATACAGTTCACTTTATTATTGTTAGACTAAATCAGTTCGGAATGGATCAAGAAACCATTATTTCCAATTTATAGGTCCCACAGAACTGACTTTACAGGGAAAAGGAAAAGGCTGCCATACACTGGACATTTGAAATTTCCTCATAGCACTCTGTACTGTCCAGTGTCACGTATAGTGTAAAGGTACCTTTCTTATTAGTCGTTAGAGAACTTCTTAATTTTCATGAAATCATAGTCTCATGTTACCATAATAATATACCGTGCTACAAGCATGCAGTGTATACTCAAGGATAGTATATAGTTTATATACTATTCTTGGTGTATACTAGCATAGAGAAAAGATGGCATAAGAAGATATCCTTTGGTACAGGCGTTCATGTTTCACATTTCACTGTTAACTCAAGCCGATAATCTTTGCAGTTTTTTTCCGTGAAGCTATGTGAAGCCGGTAGTCTCTTATACCGTGTAGTTCTTACACTCTCACCCAGCCAAAACAGTAATAATAGACAGTAGTCGACAGTAATTGGCTTGAAATTTGGAACATAAACGACCTATACAATGGGATATCTTCTAATGCTATATTTTCTCTATGCTGCTAGTTACTAAAGAAAGATTGGATTCCTTTCTTTGCAAGAAGAAGTTTATTGCCTAGAGTTTATTCAAACAGGAGTTTAAAGCCCGTACTACATTAGGACACCAGGCTGGGTCGCCAGTGGGACACCAGAGAAACACCAGTGGTGTCTGTATGTGAAGTAAGCTGGGAAACTACATGTTTGTGACCAAAGGGTGGCCGGGATGACGACTTGAGAGAGATAACAGCTGGCCATCACAATATGGTGTCCCTAATCAATAGTGTAGAGAACGTAATAAGAGCTAATGCACTTGGTGCAGATTGCACAATAGCCGGTTAAATTTTAACCATGATTAATTCCACGAGAACCAATCAGAGAAGTCGACTTTTCAAAAACGCTTGTCTTTTTTGAAGACAAGAAATTTGTCTTTGACTAAACAAATTAGACTAACAAATTAGTCTTTTCAAAATTTATTTCCGTGAAATTAATTACGGTTAAAATTTAACCGGCTATTGTGCAACCAGGCCTTAATGTCTTACTGGTGGCCGAGTGTAATACGGACCTAATTTAGAAATGAGAGATTTATAGATAATTTTTTCAAAGCACGAGAGACAGCTAGGCGTAATAAGATGGGTAAGAATAAACTTCTAATACCAAACGCTCAAAACTCTTCACTTACGGTACTTTCCTAGTTTATGATTACTTTAAATATGCCAAAACTATCTAGATTAGGAAGATATAGTGCACGAAAAACAAAATCAGAACCGTTCAAAGGTTCGGCTATTGATTTAGAAATGTGAATTCAGCATTTTCAGCAAACATTACTGTATTCAATGACCAGTAATATTAACTTTGTAACATAATTTTGAAAACACTTATAAGTGAAATGCAATTATATTGGTATCGACCTGTTGTGGGTAATCATCGGATGGTAGGAATTTACTCTAATGTCAAGGTTATGTGTGGTAAGGGATGAAGGTGAAAAACACTTCAAAAGTATTTTTTAAAATTCAAGTTTAATTTTAATAGTGAAAAAGTATGGATATGCAACAGAGTTTTTAACAGAATTTTGTTATTCAAGTAATGTCATTTAATACCAAACTTGATTTTTTGATTTGGTCAGATTTGCAAAAGCTTTCTTATACTGTGAAGCCTATGTTGTAGTGGTTGTGGAGTAGTCAAGAAAAGACTATTTATTTTCTAATAAAACCGAATGAAATATGATAAAATTGAAAAGATTATGAGAAATACTCACACTTTCAGCACCATCGTTGAGCGATTCTGACAACGCATGCACCAAGGGTGGACGATCTGAGAAAGTACATCTTTTAGCAGGAGATCCTTTGCCATCACATTTCAGTATAGGGACCGGTTCTGAATTTTCAGCGATTTTATCGCATTTCTTCACATCTTTGTCTTTATCAAATTCTGAATTTTCTGCACTTTCATCAGTTTTCGTCGACTCTTTTCTCTTCTCAGATTCAGAATTCTCTGTGATTTTATCACATTTCTTCGCACTTTTGATTTCAGATTCAGAATTTTTGGCTTCATGACATTTCTTACCGCTTTTTCTTCTATCAGTTTCTGAATTCCCGTAGTTTTATCACATTTCTTCACTTCTTTGCTTCTAAGAGTTTCTGAGTTCAATGTGGTTTCTTCAAATTTCTTTACTCCTTTTCTTTTATCAGACTCTGTATTCACCGCGGTTTTATCACATTTCTTCACACCTTTCCTTTCATCGGACTCTGGTTTTGAAGAGGGTTTATCACATTTTGAAGGTTTTGAGGACAATGCTTTTATAAGTTCATCATCTATTGCTTTTTCTGTTGATTTATCATCTAATTGTACTTTGTTTTCTAATGATTCGTTAGCAGACTGGACGGCTGACGGTTTTGTGTGTGTTATCTTTATCGATTTCAATTCTTTTTCGTTTTTGAGCACTTCAACTTTGATGTCTTCTTTCTCGTGTTTTTTCTCATTCGCGAGCTGAAAAATAAAACAAAATTCATCAGAAAAAAAAACACACTAATTACATTTTTTAAAAACATATAACTGTTGATGAGTAATAAAATACAAAATATAAATGAAAACAAATAACACCAATACCATTTAAAGACGCTTTTATTTTATTTGCTCAACAGTACCTTATACTTATTCTTTTGTTTTATTATTTATTGTAAATCTACAACTGTTATTGTTACTATAATGCAGTTCACAGAACTCATTCCCCACACCCAGACCTGTTGTCTTTGTGGGGAACATTCACTTTACATATATTGTCTCTGCTGCTATATTTACTTTTTTTTATTGTGTGAATAACGATTATTTGAATTTAAATTTGATTTCTCAAAATCATATAAATGTTGATGAGTAATAGATAAAATACAAAATATAAATGGAGTAAAGACCTGTGAGCTTATAGCTGATGCTTCAAATTTACTTACAGGTGCTTTGGAACTCATCAACATTTTGGAGTTACAAAAATTTTCCATCTAAACATTTTTAGAAACACATTTGTTGTCTATTTTTATCTCTAACAACTTATGAATCTTTTCAGAAGAGCTTATAGAAATGTTATCACTGTTAGATTCTCTACCAGAAAAGTCTTGCTGAACTGTAATAATATAATACAGTGAATGGAATACTGAAATGTGGGAAAAACTACAGGGAACCTTCATTTGAACTGCAGTAATAACATATTAATTATACGTCAATGATCTTCTGTAGTCACAGAAATTGAAAAATTACACTTCAATTTCAAGAGTATGAGAGCACCGAGATATCCACAATCATAACAAATTTCCGATGATGTTATTCATAAAATTTGACCTTGAGTATTGAGATAAATTGAATTTCTGTTGCCAATTTTTCAATCACAATACTTTAACGACTTTGAACTAGATTGATAGACAATCGGCTTATTTTTCCACATTTTCATCATCTTTTGGCTGTTTATTAACATAGACAGAGATGGATCTATAAAACTGATAATGCATTGAATGAGACTTCAACATCTCACTCACACTCACCCCCATAATACGTTTATTAAATACCTAATTTATCAGTTGCAGCTATTTTATTAGTTTTAGATTGTCAAAAGTTACGGCATTCGATTAGATTCATGTCATATTGCCATAAAAACACTTATGGAGCTCATTTAAAAATATGTAATACGCCTACTGTATTTTCAAACTCACAGATTACAACAGATTAGTGATTAGTTTTGGCTTTCAGTCCAAAACTGCTACACTAGACTATTTTAATAAAATTGTCCAAAGGTTACATTCATTTTGATAAAAATTTTAGCTACTTCAAAAACAATAATACAAAATAGAATTGTTGACTTTCTACTTTTGATCAATTCATAAACTTGTTTTTCTATCAATGAATATTTTTTAGAAGCAAAATTAAAAAATTTTAAATATGTTCACTGTAATCCAGTAGCAAGACTTAATATCGTGTCTTTTTATAATAAAAATTCCTTATTGAGCTATCTATAGTGAGTTTCACCTTAGACTGGCAGCATTGGTTGAACGGGAAGCATTGATATCATTTGTATATAAAGCTGACAATTCAAAGTAAATCTCACTAGGCCTATAGATAGGGGACATTTCCGATATCTCCCACAACCACAATAGACATTGCATGCACTCATATTATTACAGAATATATTATTACGACGATAGTACTTTATTCCATTTCCGTTCAGTGACATCCATAACTAATGCTCTGAATGGAAATAATCGCATTAAAAATCCAAACCATTCATAACAACTCCAGTCTTTATATAGAATTCATATTGAGATACAATGATATTTTGAACTACAGTATAATACAACTGCTATTATTATTAAATGTTAACAATTAATAAAAATCAACACAATTTACTCATGAGTTAGCCTATATAATGTATTGTAATAATACAAAAGCTAAATGCTAAAATTTGATACTGTAGTATCAAATCAAGAAGACTGTTTCTATTTTTTTTATATTTTTCAAAAAATAAATACTATATACAATAAATTTCAATATCATTATTGCTAATGTTTTATTGTATTCTTCAATGTTGTTTTCCATCACGAACTGCTTATTATTAAATCTCTTTTTGCTATTAGAAAAACGACTAGCAGTCAGATATTTTACAATAAATGAATTAATCACTCACTGTGACAACTTGTCAATTAATTCATTTATTGTAAAATATCTGACTGCTAATCGTTTTTCTAATAGCGAAAAGTGTTTTATTGTACATTAGTATTTTCAAATTTTCTATCAACTATATATCTTTAATTTATTGCTCATGTTTTATTACTAATTATTTTGTATGTTTAATTTACTGTTAACCATTATATCTGTAATCTTAGGTTTAATTTTGTTTTGTTCATTATTTCACCTGTCCAGAAGAAATGTATCACATAAAAAATTGAGTTTTAGAAAATACTGCAGTACAGAAACAAATAACTGTATCTCACTCATCGATTGGCATGACTAATAAATTGTTAGTACTAAGGTAAGTAGCCTAACTCACTAGATTTGTAAGTTAATAACTAACTCACAAATTTAAACTGCGAAAGCACATGACATATTAAAAACAAGGACACTTCAAGTAGCAAGCGCAGTACATTGTTAGTCAATTGATAAGACCGAGTTTCAAGTATATAACTACAGCGTGGAAATTTCCACTTGATTTACATTGTTATGAAGTATGTTTCTTGTGCCGCAAAACATGCGTACTTCTATAAATAAGTTTTGTTTATTCTTATTTATGCTTAAACTTCATGCCTTATAGAAATAATGCAAGGTGCAAGAAATGTAGCTGATCAAGTCCCTGAGGCAAGATGCAAGTCATCCAAGAGGGTATTGCACATCACGTGCCAATATTTGAGGCAAATCATTGAGAGGCAACTTCACAAAAAGTTGTGACTGTAATTGCTGACTAAGGCCCGGTTGCACAAAAGGCATTGAATTTTTACCGTGATTAATTTCACGGAAGCCAATCAGAGAAGCCGTCTTATCAAAAAGGCCTTTTCTGATTGGTTCTCGTAACATTAATCACGGTTAAAATTTAACCGGCTTTTGTGGAACTGAGCTTATGACTCGTATGTCTCTATGTACTTGAAGTTGTAAGACAATTAGGCTGTACGGTACTTTTGTTGACGGTGCTAACAGTCAACGAGCAATATTGTTGTCAATTATTATAACAGCTTCAGACAATCAACTATTGATTGCCACCGTGATTCATTCCAAAAACATAAACATTTAGTCAAAAAAAATCTAGAAATTTTATAAAATTAGATTTTTAAATTTGTTTAGTAGAGAATACTTTACTATTATGTTCATTGAGCAATTAACTCATCTTATTAATGAATAAAGGAATTGGTTTATACATGTACGGGATAGGAGATACACGAATGATGCATTATCACTTGAACTAACACAATACATGAACTAATCAATTTGCAATTTTACACAACCTAAAGATTTTGAATATATTATGTGAATGGTTATAGGCTTATTTTCATTGTTATTAATCAATTGATTCCAATTTAATAATTCAAACAGATTTAGGCTATTCAATTTGTGATTCAAAGTAGACGTAGCTATGAAAGCCCAACAAAACAAAACTCTCTCCAAGTAGGGTTTCAGTAAACTAGATTGGTAGCACGCGTGGTTCATGTATAAAAAGTTGCCGGTTCAAGACAATATTTTTTTTTCTGGTAATTTTCAACTCCGATAAAGATTACCCACATACTTTTGACCAAAAAATGAATTATTATCTTTGTTTTTTATCTTTTCTGTTATATTTTAGTGCAAATCACGGGTTATTAGTTGCTAGTTCTATGATAGACTTAATAAATATTGTTAAACTCACAAGCATGGAGGGCATCTAGGTATTGTATTATAATTAAATGTGATAAACTGAAACAATTAAAATAATGTAAAGCAATGACTGACCTTGCTTTCCTGAGACAGTTTGAGTACAGCAACTGGCAAATCAAAAGCCTTTTTCTCGAGCTCCTCCTCACTCTTGCCACATAAGTAATCAGTCAACGTAGAATTACTATCACAGCCAATCAGTCTTAGTTGAGCAATAACATTGTTGTCCCACACTTCGATGCTTAAACTGTCAGAATCCACTGACAACTCGCCAGGGAACTTGACGCAGAACGCATAGTGGCTGGGAAAACACCCGGCGCCCATCGATTTGAACTTTAGGTGAACCCCGCAACTCCGCTCCAGAAAAACATGGTCCACAGATTCAGGCTCCACGTTCTTAACGTGAAACGTGAACGCCAACAAGTTGTCAACGTTGTTACACTTGTAGGAAGGCAGTGAGTAGGCTATATCACTTGATAAAAAGTGTTCCACAATGCTAGTCCTGTACGCGGTTTCATCACTTTCATCGATTGTTTGTTTGTTTTCACCACCGGATATCACTTCGACGATGACGGGAGGTTTGTCGCCATCACATTTCGACAGCTCATCATCACTGGATGATTCTGTACTTCTTGATTCACTATCCACGCCGCTATCCTCACGACTCAGTTGCTGCAAATTGGGCGTGGTGTGACGTCTTTTTACAGAAAGGGTGACCACCAACTTTTTTGTTCTGCTGTCGAACTTAGCGCTACCTTCCCCCTCTAGTACAGCGTAAGGCAGGTTGACATCCAACTTATATTTGGCCGGTTTTTCACTGGACAAACACAACGACTTTTCCGATACATCCAGATTTACATCGACGGCCGATTTTATTAGCGGTAGATCGATTTCAACGACAAGAGCTGACGGTATTGCTGCGTTCATTTTGGATGTCATCGAATTTGTAAAGTCTTGCATTTCAATGTTGCTTCTTTGTTTGATGATGTATTTGGGAACAGTGTATGGTGATTCATCTTTGTTTGTAGGGAGTTCTGAAGATTTGACTTCAACTTCTTCAGGTGGTTCGGAGTAGGGGTAGTTGGGTAGATCAAAAATACCTTGATCAGAATCTTCGGAAGGGGTTGGTGGGCATTTTGACTTTTTTCGTATAACAGTGGGACGTTTCAAACCTTTGAATGGGATTTTTGGATAGATAAGGTTCTTCTTATCTAAAGCTACCTTGTAGCTGTCTTCTATAGCGTTCAAGGCAGTATCGTTAACTAATTGTTTGAACGGTTTATTGGAATTAGCCATTCGAATTGCTTCGGGATGAAATACAACATCATAAACAATACAGAAATTTTTGTTCTTATCGAGATCATCACGTGGTGGAGCAAGGCTGTGTGGTACGGACCATCTAACTCCTCCTGTTTCACGCTTAGCAAAGGGTTTTCCAATGTTTTCATTTTGACAAATATTAATGAATGCTTTTTTCTTACCGTCAACACTAGTTTTAATCACATACCCGGCAGCTGGATGAATAAATGTAACATCCACACCGCGTTCCTTCTCAAGTTGTGTGATCTCGTTCTCGTAGACTTTCTGGTTTTCTGGATTTGTGACCTCTTCAAAGTAATTATTCAAAAGCTTACGAAACTCTTCTTTCTTCAAAGCTTCACCAATTTGATCCAATTCATCGCGAGTAATGTTCAAATCTTCCAATTGACTTCTTAGATTAGTGCTTTTACTGGCCATTAAGGTGAATATCAAGACCACGTAAGTGGAATGAAACAAGAAGATTGTTTTGTTCGGCCGGTCGCCTTGCTAGTACAATGACCTGAACAGCGATGAAAGAAAACCGACTCAAATTGCTGATAAAACACACAATTGCACGTTTAGAATACACACAGTAATAACACAAATACAATCAGGTTGAAATTGAGAACACTAGAACTATTTAAAGCACTGTAAATCGATGAAACACGGGTCTACTTTTCAACTGCGCAAATAGGTTATCGGCTGATCACCAAACAACTCCAAATTTTGGTCACCTGATTTTGTTGTTTTGGTTGGTAGCGATTTTGCGACACCTATTGGCGGAATCGAGAACCAAGTCAGCTGTTTCATAGCGCTCGAATATTCAAAATTCCAACCGAGATAAATGGAAGTAGTTTCTATTTTTGCTTTCGAAACACCCACATTATTGCAGATTTTTGTAATGATGCATTTCGATTCTAAATAAATCGAATCGAAAGATAACAGTTATACTGTTACGTTGATGTTAGATTGAACAGATTCTTGAAAAATATAATAAAGTGTTCTTGACGCAGAGCATTTCATTGATATTATAACTGTAAAATTCTTAGTGCTATCAGTCCAGTTAATATAGACATGAAAAAGGGGGTGTCTATATGCGCGCCTCTCCACTGGGAAAAACTGAAATTAAATGCAACCAACAGGTGATTCAAATAAAACATGATATTACAAACTTATATCAGCGTGGGATCTCAATGTTAAGGCTAGTTTACACATTGCCAATTGGCAAGACAGTTGTCTTTGG
Source organism: Nilaparvata lugens (assembly GCF_014356525.2). Lineage (NCBI taxonomy): Eukaryota > Metazoa > Arthropoda > Insecta > Hemiptera > Delphacidae > Nilaparvata > Nilaparvata lugens. The sequence continues at coordinate 32,878,591 of NC_052513.1, read as the reverse complement.
ACGATTATTATTACTAGACATATTATTGTCCAAAGACAACTGTCTCGCCAGTTGGCGATGTGTATTCTATTGCTTCAACAGTGTTATCAAAGAACACTTCATTTGACTAATTCTTCTAAATCGACATACAAGTTCATTAATATATGAGTGCACTATCCATATATATAAAAGCGAAATGGCACTCACTGACTGACTTACTCACTCACTCACTCGCAGAACTAAAAATCTACCAGACCAAAAACGTTCAAATTTGGTAGGTATGTTCAGTTGGCCCTTCAGAGGCTCACTAAGAAATCTATTGGCGATATTTTAACTCTAAGGGTGGTTTTTAAGGGTTAAGGCCGGTCTCACACTGGAACCGACTTCGTACGACTTTTGGTCGTGCGTAATCGTGCGACTACGCATGAACATTTAGAGGTAGACAGTAGAAATATAATGAGCACTCTCACACTGCAACCGACTTAGTCGTGCGTCTGCGTGCGTTTGGATCCGACCTGCGACTCGATCCCGTCTAGCTGGGATTTTCAATCGACTTGGTACGACCTTTTATAGAATTGAGTATCTTGTACAGTGTTCCAAACTGAGTGTTTGCAGAGTTTGTGTGTATTGTTTTATTCAATATGGATACGGAAAGTTTGATTATGTTGATCCAAGAAAGGGAAAGCCTCTGGAATCAAAAGAGTGAATACTATCATTCAAGAGATGTCCAACGGCGCCTATGGAACGAAGTTCCATAATATAGTTGAATGTGTCCAAACTCATACGGAAGTAGTCAAAGAATTTTTCCGGATGATTTTTCAAATCACTCATCAAATGGTGAAACTCTCCATTCTCTTCTCTCTTCACAAATATCTCATTAACCCATTCCGTTCTTCGTTGACGTCTTTTTCTTCTTCTCCTTGTCAACAAACTATTACTCTCTAACAAGTAAAACAACCCATCCATACTTTAAATTATATATTTAAAGTCTAAAATTTCTAAATAGTGCCCAAAGCTTACTGTATACGAGGAGCAACTACGACGGAAAGTATGCTACAATGTGAGAGCTCAGGTCGTGCGACTTAAGTCGCACGACTACGCACGACCAAAAAGTCGTACGAAATCGGTTCCAGTGTGAGACCAGCCTTAAAGTTCGAATTTTAGCATGTATATATTCTTCTTATTCCAATATCTTAAAATTATAATTGAAATGTCCATACCATATGTTATTATAGAACTATAATCTAGAGAGAGTACCTCTTCGAAACAGTTTTGTGGGTAGATGACACAAGCTGATTTGTAAACTTTTCAGGAGAGCAATTTGAAAGTTTGGCATAGCTGCAAAAATTATCTATCATATTTTTTCTTACTCATTTTACACTAATATAATCAGCTGATCTTTGACTATTTAAATATAAAATATCAAGGAATAAAACATAATACCCACAGAGTTGGTCTGGTAACTAAATTAAAATTTGTGTCACATTTGGCATTAAGTGAGTTAAATGTGTTTTATTGTACATTAGTATTTTCAAATTTTCTATCAACTACATATCTTTAATTTATTGCTCATGTTTCATTACTAATTATTTTTTACGTTTTAATTTACTGTTAACCATTATACCTGTAATCTTAGGTTTAATTTTGTATTGTTCATTATTTCACCTGTCCAGACGAAATGTATTGAATCACATAAAAAATTGAGTTTTAGAAAATATCGCAGTACAGAAACAAATAACTGTATCTCACTCATCGATTGGCATGGCTAATAAATTGTTAGTACTAAGGTAAGTAGCCTAACTCACTAGATTTGTAAGTTAATAACTAACTCACAAATTTAAACTGCGAAAGCACATGACATATTAAAAACAAGGACACTTCAAGTAGCAAGCGCAGTACATTGTTAGTCAATTGATAAGACCGAAGTATATAATTACAGCGTGGAAATTTAGCCTACACTTGATTTACATTGTTATGAAGTATGTTTCTTGTGCCGCAAAACATGCGTACTTCTATAAATAAGTTTTATTTATTCTTATTTATGCTTAAACTTCATGCCTTATAGAAATAATGCAAGGTGCAAGAAATGTAGCTGATAAAGTCCCTGAGGCAAGATGCAAGTCATCCAAGAGGGTATTGCACATCACGTCCCAATATTTGAGACAAATCATTGAGAGGCAACTTTACAAAAAGTTTTATGATTGCTGACTAAGGCCCGGTTGTACAAAAGCCGGTTGAATTTTAACCATGATTAATTTCACGAGAACCAATCAGAGAAGTCGTCTTATCAAAAAGGCCTTTTCTGATTAGTTCTCGTGCCATTAATCACGGTTAAAATTTAACCGGTTTTTGTGCAACCGGGCCTAAGACTCGTATGTCTCTATGTACTTGAAGTTGTAAGACAATTAGGCTATATTTTTGTTGACGGTGCTAACAGTCAACGAGCAATATTGTTGTCAATTATTATAACAGCTTCAGACAATCAACTATTGATTGCCACCATGATTCATTCCAAAAACATAAACGTTTAGTAGAGAATACTTTACTTTATGATAATCGAGAAATTAACTCATCTTATTAGGCTAATAAATTGGTTTATACATGTACGGGATAGGAGATACACGAATGATGCATTATCACTTGAACTAACACAATACATGAACTAATCAATTTGCAATTTTACACAACCTAAAGATTTTGAATATATTAGGCCTATGTGAATGGTTATAGGCTTATTTTCATTGTTATTAATCAATTGATTCAAATTAAATAATTCAAGCAAATTTATTCAATTTGTGATTCAAAGTAGACGTAACTATGAAAGCCCAACAAAACAAGACTCTCTCCAAGTAGGGTTTCAGTAACTAGATTGGTAGCACACGCGGTTCATGTATAAAAAGTTGCTGGTTTTTTTTGCTGGTAATTTTCAACTCCGATAAAGATTACCCACATACTTTTGACCAAAAAATGAATAATTATCTTTGGTTTTTATCTTTTCTGTTATATTTTAGTGCAAATCACGGGTTATTAGTTGCTAGTTCTATGATAGACTTAATAAATATTGTTAAACTCACAAGCATGGAGGGCATCTAGGTATTGTATTATAATTAAATGTGATAAACTGAAACAATTAAAATAATGTAAAGCAATGACTGACCTTGCTTTCCTGAGACAGTTTGAGTACAGCAACCGGCAAATCAAAAGCCTTTTTCTCGAGCTCCTCCTCACTCTTGCCACATAAGTAATCAGTCAACGTAGAATTACTATCACAGCCAATCAGTCTTAGTTGAGCAATAACATTGTTGTCCCACACTTCGATGCTTAAACTGTCAGAATCCACTGACAACTCGCCAGGGAACTTGACGCAGAACGCATAGTGGCTGGGAAAACACCCGGCGCCCATCGATTTGAACTTAAGGTGAACTCCGCAACTCCGCTCCAGAAAAACATGGTCCACAGATTCAGGCTCCACGTTCTTAACGTGAAACGTGAACGCCAACAAGTTGTCAACGTTGTTACACTTGTAGGAAGGCAGTGAGTAGGCTATATCACTTGATAAAAAGTGTTCCACAATGCTAGTCCTGTACGCGGTTTCATCACTTTCATCGATTGTTTGTTTGTTTTCACCACCGGATATCACTTCGACGATGACGGGAGGTTTGTCGCCATCACATTTCGACAGCTCATCATCACTGGATGATTCTGTACTTCTCGACTCGCTGTCCACGCCGCTATCCTCACGACTCAGTTGCTGCAAATTGGGCGTAGTGTGACGTCTTTTTACAGAAAGGGTGACCACCAACTTTTTTGTTCTGCTGTCGAACTTAGCGCTACCTTCCCCCTCTAGTACAGCGTAAGGCAGGTTGACATCCAACTTATATTTGGCCGGTTTTTCACTGGACAAACACAACGACTTTTCCGATACATCCAGATTTACATCGACGGCCGATTTTATTAGCGGTAGATCGATTTCAACGACAAGAGCTGACGGTATTGCTGCGTTCATTTTGGATGTCATCGAATTTGTAAAGTCTTGCATTTCAATGTTGCTTCTTTGTTTGATGATGTATTTGGGAACAGTGTATGGTGATTCATCTTTGTTTGTAGGGAGTTCTGAAGATTTGACTTCAACTTCTTCAGGTGGTTCAGAGTAGGGGTAGTTGGGTAGATCAAAAATACCTTGATCAGAATCTTCGGAAGGGGTTGGTGGGCATTTTGACTTTTTTCGTATAACAGTGGGACGTTTCAAACCTTTGAATGGGATTTTTGGATAGATAAGGTTCTTCTTATCTAAAGCTACCTTGTAGCTGTCTTCTATAGCGTTCAAGGCAGTATCGTTAACTAATTGTTTGAACGGTTTATTGGAATTAGCCATTCGAATTGCTTCGGGATGAAATACAACATCATAAACAATACAGAAATTTTTGTTCTTATCGAGATCATCACGTGGTGGAGCAAGGCTGTGTGGTACGGACCATCTAACTCCTCCTGTTTCACGCTTAGCAACGGGTTTTCCAATGTTTTCATTTTGACAAATATTAATGAATGCTTTTTTCTTACCGTCAACACTAGTTTTAATCACATACCCGGCCGCTGGATGAATAAATGTAACATCCACACCGCGTTCCTTCTCAAGTTGTGTGATCTCGTTCTCGTAGACTTTCTGGTTTTCTGGATTTGTGACCTCTTCAAAGTAATTATTCAAAAGCTTACGAAACTCTTCCTTCTTCAAAGCTTCACCAATTTGATCCAATTCATCGCGAGTAATGTTCAAATCTTCCAATTGACTTCTTAGATTAGTGCTTTTACTTGCCATTAAGGTGAATATCAAGACCACGTAAGTGGAATGAAACAAGAAGATTGTTTTGTTCGGCCGGTCGCCTTGCTAGTACAATGACCTGAACAGCGATGAAAGAAAACCGACTCAAATTGCTGATAAAACACACAATTGCACGTTTAGAATACACACAGTAATAACACAAATACAATCAGGTTGAAATTGAGAACACTAGAACTATTTAAAGCACTGTAAATCGATGAAACACGGGTCTACTTTTCAACTGCGCAAATAGGTTATCGGCTGATCACCAAACAACTCCAAATTTTGGTCACCTGATTTTGTTGTTTTGGTTGGTAGCGATTTTGCGACACCTAGTGGCGGAATCAAGAACCAAGTCAGCTGTTTCATAGCGCTCGAATATTCAAAATTCCAACCGAGATAAATAGAAGCACAGTTTCTATTTTTGCTTTCGAAACACCCACATTATTGCAGATTTTTGTAATGGTGCATTTCAAATCTAAATAAATCGAATCAAAAGATAACAGTTATAGTTGTTACGTTGATGTTAGATTGAACAGATATTTGAAAATAATAACAATAAAGTGTATTGATGGTGAAGCCAAACATTAGGGAATCAAATGTTTTTTCGAAATACAAGGAGATTATTGTTATCAGGTGTACCAGGAATCCATATCATGAGAGAGATTACTCTACTTGGTCTCAGGTTGTAGTGCACAGAATTAAGACATAGAGAAACAATATAGCATAAGTAGATATCCCATTGTATAGGGCGTTTATGTCGCAACTTTTACTGTTACGGTATCTCAAGCCAATTACTGTCGATTATTACTGTTTGGACCGTGTAAGAGTGTATGAACGGTACAATATGAGAGACTACAAGCGTCATAAAGCTTCACGGGAAAGAACTACGTGGACTATCGGCTTGAGATAACAGTAAAAGTTGCGACATAAACGCCCTATGCCTATACCATGGGATATCTACTTATATGCTATTGTTTCTCTATGATTAAGACCTGAGGGATTCTAAATTATACTTTGTAATGGTGACAATCTGAAGATATTGTTGATTAAAAACTGAAATTCAACAAAATTGATTTTTTCTTCTAAATGTTACTTACTTATTTATGAAAAATTGTATGATTTCATTTTATTCGAAATATCACAATCTTAAAAAAGACGAGTGAAATTTTCTGTCCGATGACTGGATTTGGCTGATAACTGGAAAATGAAAACGAAGTTTTTGGAGCACTCCGTATCCAAATACACAGAGAAATTTTGCATGAAAAAAATTGTTTCTGTACTTCTCTTATGTATCCAATCAATAAATTAAAAAATCAGAACTACAATGTATATTGCAAGCAACATTGTAATATAGTGACTAGACTATTTTTACAGCTCAGATGATATTAGGGACGATGTTGGTTTAATAATTTGTTGTACGGTACCGAAAATACACGAGGGCGAAGGTGGATAAAGTAAAAACAAGCAATCATAAGAATAATTATTCTTTTAATTAACTTTTGATTCAAATACTGAAAATAAGACATACAGATATACATTGGAATTGTCAATGGGAACAGATGGTCAAAATTCCTTTGAAATTAATATTAGGAACAAAAGTATCCTAAATCAAGAAATAATCAATCGAAGCAACTAAATAAAATCTATCAAATCCTAGAAACAAAATGACAAACAAAATTTTAACTAAAATTGCTTTCAAAAATTATTGCAGCAAAACACAACACATATTATACAAACTTTTGTAACATAGAAAATGATTACAGTAGCCAATAAACATTGTGAAATTTAGAATGTCAATTTTAGTGATATTTCATTTGGAAAAATTTCGGTCTGAATTAGCTGCCATAAGCAAAGTGTCTAAAATTCAAATTAAAAATTAGTATAATTTGAATGAATTCGAAGTGATTACAGAATATCGCTAATAACGTCCATTCAGTCTTCAACAAAATGTGGTACAGCATTACATATATAAACCGATGGTCGAATTATTTTCACAATATAATTCTTGAATACAAAATGGTAACATAATATTCCAGTTTACAACAAATTCATGATTGTAATGAATAAAAATAATAGTTTAATTAGTGCGAGCAAAAAATATTCGTCCATGTTCGTGAAAAAATTGATGAATAATAGCATTTAGTGAAAGGCACGGCACGTTGAGGTGTAATTTTAAAAACATTACTGCAAAGAATTGGGCATTTATATTGAGAAGATTAAATGAAATATTTATTTCTTCTAAATTTATTTATTAATTCTATTCAATAATATTTATCAAAGTTTTGATAGAAACACATCTAAAGGTTTATATACTATAGTAAGATAAATCACCAATAGTTTTAATGTAATAAATATCTAAATAAGCTCTATTGAAAACATAACTGTTGGCAAAAAAAACAGTTAGCAATTAACACTTAATAATGAGAAAATAATATAAAATTGTTTTCTACACATCAAAGATTCAACAATAATTAACACATGTTTTGATAGCAGCATATATCATAATAGTATTAATCAACATTTTCAAGAGCATCCTTAATAGTTTTTATGTAATAAAAGTTAATAAGCAACCCGAATTTTAGTTAGTGATGTAGTAGCATTTATGTTGTAAAATTTACACAATATTCACAACCGGTGAAAGAGTTTTTAATATTAAAGTTCCAATGTAAATTTAATTAAATATAAAATTGACATTATAATATAAAAATTATAATATAATTATCAATAAACTCTCAGTTGAATATTTGCATCAATCAACAGGATACTTCCAACAGTAGAATATCAACATTTAGGATATCTCTGACAAAGCAAGGCAATTTTTTTCAAATTCACAATACAAACAAAATATGAACTAATAAACTAACACTAACATAAAATCAAGACATAAGTTTGATAATAATAATAATTCAAGATCTATAAGATGCATTGCAAAACAAAATATTGCTTGGTGGGATATTATTAATAGTTACTCGTAAATATAAAACATAATTATACTAACAATAGTTACAACTAAAAAATAAACTATATAATTTGAACTGAAATAAGAAACATCAGAGGTGAAGCGTAATATTAATACGCCCAATAAACAATTAAGATAAATTTTGAAATTAGATAAATGAACAATAATAACGACAACCAAAGTGGAGAGTTGATTAAACATTACAAGCTAATGAAGAACAAAATATTCCATAAAATATGTTTACCTATGTGTGAAGACTGTAAAATGTACAACATACATGAACAATCAAAACCATAAAAGAAAAATTCAATGAATTCTTCATGAAAGTGGATCCTAATTCAATCAATCGAATTTACAGAAATTTCAAATTGATTCGTATTTTTCGTATACAGAAACCCCTAATATGTGTCCACACACACAAATTGAAAATATAAACAAAGAATCAAATTGCAATGTGAATGGAAATTTTATACTAATTAAAAAAATTGAGAATATTTTATCGGAAAAGCTTGAACACTTTTTTATTTTTAACACTATATTGCAGCTCAGTAATACAAGAAACTTATTAAATTAAGTTTCGAGGAAGATATTTTTAGCTTTAATGTACCTGGAGTAAGGGAAATTTAATATATTTTATCGGAAAATTATTATGTTTTATCGGATAAATTATTCTATTCGGAAATAATGACCTTTATTTATTATAAATATATATCTATTGCGATTTATAAAAACAATAATGTTTTTTCTAAAAATTATTAATTCGATTCGATAGAATACATGGAAGAAAAAGTGATGAGAATATAATAAACTGATAAAAGAAGAGAATGGTAACGACTGAGATCTACGTCAACATTACATTATCAAAATAATATAAAGTCGAGTCTGAAGATGCTAATGAGGGCTGTAGGCTGTCTTATATATTATATTCTTGTATAAATGCTTAAAATATTCCTTACATCTACAACACAATCCAAGTTGATTTTCTATGAAATATTTTCAAAAATATTGTTTGAATAGAAAAATCGTCAATTTCTTACAAAACATTGTGGAAAATATTATTTCTATTCTTTTAATTTTCGAATATAATATATTATCAATAATTGTATTACAGTGGTGAGATTGATATAATTGAAGAGCTCTATTCCAAACGGGCCCAAGTCACAAAAGTGTTTTTCTCAGGAAATCGATTTTTTGATAGTCATCACTTAAATGTTGGTAAATGTTTATAATCCAATGTATAAAGTGTGTATTTTGAATTCCATACAATAATTTTGCATATTTTGAAGTAATTTCTGTGTAATAGGTTAATTTCCTTGCTTTTTCTCCAAAATGTCACTAAGTCCATGGACTTGGTGACATTTTGGGAAGAAACTTGGACTCGGACCTTCTTCATGTCACTAATATGATAAGTTTCTTCAAGTGCTGTATTTGCTGAGTTGAATATATTTTGCTAATTTTTTGAATAAATTTTCTTGATCACTTGATGTTCTTGGTAGTAATACCCAGTGTATGTATTCTTGACTTTCACTGTTCTCTTCCCTTGAAAACGCACTGATCTCGAAGTAAAAATGGTAGTTGGGCTTCAATCTGTAGACAGACCGACAGAAAAAGATGCTCTGCGCATGCGCAAAGGACTAAGGTTGGAATGGAAAGGAACAGCAATGGACTTAGATACACTTTGGAAAAAACGTGATATTGTGATATTTATTTTGCAGTGACTAAGGATAGTTTGGAGTAGTTAGTATGCTAGGAATGAAGGTCTATGTATAAGGTTCAATAATCAGCTGATATCTCGATTTCCACAAAAATGGACTTAGGCCGGTTTGGAATCGAGCTCTTCAATTGTTGATTTGAGTCATGATAATAACGTTATTTCATAATTAACATAAGACATTAATGAGTCGTAATTCCGTTATTTCAAAATTACACATAATTGCAACAAAATTCAAAATGTTGTTAGAATGTAGAATATGAGAAAAAGGAACTGTTAACACAATCTAACTGCAATAAAATATCAATTGTTTTTTGTAAATGTTAACTATCTACACAATCAAAACTGCAAATCAAGTTTAGTTGATTTTGTTAACTACGAACCATCATTATCATAGTAGTAGTTGATTTTGGAACTGTTAACTATCAAGTCTAGTTGCTTTAGTAACCATCAACCTATCAACACAAACTAGTTGAATTTGTAGTGGTTGATTTTGGAACGGTCGACTATCAAGTCTAGTTGCTTTAGTAACCATCAACTATCAACACAAACTAGTTGAATTTGTCAACTTTTCTCTAAAATTAAACTGAACGCCAATATATGCTATGAGGTTTGCTAAAAGTATTGCGTTTGAAAATATTTGTAGCAATTAGTAATACTGAAGCATTGAGTAAGAATAAACACCATTCACGCATGCATATTGAAAAATAGAAAAGGATTTCAAGAATATCATATTATAAGATTTTCTATATGATATATAAGAGCTATTCTATATTAATAGTGTTTATCATTTCACTCATTTCCTAACGTAACACAGTGTGGGGCAAGGCACATATGTGGGACATTGAAAGTACCAACATTAACAATGGAAGTTTGACACTATTCTTAAAAGATGATATGTCATCTTATAGATCAATCTAAATTCATACATACAATAACTTAAGCTTAAGCAGGATTATTTATGCGAGATTCAACAAAAAACATTTTGAGAAATAATTTTTTTCCAATAAATGACGAATTATACAGCTTTGTGGGAAAACAACACAAAATAATGGGCATGCAAATATCATGGACTCAGGTTATTTTCAAATAACCGAGAATAAAGTGGAGCAATTTGTTTTGAAAATCTTATTGAACAATCAATTCTCTCTTGAGTGGAACAGATTGCAACTGAAATCTTGGAACTAATAAATAGATGAATGATTATAAAATGCATGAATATTTCAAGTATTGTATTTACATAATAAATCCATAAACATAATTAACTCTAAAAAACACATAATTGAATTCTTAATGAATAAGAAGTAAGAAGGCAATTCACTAACTGGGTACAAAATTAGTTTGAATAATAATAAGATGGGCTACCATATTTTAGGATGTTGGCAAAATGAGTCAGCTCACAATTTGCATTAGTTCAACGTCAGGTACCTTATGTATCAAGCCTTAAATAGACAAAAATAGCAGGAAAATCATAAACGAAAATAAAACAACAATAACAAAAATAATAATGTAAATAGTACAGTATTCCTCAATCAAATATTTTTCATTAATTATGTTAAATTTCAAAATATTTATTAGTTTTTGTTGAGAGAAGTAACAGAAATAGTAGAATTCAAATATAGCTCAATACGTTTCCAGTGAGAATAATAATAAGATAAAAACAATTCAAATTTTCGATGTAGGTGAAAATTAAAGAATATTGTGATATCAAATTAAGTTTTAAAAAAAATAATAATATGAAGAAATTGCAATACATAGATAGTTTTCACAATCTTACAATGATTGAAAAATTTTCAGAATGTATAAATTCTCTTGCAAATATAAAAATTTCTATGACTTCTCAAAATTTAAACCGTACTGAGCTCAACAATTACAATAGAATTTATGAGAAACACAATAGTAAACAAAGTAGTTAACTTGAAAAAAGTAATAATTTCAATTGAAGAGAAATAAACATTCAACACATCACAACTGAATCTCAATCATATTGAATGATTAACCAGAAACGCATACCTTCAATGTTAAACGTGTTTCGTACGGACACGTTAAATCTTCGGTCCCGGCTGTCTATTAACAGTCGTTAGGTCATTTCAGAGACACTGAAATTGATCAGGTGCGACCTGAAAACTAAGCCAGCCAGTTCACTCGATATTATTATTAATAGAATGGGTTTGTTAAGATGTGAAAGTTGTTTCAGAATGAGTTTCAAGAATCCAGGGGAGACTGAATCAAGAAACTAACAAATCCCTAATTTAAAGTATAGGATAATCTCAAGATCAAGTCGTTAATGGAAGACATTTCGAAAAAAAACGATTGAAGAATTATTCAACACATTCATTTTTGTATTCTTGCAAAATTCAGTTTTGATTTGGCACCATCTTTAAAAAATGAGAAAAAGTTATTCATGTTTCAGTTATGAATCAAGATGCTATGATGAAATTCACAACCATGAAGTTATAGGCAGTAAATACGAAATATACAATTATTCTAAATTTTGTGTGACACATTGGTCTAAACCTGAATTCTCGAATACAAAGCATTCCCTAAGTAACGTATACTTTTCACGTGAAACGTAAAACATAAAAAATGCAAAAAAAAATATTTTTCCTTGAAAATCGACAAATTCAAATGCAATACACTCTGTAAATAATTATAAGTTGGATCTAAATATAGTAAAGAATTCCTGATTATTACTTTCAAGGAATGCATAGATATTATTCTATGCATTAATTTGTAAACATAATAAATTGGATTAATTAATCTCACCCATAGCCTACAACCTTCAAAAACTACAGAAGTAATTGCACTAACATTGAATAAATATTTAGTTGGATAAATGAATGTAATAAGTAATAATTAACGATTGAGGGTCTTACTAGTACATCGAAAACCTAACTTGTCTTGAAGAATTATCCAATCTTGAAGAACTAACCTTAAATAACCCTCAACTAGTTTCCTGATTGAGATTCAGTTGTAATAAAAATACAACAAACTAATCAATAAACATAAACACTCTGAGAAAACAAAAAAGTAGTTTAAGGCACCGTAAGTAGATAGAATATAATAAAAATATTACTATAATAATACATGGTATTTTGCTTCAAATATAAAGCACTAATCTATGCGTGATGTAATATAATTGTATCACCACAATAATAGGCAAATAAATTGTGGTTACGTTCAAGGTTAAAAGAAACAGAGCTTTTATTCATTTTTCAAATAATGTTCAACCTTAGAATAAAAGCAAGGTGTCTATTAACCTCAGTGCAGCCTTGGCTCTTACCTTGACACGTGAAAACTGTTCTAGTCCCATAAGAGTAACGTAAAATTATAATATTTGTACCCCAGAAGTTATCAATTCATTAAATTTATCAATGTTAATGAGAATAGATGTATTTAATTGACCACCATTCACCAATGACTTTTATTAAGGGATAAGCATTCATTAATATAAAGGGATAAATAATATAATACTAGTCCTAAATAAAATTGAGAATTCATGTAAGTTCTCAAATTTCAAGTAGTGCAACTCTCCGTTTGTCCATCTCACTTTAGAATTGAAATAGCTTGAGTGAACTGAAGTGATGTCATTGACCATTGTAATGGAGAGAATTTTAATTTTCCAATTGAATTGATAACACAAAGAGAGAATTAAAAATAATATAACAATTATTACAAACTCCATAGATTTTGATGATTTTTATTTTGTCATGAATGAAAACTAACAGAGAAGAATTGGACCAACAGTTAATCAATTAATCTAACCTGTCATCCATTATGAAAGCTTATATTAATTGATTAACTGTGGTCCAATGTTCAAGGACCTGGGGGTGGTATTCAGCTCTGACCTCTCTTTCAACTCACATGTAGAGTACACAGTTAATAGAGCCAATCAGCGGATGGGATTCATCTTGAGGACTTGCTCGCCCTTCAGTGATGTAGAGCCTTTGATACTTCTATATAAGTCAATTGTAAGAAGCCTGTTAGAATATGTATGCGAAATATGTAACCCATATTATAATGAACAGATGTACCTACTGAAACGTTTACAGAACAAATTTTTAAGATGCATTTATTACAACAGAAAACATAATATTTTTGTCCCTTTGATTATCCTTCCAACTTGGAAGTGTTCAATATCACTTCTTTGAAAGTAAGACGCGATGTCAAATCAATTATTTTCCTCTTGGATGAGTTCAATATCACTTCTTTGAAAGTAAGACGCGATGTCAAATCAATTATTTTCCTTTATAATTTATTACTAAATGATAGAATTGATTCATCCTATTTGCTTCCAAAGATTAATATATATGTTAATACCATTGCTTGCCGTTCTGGTTTTTCATTTCATATAACGCGCTCCAGAACTGTAAGTCATTGCTCTCCTCTAAATAGAGTTCAGAGAATTTTTAATCATTATTCGAAGCACTTTGATGTCTTCTGGTTTTTCCCTCTCCATTCCTTGAGATCTCATATAATTTGGTTAGGTAGCATGTGATCTGTCTTTTTGTGATTTATGCTCCAATTTTATCCTATTTTTTATTATAAATCAATTAACCATTTCCTCTCAATTTTGGTTTTACAGACATTCTCTCTCATTTTTCTTTTATATTTATCTATTATTATTGATTCTTATTTTATCAATATTTTTGTATTATTATTTTGTTCAATTATTATTCTTTTACGCAATTATTATTGCTTATCGTTCATGATTACTTCAGTTATTATTTGTATTCTTTTATAATTAATTGTATATTTCTTTCATTTTTTAATTAAAATTGTATAATATTTTATGTTGAAAGTATATTTGTATTGTATATATGTGAAGGAGGCAAAATGGGTTTCCACCTGTTGCCTCCATTAATATTTGATTATTATTATTTATTCAATAATATTTTTGAAGGCTAAAGGTTAGGTTTAGGTCAACATATTAAAATTTGAAAGAGTTAATTAATTTATTTTAATATTTAGGTTTTATTCATTATTCGTTTGTTTATTTATGTGCTGGTAATGACATCATGATCATGATTCTTAGATTTTTGAATAATTTCCAGTACAGTACACCTAAACCGAATTTGAAAACCTCAAGTCAAATAAACCTGATTTTCAAAAATACATCCAAGTTAACCCGATATTTGGAAAAATGAAATTCTCAAGTTAACCAAAACTATTTTCTAATGCATGCAAATTTTGAATGAATAAATATTTTCTAAAATACAAATAAATATGAATAGTTTAAAATATTTTCAAATCTATAAGTTAACCAAAACCAATTTTTCATCTTTCTCAACATCAATCTAAAGGGACTAACCTAGTGTCAAGTTAAGAGCAGCCACAACTCTACATAATCAGGTAGCTGATAGTCCGTGAAATACTGCAGTAGATTAATTATCAATTAATTGCATGTGTATTTCACTCATATGATTAACTGAGAACTTTAATCGTTTCACAACAGTAGTCTCTAAATAATAAGACAAAATTATTATCAATTAATTACATGTATTTCACTCTTGTAATTAATTGATAACTTTGTCCAATTATTTCACCGCAGCAGTCTCCAAATAATAGGACAGATTCATGGTTTAATTAAACGAGAGAAAAACAGCAGTTGTCACCAAAAAACAGGACAATCTTCGACAAGGGTTAATAACGCAGTTGTCTCCAAATAACATTGAAAAATCAATCAATTTACAAAAGTGAAATACTGCAGTAGTCTTCGATAAAGGTTAATTATTTAATGTGATTAACAAATAATGTTAATTATAGAAGGTGGTTAATTGCGCGCATGCGCCTGATACTCAACGATGTGCGCGAAAATCGTCTTGATGCGCGGATTGAAGATGGTCCGCCATTGCAGTTCGCGTAACAGCTGACTGCCCTCGGCGTTGCTCATGTCTTGGATCTCCTGGCAAACGCTCACTGTCGACTCCCAGATGGTTTCTGTCAAATAAAACGTTTCCAAACACGTCACAAAATGAAAAAAAATGCAAAATAATTTATTGTTAAAACATTTGAAAATGCTACAACAATGTCAAAGTCATATCACTTCGAATCGCGCTGCAAATAAACACATAACTATTTTCTAAAAACTGAAGCAAATAAAATAAAACACCATTCACTATTATTACTTTCACAGGTTGGAGCTTGTCAGAAGTCCTCCATTGGAGCTCTCGAACCAATCGAGAAAACGTTTTGGGCTTCAAGCCTGTTGTTCCTTTCCCAATCATTTATAGTTGAATGATTTCGTATCTATCAATGTATAAATAAATAAAAACAGAAAAAACAGCTATCAGAGCGTAAACATATTACGCGACTTTTCAGACGTTTTTAGAGTCGGCAGAAACGAGGAAGAGAGCAGGAAGCTCTTCGATTGGCTGATTGGGTTGGCGCTAGAAAATACGCCTAATATGGTCTCGCCCTAATAGTTGACATTTTTCTGTTTCTTCTATTCATTTATTTATTTTCAAGGGCAACTCTTCACGAGTATTTTAAGCCCAGGTGATAATGAGGGGATGAATGACAATGTCACACAAACGCATTCTCTATTTGTTAGACAGCTAGGACGTCTGACAAACTCCAGAACCTATGAAAAGAAAAATAGTGGAAGCTATTCAATATTCTTATGGTCAACAAGTGTTTGGGGTACAGCTTATAACTCCAGCTGAGACACTGTTAGCCCTTTTCATGATAACGTTTTTGAGATTTGAAAACGTTTAGATTCACCTCACAGTAGGAAAGACCAAAAAAGTTGTATTTGGCCACTAAAGACAGGACAGTGTATCGAACATGTGCGAACGGATGTCTTCGAACGTGGTCTAGTGGATAGAGTGCTTGCGTAGCAGCCTAGAGATCCCGGGTTCAAACCGCACTTAGCACCAAAACGTTTTTGACCATGTCACTCCAGTGTATGGGATGGGCAGGTTAGATTAACGGTCCCGGCTGAAGTATGACAGTCGTGAGGCCCATTGACGACTTAAATAATATATTCAGGCGAGATGGAATCCTCCTGCTTGGGCTCCCCACAAACAAAAGCCATACGGATTTACTTTTTTAGTAGAATAGAATAGAAATCTCTTTGTCATAATGGGCATGCCCTATAGAGTTGACATCAATAATAAATATAAATTACAACACTATAAAAAACAGAGTAAGCTTACAGGAAAAAAATAATAATTACAGGAGCACAATTTATAATATTTGTACCCCAGAAGTTGTCAATTCATTAAATTTATCAATGTTAATGAGAATAGATGTATTTAATTGACCACCATTCACCAATGACTTTTATTAAGGGATAAGCATCATTAATATAAAGGGATAAATAATATAATACTAGTCCTAAATAAAATTGAGAATTCATGTAAGTTCTCAAATTTCAAGTAGTGCAACTCTCCGTTTGTCCATCTCACTTTAGAATTGAAATAGCTTGAGTGAACTGAAGTGATGTCATTGACCATTGTAATGGAGAGAATTTTAATTTTCCAATTGAATTGATAACACAAAGAGAGAATTAAAAATAATATAACAATTATTACAAACTCCATAGATTTTGATGATTTTTATTTTGTCATGAATGAAAACTAACAGAGAAGAATTGGACCAACAGTTAATCAATTAATCTAACCTGTCATCCATTATGAAAGCTTATATTAATTGATTAACTGTGGTCCAATGTTCAAGGACCTGGGGGTGGTATTCAGCTCTGACCTCTCTTTCAACTCACATGTAGAGTACACAGTTAATAGAGCCAATCAGCGGATGGGATTCATCTTGAGGACTTGCTCGCCCTTCAGTGATGTAGAGCCTTTGATACTTCTATATAAGTCAATTGTAAGAAGCCTGTTAGAATATGTATGCGAAATATGTAACCCATATTATAATGAACAGATGTACCTACTGAAACGTTTACAGAACAAATTTTTAAGATGCATTTATTACAACAGAAAACATAATATTTTTGTCCCTTTGATTATCCTTCCAACTTGGAAGTGTTCAATATCACTTCTTTGAAAGTAAGACGCGATGTCAAATCAATTATTTTCCTCTTGGATGAGTTCAATATCACTTCTTTGAAAGTAAGACGCGATGTCAAATCAATTATTTTCTTTATAATTTATTACTAAATGATAGAATGATTCATCCTATTTGCTTCCAAAGATTAATATATATGTTAATACCATTGCTTGCCGTTCTGGTTTTTCATTTCATATAACGCGCTCCAGAACTGTAAGTCATTGCTCTCCTCTAAATAGAGTTCAGAGAATTTTAATCATTATTCGAAGCACTTTGATGTCTTCTGGTTTTTCCCTCTCCATTCCTTGAGATCTCATATAATTTGGTTAGGTAGCATGTGATCTGTCTTTTTGTGATTTATGCTCCAATTTTATCCTATTTTTTATTATAAATCAATTAACCATTTCCTCTCAATTTTGGTTTTACAGACATTCTCTCTCATTTTCTTTTTATATTTATCTATTATTATTGATTCTTATTTATCAATATTTTTGTATTATTATTTTGTTCAATTATTATTCTTTTACGCAATTATTATTGCTTATCGTTCATGATTACTTCAGTTTTATTTGTATTCTTTTTATAATTAATTGTATATTTCTTTCATTTTTTAATTAAAATTGTATAATATTTTATGTTGAAAGTATATTTGTATGTATATATGTGAAGGAGGCAAAATGGGTTTCCACCTGTTGCCTCCATTAATATTTGATTATTATTATTTATTCAATAATATTTTGAAGGCTAAAGGTTAGTTTAGGTCAACATATTAAAATTTGAAAGAGTTAATTAATTTATTTTAATATTTAGGTTTTATTCATTATTCGTTTGTTTATTTATGTGCTGGTAATGACATCATGATCATGATTCTTAGATTTTTGAATAATTTCCAGTACAGTACACCTAAACCGAATTTGAAAACCTCAAGTCAAATAAACCTGATTTTCAAAAATACATCCAAGTTAACCCGATATTTGGAAAAATGAAATTCTCAAGTTAACCAAAACTATTTTCTAATGCATGCAAATTTTGAATGAATAAATATTTCTAAAATACAAATAAATATGAATAGTTTAAAATATTTTCAAATCTATAAGTTAACCAAAACCAATTTTTCATCTTTCTCAACATCAATCTAAGGGACTAACCTAGTGTCAAGTTAAGAGCAGCCACAACTCTACATAATCAGGTAGCTGATAGTCCGTGAAATACTGCAGTAGATTAATTATCAATTAATTGCATGTGTATTTCACTCATATGATTAACTGAGAACTTTAATCGTTTCACAACAGTAGTCTCTAAATAATAAGACAAAATTATTATCAATTAATTACATGTATTTCACTCTTGTAATTAATTGATAACTTTGTCCAATTATTTCACCGCAGCAGTCTCCAAATAATAGGACAGATTCATGGTTTAATTAAACGAGATAAAAACAGCAGTTGTCACCAAAAAACAGGACAATCTTCGACAAGGGTTAATAACGCAGTTGTCTCCAAATAACATTGAAAAATCAATCAATTTACAAAAGTGAAATACTGCAGTAGTCTTCGATAAAGGTTAATTATTTAATGTGATTAACAAATAATGTTAATTATAGAAGGTGGTTAATTGCGCGCATGCGCCTGATACTCAACGATGTGCGCGAAAATCGTCTTGATGCGCGGATTGAAGATGGTCCGCCATTGCAGTTCGCGTAACAGCTGACTGCCCTCGGCGTTGCTCATGTCTTGGATCTCCTGGCAAACGCTCACTGTTGACTCCCAAATGGTTTCTGTAAAATAAAACGTTTGCAAACACGTCACAAAATGAAAAAAAAAATCAAAATAATTTATTGTTAAAAACATTTGAAAATGCTACAACAATGTCAAAGTCATATCACTTCGAATCGCGCTGCAAATAAACACATAACTATTTTCTAAAAACTGAAGCAAATAAAAATAAAACACCATTCACTATTATTACTTTCACAGGTTGGAGCTTGTCAGAAGTCCTCCATTGGAGCTCTCGAACCAATCGAGAAAACGTTTTGGGCTTCAAGCCTGTTGTTCCTTTCCCAATCATTTATAGTTGAATGATTTCGTATCTATCAATGTATAAATAAATAAAAACAGAAAAAACAGCTATCAGAGCGTAAACATATTACGCGACTTTTCAGACGTTTTTAGAGTCGGCAGAAACGAGAAGAGAGCAGGAAGCTCTTCGATTGGCTGATTGGGTTGGCGCTAGAAAAATACGCCTAATATGGTCTCGCCCTAATAGTTGACATTTTTCTGTTTCTTCTATTCATTTATTTATTTTCAAGGGCAACTCTTCACGAGTATTTTAAGCCCAGGTGATAATGAGGGGATGAATGACAATGTCACACAAACGCATTCTCTATTTGTTAGACAGCTAGGACGTCTGACAAACTCCAGAACCTATGAAAAGAAAAATAGTGGAAGCTATTCAATATTCTTATGGTCAACAAGTGTTTGGGGTACAGCTTATAACTCCAGCTGAGACACTGTTAGCCCTTTTCATGATAACGTTTTTGAGATTTGAAAACGTTTAGATTCACCTCACAGTAGGAAAGACCAAAAAAGTTGTATTTGGCCACTAAAGACAGGACAAGTGTATCGAACATGTGCGAACGGATATGTCTTCGAACGTGGTCTAGTGGATAGAGTGCTTGCGTAGCAGCCTAGAGATCCCGGGTTCAAACCGCACTTAGCACCAAAACGTTTTTGACCATGTCACTCCAGTGTATGGGATGGGCAGGTTAGATTAACGGTCCCGGCTGAAGTATGACAGTCGTGAGGCCCATTGACGACTTAAATAATATATTCAGGCGAGATGGAATCCTCCTGCTTGGGCTCCCCACAAACAAAAGCCATACGGATTTACTTTTTTAGTAGAATAGAATAGAAATCTCTAGTTGTCATAATGGGCATGCCCTATAGAGTTGACATCAATAAAAATATAAATTACAACACTATAAAAAACAGAGTAAGCTTACAGGAAAAAAATAATAATTACAGGAGCACAATTTATAACATTAACTCAATAAATAGACAATATAGCAAACAGAACAAATGATATAAGGATTAATATCATCATCAGGTAACAATCACATATAGCTACACTCAAAAATGACATAATGCAGATTTATTAATTATTAATCAGAGCATATCCTCTTTTATTTAAAGAGTCCGCAAAATACAAATAGATATCTAATATTTTTTGCCGTGAGAAATTTGACAGCAAATCTATAATCTTATCTCTATCGTCCACAATAATTATTATGTAAACGAATTTACTTTTCAAATAGAAAATAGTGTGCTAATAAATCGCAGTCCGGAATAGATCAAGAAACAATTTTTATAATGAAAAATTGAATTCCAGTAAAGAAACACAAAGCTACTCTCTAAGTTCAATCTGTATTTGTTTTACAGTTACAGCATATATTCACAGTTCTAGTGCATTCATCAAAAGATAGTATTTTAATAACTATACTACTAGTGCACTCAAAAAGTGTCTTCAACATGTCCACGTTATAATGGCAGTATTTGATTAGAATTGGTGTTATCCTTGTCTATCATTCGACAAAGCAGATAGCGCTATCCTTTTCTAGCTTCGCAACGTTGCCAGATTTTTTTTCAACATGTAGAAATATAATCAATTGGAAAAATATTCAATTTCAATTAAAAAAATTTATTATTAGAAAATATTTTTTCTTGACAAATATAATGTAATTTATTATTTCGAACAAGAATTAACAGTTAATATTAATACCGGTAACTCTATAGAAGGCAGTGAGGATAGCTGAGCAGAGAATCGGAAACATTTTTCCGTGTACATAAAGAAAAAAAATCGTGAAAAGCGTGCAACTGACCAAGATTCTTGAGCGATCGCTGGTAGTCCTCCTCGTTGAGAGTGGTGAGTGCCTCTATGCTGATCACCTCCTTCATGTCAGTGACGGCACTCAGTTCGGGAAACAGAAGTGGACTGACCACCAGGGTGGAGCGAGGCCTGATGTGGTTCAGCAGCAGTGGAATCACTTTAGAATAGTCCTGAATTCACACATCAAATGCAACTAAATTAGAGCAAGAACACATGAAACATTCAAACGAGATAACACAAAAATAGAATAAAGAGCATCCAAACAAGATTAGAGTAAACCAAAAGTTTCAATTGATTGTTCAACTAGACACGTTAATTGACGGTCCCGGCTAATATAATAAAAATTCGCACAGACTTGAGCGCAAAGTGGAGTGAATATCACTGTATTGTGATCATTTAGTGTAATTCTGTGAATAATTATTCAATTCTTATTTAAAATCTACATGAAAATTAATAATCTTATGGCTTTTATTGATGGAAAGTCTCTGACGGAAGTTTCGCCTCGCCTGAGTATATAACTTAAGCCGTCAATGGGCCTAAAAACTGACTGTTAACCTTCCGGTAGTCACGCCCTACTCATTCACACGAGCAGTCGCGTGTTGTATTTTTTACAACATCCAATTTTCCAAGTGTTATGTACTCTGCTTACTATCAAAACATATTAATTATATAATTATTACTTTTTCCATCTTCTTGAATTATATTACGCCTATGAACATTTCGATGATTACCATTTTATAGCCCAATAAGGTACATCAAGCAAAGCCATCAATTCTGTGTTATTGGTTCGTTTACAGTCCCCGTATACAGTCTTTGCAGTGCGACTTATGCACTGTCACGACTAAATGGCACCTAAAGACTGAATCATTGCTCAGTTGATACTGCAACTCAGTGGAGTGATGGGGGGAAAGTTTTGGAATGCATAGGTGACTCATTCACTGACACCACCCCATTCAATTGTTTTGTGCAACAAAAAAAACTGACACTTGTACTTTTTACAACAGCGCGACTGCCGGAAGGTTTAGCTGCGTACAGATTTGAGCGCCACGAACACGCGCATTCCACTTTTCATCAGCTGATGCTAAGCTTATTATATCTGTAATATGTACCTTACTGTTTCTGTACAAATACAGATGATATAATCAGCTGATGAAAAGTGGAATGCGCGAGTTCGTGGCTTTATATGAAAACATAGCTGGTCATCCATCACTTTTAGAGTTTTTTCGTGTTTTCGTGATTCGAAGACATCTCAAAATGTATCTTATATTGCACTGAATAAGTAATAGTTCAATAATAATTATCATGTTTATAAATTATAATGGAACTACAAATTTAATGAATTTCAAGTTTTTTTATAAATATTGTGATGTTGATGGTGACAACAGTAACATGTACTATTACTATCGTATTACTTTTCGTTAGGCCCCATTGACGGCTTAAATTATTTAATAAAGCGAGGTGAAACTTCCGTCAGGGACTCCCAATCAATAGAGCTCAATATAAGTTATATTTTCTATTTGAATAGTTTAATCAGCACAAAACTAAAGTTTCAATGCTTAAGACACCATAATTATTGAACACATTAAAGATAGGAAATAAAATATTGAGAATAAATACTTCAAGGAAGAATTCCAGCACTCAGGAGTGACGTAAATAGATCGACCTTGATCGACTTATTTTAGTATACCTTAATATCAACAATTTATTTTGTACGCTTTAAAAGAATTAATATGAACAATTCCATTATTTGGTTTCTAATTCTAAAACTGAAAATTTTTATAACTACTGAATTTCAATTATTTAAATAGAAATAACGAGATAATAAATAATATAATTGATCAGATAACGAAAAATACTTAGAAATAGACTCATCAAAGCTATGTTGATAACAGTTGAGTAAAGCTAAAATAAGTTGGGAAAAGCTAAAAAATGACAATTATAAACAGGAAAGTGTTATCAGAAACTTGCCAATAAATCATGGATAAAGTACTAATATAAAGACAATAACTTATCTTCAAACGCCTTTTCTCGAAGACATGAAAAGATAATAAAGTGAAATACGGAAATCAGGCAAGGTACACTTACTACTAACAACAGATGATAACATTAACTATTAACAAAACTAAATATTTTGAGGAAAAATCAAGTAGTGGGATAATTGAGCATTTAAATACATTCCAACAAAAATTTGCGATAAGAAATAAAACGTGGTATTCAACAAAAATTTCAACAATTCGATAGAATAAAACGTAGGAAATATCCAACCAAAAACTGAATTTCAATACATATCATTCCAACAAAATATTTCGTGTGAATAAAACTAAAACAGTGCTGCAATACACTCAAAACTATAATAATTGAGGGATACAACAAAAATAATACGGTAATTAGGAGCTAAAAAAGTAGAAGGCGTATGCAAATTGAACATAATTAAGAAATAATGAATAAATTTGCATGAAGAATGCTTTTCTCATTCCTAAATTGAGCTGGCTTTTGCAGCAGACTGTACTTACCCAATTAGTATCCAAGGTAATACCTATAAAATGATTTTACATTACAAGTCAAGGACAAT
Organism: Nilaparvata lugens; assembly: GCF_014356525.2. Taxonomy (NCBI): domain Eukaryota; kingdom Metazoa; phylum Arthropoda; class Insecta; order Hemiptera; family Delphacidae; genus Nilaparvata; species Nilaparvata lugens. The sequence continues at coordinate 32,854,650 of NC_052513.1, read as the reverse complement.
GAGAAATGATCCAACAATTTCTGCAAGATCTAGGTTATTCTAAAATTACCTTGTTGTTCTAATGATTGAAAACAGTGTTTCCAGTAGGAATTCTACACTTCCTACTACACAATCTGTAACAAGCACTAAACAATAGTGATGTTACAGATGATAATATTTATAGAAAGTTACGAAATATTAATTAAAGGCAATAATCATTTACCAAGTTCTTTGAGCAATTCAGTTCATTATTCAATATGAAGGATATTTGTATCCCAAATTGACAGTAATCTGTTTAATCCGCCGATTTTCATAAAACACACTATTTCACAACCATACTAAAATTGCATTTATGATTTAATCAATCTTCATATCGTACAATAATTCTTCAATTCATACTTATTGAAATTCATTGAATTACATATTACGTGTAAAAATTCAGTTAGCTGTATTGTTATTTGTTAGTTAATATTATGACTCAGACTAGCTTTATTTATTTATGCAAATTACAATTTAAAGTTTGCTTAGCATATCATGTTATATCCCAACAATAAATTGTTATATACATGAATAAATAAATCTAATCTGCATCTAATCTGATTATTTACTCAGATCAAACATCAATCAACAATTAAGTAGATTATAAATTAAAATTCATAACAGTTCGACTAAATTGCAATTATCATTTTGATTTAAATTACAAATTCTATTCCTACGTATGTTCCACAAAATAAAGTTCGTAAACATAAATGAAGTAGGCCTACACACATTTGATAGACAACGAATTATTTAGGCCGGAAAAGATAGAAATAGCCTATCCTTTTATCGAATCCTATCCTGTCATGATAATTAATGGCATGCAAACTGTTGTGGCTCATAAAAATAACAAATTGTCAAAGAACAATACCATGATTAATATTCCAAGGAGAGAAAGCATAGTTGGAATATGCTAGCGCAGAACTGTATCAAACATTTAATTAAAGCATCGAAGTTTCTTGAACAGTTAATCCAACTTTACGATATTTTTAAAGATTCTTTCAAAGATTGTTCAGCTGCATGGAAAATGATTACTTGGGATAAAAAAAGCTTAGTAAAAAACAGTTCTCAGTACTAGAAATTTTTTGAATAAAGCATATTATTGTTTCTCCAACTTTTAGTACATGCAGTAAAATATAGTAAACACAGCAATTGAAGTTTTTGAAGTACTCTCAACAAGTATAGGTTTGATTTTTAAATTCAATCAACACGCCTAACAGTTCAATACGATATTATCAGCCTGTGACAATGATGAACTATGAAAAGTCATAATAAATTATGAGTTGTCTAGGCTATTCAAAAAACATAGAAGCGATTTAAGTAAGGATATATATCTATACCTGAAGAGATTTTATTCAAGCTTTTAGATTCTGTTCGAGATTTAATTTTACTGAACTAATTCATTTTTTCACAGTTTTAATAATTATTTTACATTAATCATGTCACTTAAATTGTTAGTTCCCGTATTGGTAATGAATGCCTTATCCTAGAGAGTTTTCCTGAGGATGATGCCACATGAGCTCTTGGCTTGTGCGTGGGTGATAGGAGCAATGCTGAACTCACCTTAATCATTAACTAACTTCAACCTATCCTAATCTAATAACTAATTTTAACTGAACCAATTTCAACCATCTATTTTTTTTAATTTAACCTAACCTAACTTCTCCCTAACCATCCTAGCCTTAGCTAATCTTCAACTAACTTATCCCTAATCCTAACCATTATTCTAACCACAATTAACTGCTCTATAGCCCAAACCATAACTACCAACCACATTATTTTAACTAACGTTTCCCTAAACCATACAAGTTACCCAAGCTTGTATTAATTGTGTTATGCAAACTTGTAACATTAATCCTCACTTCATCAAACCTTCAACTACTTCTCCCTAAACCTTACCATAACATTATAACACTAATCCTTACTTCCTCTAACCTTCAACTAACTTCTCCTGAACCTAGAATGTCCAGATCTTTCCCAGAGAAAACTTGGACACTTTCCAGCAGTGTTTTCTCCCAGCTTTCTTTCTTTTTGAATTGTGGAGATCTACACAACCCATTTCGTAGTTGTAAAGAATCTGAAGAATGGCTTTGAGGGACTCCAGTTTCATTCTACTCCTCTCACCAGCGCATTGAATGTTCATATATTTTTCTGTATTTGCATTATGAGCAGGTATGCAGTATAAATAATATTGTTAATTTTTCCTTATTTCAGAGTACTGCTGTCTATTTTCATATTGATTGAAAAGACACACCCATATCTCATGATTAAAAAAAGTAAGTTATTCAACAAGAAATTCCGAGACTTTTGAGCGTTTGGTACGTGGTAAAACTTTTTTGGGACACTGGGACATTTGGTAAAAAACCAGGACAATCCCAATTCAATTCAATTTTCTTTCCATCCATGACCATTCTATCCACTGGATAGATTTCGTAAGACTCTATTCCTTGAGTGAAGAGTAGATCACTCGTTTTATTTGTCTCTTTGACACGCCATCTCAATAGTTTTTGTAAATTTTATGAAAGTTTGTGGTTTTTAGGGCCGGTTTCCGAGCTCGGGATTTGGCTAAGTTCTAGACTCTAAACAGCTGGAGTCAGAGAATTGGCTTTCCGAAACGGGGCGTAGTCGTAGTCATTGTCATAGTCACGTTTGAATTAAATTTCGAAAAAATAGAAAATTGAACACAAAATAAAATAAAGAGAAAATAGTATGAAGTTCCAGTTATTTTGATTTATTTAGGAATGTTTAATATCGTGAAGGAAAAACGTTTCCAATTATAAAAATGAGAAAATAAAAACTGTGAATACTGTGATAAAAACTGCGACTACGCACCGTTTTGGAAAGTCAATTTTCTGACTCCAGCTGTTTAAAGTCTAGAACTTAGCTAAAATCTAGCTAAAAACTTAGCTAAATCCCAAGCTCGGAAACCGGCCCTAAAAAACACAAACGTTCATAAAATTTACATAAACTATCGAGATGGCGTGTCAAAGAGACAAATAAAACGAGTGATCAACTCTTCACTCAAGGAATAGAGTTTTCCCAGTTTTCCGGGACGTCTAGACACCCAACCATAATCCAACTATTATCTCCTAACCCTAATCTCATTCAACCTCCAACTAGCTTCACCCTGGTTGAGCCTCACCCTGGCTTCAGCGACATTCTGACTTTCAGCTACTTCTCCCTAACCCTGACCACAACCCTAACCTCCAACCACCTCCTGGCTAGCGCTTACCTTGGCCTCGGCGACATCGAGCAGCTGCACCCATATGCGCGCGGGCAGAAAGCGCGTGTCGGCGACACACAGCACCTGCTTGCTGTAGTTGTTGTTGTGCGGCGTGGTGGTCATGCAGCCGTGCGGGAACATGTCCACTATGAGCGGGTAGTCGTCCCCCTCTCCGCCGAGCAGCGATATCTCCGGGTGCCGCTGCATGTACCAGTCGGTCACCAGGCTGCACATCGAGTAGATCTTCTTCACCACTGACGCCTTCACCTTACCGTCGTCCTGTGTGAACTCCTACCCAAACAACACCAATTATTAATTTACTTGTTCTGTTCAATATAGTCTTCATGTTTTGTAGAAATTAATATATTATTATTTTTAAATCTGATGAAACAATTTTCCATGAATTTCGGGGGTTTACAGTGAGGCAAACATATGTTTACATCAGATTAATCAGTATCAAAAATAGTGATACATTCAAGGAATAATCCATATAACTTGCGTCCCTCAAATCCATTACTATTGAAAATTGAAGTTAGCCGTTTAATTTTATTGTATGTAGACGTCAGTTTGAATGAATAGTTGCAAGTTTATGGGCCGGTTTCCGAGCTCGGGATTTAGCTAAGTTCCAGCTGCTGGAGTCAGAAAATTAGCTTTCTGAAACGGGGCGTAGTCGCAGTCCACGTTTGAATTAAATTTCGAAAAACTAGAAAATTGAACACAAAATAAAATAAAGAGAAAATAGTGTAAAGTTTCAGCTATTTTGAATAATTTAGGAATGTTTTATTTCGTCAAGGAAAACGTTTCCAATTATAGAAATTAGAAAATGAAGATTATCATAAAACCTGTGACTACGCCCCGTTTCAGAAAGCCAATTTTCTGACTCCAGCTGTCTAAAGTCTAGAACTTAGCTAAATCCCGAGCTCGGAAACCTGCCCTATAAGTTCTAACTAAATTCATTAATGGTAATAGAATAACAAAATCCAATATGAATTGTTTACTGGATTGGATTGAGAGAAATGTTTATAATAAATAATTATGTACAGTGTTTTACTTGATATGTCTTGTTATTAATCTTCGAAATTATTTGTCTTAGCAACCTATTGTTCTGTTTTTTTTTTACTTATTTTTAATGATTGGGATGTGACCTCTTTTCCCGTAGTTTTATCCGGTTTAGTTTATAATAGGATCTATCTTTATTTGTATTTTGATGTATTCAACATAGTTGTTCGAACTCACTGCCGGCGCACAAGTTGTTCTTTGCCGGTAGTGCCATATTGTAATTTATGATATATATTTTATTAATTTTCTTCTTCTTTCCAGAATGAGGCGTACACACCGGTTCAGACGTTATAACTTGTACACCCAACATCTTTCTAGAGGTCTACCAATACCCCTATTATCAAAAGGTCTATATTTCATAACAACTTTTGGGATTCTATTTTATTATTATCTGGCATCCGTAATTACTTTTATGACAGATAAATGAATTTAAATTCGGATTGGCTGAAATGGTTTAGATCTCTCTCAATCTCTCTGATCCGTATATCCCTCCAGTCTGAAGTTATTTGAATTCAACTATTAGAGCCTTGTTTACAGAGCCACAGCTGTGGCCGAAATTTGCGATTTTCGAAGAAATCACATCAGAGATAACAATCGAATCGCGGAAAATAACTAATTGCGGCTACAGCTATAGCTCAGTATATCATATCAAGGTCGCAATTAGCGATTTTCCCAAACATCACACACATTTGATTGTTATTTCTAATGTGATTTTTCGGAAAATCGCTAATTGCGGACACAGCGCTCTATGTACTAAGGCTCCAAGTAATAGTATCTTATGTCATATTGACGGGAAGGGGCCTTTTGCAGGCGAGAATGATGTCTTTAGCAGTGCTCGAATGAAATTCTAGTCTCGGCTAACGCCTCGACTAGAATTTCATTCGAGCACTGCTAAAGACATTCACGTCCAAGTCATGTTCACTATTTTATGCCATAATAATCTAATGAAAACATTACCATAGAGAAACAATAGCGTAAGTAGATTTCCCATGGTAGACTATAGGGCGTTTATGTCGCAACTTTTACTGTTATCTCAAGCTGATAGTCCACGTAGTTCTTTCCCATGAAGCTTTATGACGCTGGTAGTCTCTCATATTGTGCCGTTCATGAACTCTTACCCGGCCAAAACTTTAAAAATCGAAAATCGACAGTAATCGGCTTGAGATACGGTAAAACAAAAAGTTGCGACATGAACGCCTTATACCATGGGATATCTACTTACGCTATTGTTTCTCTATGACATTACCTTCTTATGCTGAAGTTACTAAATGCATTCTATAGATATAATTTTCTTTAAATTAGTACATTGACTTATGTTTTTCAAGTCTTTTTTGTGAAACAATAAATCAATTCAATTCAACATAACCTAGTTAACAAATTCCGAATCAGGAATTTTGTGGAAGTTGACAAAACTTCCACCTGGTGCGCTGAATGTGGTTTTTTTGTAGCAGTTTTGCTGTTCCTATTTCGGAACTAGGAAACATACTCGACTGTAAAGAAAACATATGGTTTCATTACAGTAGAGTATGCTGTAATGAGAATCATATGTTTATTTGTTCTGCAAGCCGGTTGTTTACCGGCTTGATTTCATGCTTGGAAAACAGCTGAGATTGAATGACTATGACAAAAAATAATGAAACGCACCTCAGGAGGCATCCCGTCACACCAGCCCATGATGGCTCCAACGGCCGATCGCACAGTGCACTGAACCGATTCCAGGAAGGTGCCATGTCTGATGGTGGCCTTCTTCTTGCAGAGAGGACACACCCAGTGATACTTGTCAATGATACGCGCCTTCTTCCACAACATGGCGGCGCCGTTGCATTCGGCGTTCTCACAGCGCACAGTTTGCGGAATGAAGCCGACCTCCTTCAGCCAATCACACAGCTGCCCTTCGCGGCCCTCTACCAGCAGCTGTCGCAGAGTTTCTCGCAGGCTGTAGTCTTGATCTCTGCAACACATAAGTCACTGTTAGTTACCTTCCATAGATCAAAAAGATCAAATAAAAGTAGCTAGTGAGAAATAATGTTTCTAATATCAGGATGTATCTTAGCCAAGTTACTGGTTAAATAGGGATTGAATAAAATGAAATGAAACGAATCACTGACACTCGCCAGACAGACTTCGTCAAAGTTCAAAACAATTAGAAACACAAATAACTCGAGATGGCTGCAGAATTTGTTTCATGTGGCTTGTAGATGGACTGCCACTCCATGCTATGGAACAGTTTGTTTCTGAGTGAGAACACTCTGTATTTAGTACAAGAATTCATGAAGCTAAGCACTCAACGTATCTTCCGCTGATACCCTGATCTCACCCTCCTACCTTACCTGACGTGACCCTGATCTCAATGATATAGGTGGTAAAAAGAAAAGTAAAGTAAAGTTTGAAACTGTTCCACTGATTTCATCCTCTCACAACGAGTTTAGGGGGAAATTGATGAGTTTCTCAACAGCCTACAAAACTTCCTATAGTCCAACTCACAAACACTAATACTAAAAAACTTCAGTCTGTTAACGAACTAAGCAGTTGACGTACTGACGTTGCCAACCCAGGCTGATTCTTGATTAATTGAGAGCTTGATGAAGTGAATATTACACCATTACACTAGGAATGCCAGATAATGGCGGCGGCCGGCCACTAGATCTTGGGTACCAGGCACTTATGTCTCACTTGGATCACTAGCCGATCATGGTGTCTAACTGGCGTCCCAGCGTGCTTTACACTTGGCCGCCAATATAATATTGATTGTCTCTGGCTACCTAATAGTGGTTAAATGTAATATGAGCCTATAACTCTGACAACAGTGTTAAAATAGGAAGTAAATCATATGTGGGTTCTATCCATTAGAATCTGCTCTGCATGATGTATACGGTGAAAACAACTTTTTGTTTGAGTCAAGTAACTTTATCAGATTATTTTTATAAAGCTGAAAAACCAATAAGGGTAGCCAACTATTTTAATAGGAATAATTCTAAAATTTTTTCAAAGCATTATAGAAAAGCCGACAGTTTTCAGCATTAAGGGAAAATTAATAAGTTAAATAGGGGGCGTAAATCTAGATATTGAATAAATCTAGGGCTAGGGATTGAGAAAAGTGAAATTTACTGATTTTCAAGATGTCAAAGCTTTAGATTATACTCAAAATTGAAAGGTACCCAAGGCAATTCATTTTTCCAAGATACTGTTTATTGTAATTCTCAAAGTAAATAGTTATTCTACTGTAGAGTAGAATAATATTATTTCTATTGTAGCATTGAAAGATTAGAGTAAACAAACGAGAGATATTTAGGTTAGGATTGGTTGAAAAGCCTGAAATGTTTTGAATCGCATGGCCACATCACTACTATTCATTCATAATTCATAAGAGGAAAAGTCAGAAGTTTAGTATCTACATTGATCGATTTATGCCTGTTGCATGTTCAAAAGAAATAAAAATCAACACTAGTTTTATTTTTTACTTACCTGAAAGCAGGCTTGATCGGTGGGATGGTTTCAATTTCCATCTTTGTTGTAATTAATTCAGTGTAAAAACTACCAACAAAATGATAAAATGTAAGTTACTGTAAACATAAATTATTAACAATTAAACAAAACACAACACACACCCTCACTTTATTAATGTTAACGCCATTTTGTCCTTCGTAGACAAGACTTCAAACACAAAAAAATTAAAATTCCCATCTGGAGAAAGTGATTATGTGGGTGGAGTTTGTATTAATTATTGACCTAATTTTCTATTCAAAAGAGTGTGTTTTCAATTGAGTAAAAAACTTCATATTATACAAAACAATTAATCCATATCTATTCAACTCAGGTTTTTGCAAGAATATTTAGTACCTAGTTCGTATGAAAGCTTGTCTATTTCTATTTGTCTAGTTGCCAGCTCTAGCCGCGGGACTTTCAAATATGATTTGCTCAAGTTCTCAGTTTAGTACATCCAAAAATACAAAAACTTTAATTATTATTTTATACAAAACTATTTATTATTTTCTATTAGTACGGATATCATTCAAGCACGTGCATAGTGATTATCAAGCTCCTTTTCTGAGGTAAAAATCAGTATCACACGAAAAGTATTTAGCTAAGTTGTTAAATATTTTCCTGATTAGACATTAGTAGTTCAATATAGAATATTATTTAAAATTGTAAATATACTAGTAGTTCTGTGATCAGTAGACCTCGCTCCTATAATGTCCATCAGAGTAAATCTTGTCTGAATGTCGTGTCGGCGAGATATCGGTGTTAAAACGGGTAATGGCTGTTCGGGTTGGTGTATCAAAAATGCTACCAACAAAAGCTAAATTCCTTCAAGACATACTGGCAACAGGACAGCCCGAGTTCAAGCAGAGAAAGTTCGAGAGACAATACCATTATGTTATTTTAGTTACTAATAAATTGCATGCTTTATTGCACGCAATCAATAGTTCATTTTTAATAGTTCATAAAAATTGCATTCAATGAGGCATGCAATTAATAGTCTACACAGCTGTTGATTTTTTAGAAACACATTTTTTGATGAACACATTCAATTATTATTGAGATATTGCATGCATCATGGAATGCAATTTATAATCCACTCGACAGCTGATTTATGATGAATAATTCTATTATAGTCTGATTTTACTTTCCTTGCCCTATTACCATAGGTAAGGAAAGTATTGCTTTCCGAAAAAAATAAGCTACCCCAATTTCTAAATTTCTATACGTTTCAAGGTCCCCTGAGTCCAAAAAAGTGGTTTTTGGATATTGGTCTGTATGTGTGTATATGAGTATATGTGCGTCTGTGTACACGATATCTCATCTCCCAATTAACGGAATGACTTGAAATTTGGAACTTAAGGTCCTTACAATATAAGGATCCGACACGAACAATTTCGATCAAATGCGATTCAAGATGGCGGCTGAAATGGCGAAAATGTTGTGAAAAACAGGGTTTTTCACGATTTTCTCGAAAACGGCTCCAACGATTTTGATAAAAGTTATAGGTACCTGAAATAGTCATTGATAAGCTGTATCAACTGCCACAAGTCCCATATCTGTAAAAATTTCAGGAGCTCCGCCCCATTTATGCAAATTTTGATTTTAGATTCTCAATTATCAGACTTCAGACACAATTTGAACAAAAAATTTCGAGTGGAAAAGATTGAGAATGAGAATTTCTACAATTAATGTTCAGTAACATTTTCACCTAAAATTAAAAATAAGCTCGAAATTCGATAAAATATGATTATCCAATTGCAAACTGTTGATTCTATTAAATGATTCACTATGAAGAGATAGCAGACCTCGTGTGTCTCCAGAGTTATTGCCCTGACACCAGCTGGCTCAAATCTTTGAATAGTATACTTGAGATGCGCGGGAACACTAGCGTCAGGTGATCAATTTTCATAACGGCAAGGAAAGTTGTGTGAGTGCGCCATACCAGATTTTTTACTCTAATATTGGCGTATTAAGGATGCTCCTTTTTCCTTTTATATATTATTCTTGAAATGCAAAATTTCCAAAAACCTTGTATATACGTCGACGCGCGATTTAAAAAGGAACATACCTGTCAAATTTCATGAAAATCTATTACCGCGTTTCGCCGTAAATGCGCAACATATAAACATTAAGAGAAATGCCAAACCGTCGACTTGAATCTTAGACTCACTTTGCTCGGTCAATAAGAAAATCAACACATTGACAGGATTTATAATAGTATTTGGAATTAGCTTAATGAAAATTGTAGGTCTATAATAAGGAATGGAATGGTAGGATCGAGTAGAATGTCATTAATTTTGTTTATTTAATTTCCTATGATCTAACTCACGTCTACCTAGTTGCTACATAAATTAATAATTTTCAATTATTGTTTATTATTGAATCGATCATATTTATTTTCATTCACCTTGGGCTGATTAATATAATCAACTCATATTCATGAGACACAGCCTCCTTAACAAAATATTGGTGATAATATTTTGAACTGAGGCTGTTTCAAAGTATGTTTTTACCTGTAGAAATAATATTATATAAAATCAAAGATTTTAAAGAGAGGGTCTTTAAGGTCTTTGTATAAATACATTTTTTTTTATATGGAAATATGGGTTGAATTACATTCAACAATAAATTTTTCATTCCTCTAACGAATGTGACTTATGGCATACCGTACCTACTGTACATGATTTTGAACCGCTCTGACGACCTGAGAATATGAGTGTTATTTTAGTTCGAGGGGATCCAATCAAAGTGTCAAAAATTATAAGTGTTTCAAATTTTCATCCTTGAGGTGTCCTTATGCGCGCCTCTCTACTTGGAAATACTCAAATTAAGTGCATCTAACCGGTGATTCTCATAGAGCATGATCTTATAAATATTTTATATCATAGCCAGGTTTGAATTAAATTTCGAAAAAATAGAAAATTGAACACAAAATAAAATAAAGAGAAAATAGTGTAGTTTCAGCTATTTTGAATTATTTAGGAATGTTAAATATCGCCAAGGAAAAACGTAACCAATTATAGAAATGAGAAAATAGAAACTGTGATAAAAACTGCAACTATGCCCCGTTTTGGAAAGCCAATTTTCTGACTCAAGCTGTTTAAAGTCTAGAACTTGGCTAAATCCCGAGCTCGGAAACAGCTGTGTTTACAATGAACTTGGAGATGATGGTTGAAGCTAAAAATGAGGTGTTTCTCAAAATACAATGAAGTTGGTGATGACGGTTAAAGCTAAAAATGAGGTGTTTCTCAAAATACAAGGAGCAGAATTATCAGGTGTAAAACTGGAAATCTGAGAGATAGAGCACTCTTCCTGGTCTCAGGTTGTAGAGATTTTGAATTATACATTTGAATATTGTAATAATCGGAAGACATTCTTGATTAAAAACTAAAATTCATAAAAATTGATTATTTTCTAGAATTTTGCTCATTTTTGAAAAATTGTAACTCAGTACTCATTGAAGATAGAGAGCTCCAAATAAATTTCATTTTATAATCTTAAAAAAGGCGCAAGCGAAATTTCTGGATGATTACTAGATTTGGCGTAAATATAGCTAAAAACTGAACCGAAAGTACGAGGTTTTTGGGCCATCCAAAGGAAATTTTCCATGAAAAAATGGTTCTGGACTTCTCTTATGAATTCAAACAATTTATATGAAAAAAATCGGAGCTACAATTTTATATTGCAAGCACCAATTTATAATATCAGTGACGAATAATGCAATGCAATTAGCGGTATCTTCTCTCTATGAGCACTTCCTTAAAAATCGTTGGTATTCTTTCTCGTTCGTCGGACGCGTTTGCATAAACGAAAAAGTTCACCTTTAGTAAACAGTAGGTATGATCAGTTGAATGAAGATAGTTGACAGTAGACACAAACATCAAATAGAAAAGGAGAGCAGCTCAGCATCAAAAAGAACAAAATTAGTGCATTAAAAAAGGGGGTTTGTTAAGAAACGACAACATTATATTATTGTTTATATATAATCGACAACATTCATTTATCACAATTAGAACTTTATTCTCTCTCGAATACTATCACCTTCTCCTTCAAATTTGCCACCTTCTAAGTACGGTTCAGTAAACTCCCTGTAAGCTAAACACACCCTCCTACCGCTGATATCATGTCTAGGAATCAGGTGTAGCCACCAATACCTCGCCTCCCCATATAAAACAAGCAGCGATCTAGAAGGCATAGGAATCCTGACCACAATATTCGGAGGGTCCAACAGTGGAACCTCGTTGAAAGGATGTGGAGCGTCAATGAGGTTGTATTTAGTGTTGGTACCGCGGTAAGGAACCATTGAAAGAACCGAATCGCCGATCAGATTGACAGTGACAATTCGCTCGCCCCAAATCCAGCAGTCGTCGATGTGGGCATCGATTGACGAGCCTCGCGCACTGTCGTATTCCAGCGAGCACTGTTCGATAGTTTGGAAGTTTTCGAGAAGATCGACTTTGGAGAATCGATCCTGGATGAAGCGAGTCGCCGCCGGGAAGCCACTGAAGTTGCCGGCTCGCAGTTTTCGTTTCTTGAAGTTGCATTTCGGCCCGAAATTCTGTCGACAAAATATGAACAAGTTGTCAATAAAAATTGAAAAACAGTACACAAACAGTGAAAACTTGATCTGAATTCTCTGTATCATTTCCATCTTCTTTCCAACTTCTAATCAATTCTGTCTAGTGATGGCGATTTAGTTAAGTTTAATAAGTGAAGTTAATACAACCGATCACTTAATATCTATATGATAGAAATAGAGATATGAATCGGAATTCTATCAATAGACTACTGTATTTCTTTTCCAACTTATCAATTTTTTACGAATTTTGTTCAGTGAAGGCGGTCTAGGTCAATGTTAGTAAATATACCTATATACTATATTATTTGAGTTTAGATAGGTTGAATAAGATGACTTGATTTGTCTTTGTCACAGGATATTTATTGCAAAAACGTTAAACTTAGTTTCGTTTGTTATATCGTAGAAATTTTTCTGATAAACTGAGTATATTTATGGTCAATCGGAGGTTGAAAAAATAATGACCCTCGTATTTAAAATTTATTTTTGTCAGTCAATCATCATTTCAGTTATTACTTCTTTTCAGATTTTCATGCTTCTTCTTTGCAATAGTGGAGGGGAATTTATCTCTAATGAGTGAAACGACTTAAAGTCATACTACTTATTTGTTGCAAAATTGAGAAATCAGCCATTACACCTTAAAGCTGGATTCAGCTTTCCCTTCAATTTAAGTAAGTTATCCACAACAAAAGTGTAGTGCAAGTCTGTCACTTAAGTGTAGAAAGATTGAAATGTGAGTTCATTTACAAAAGTTTTTGTGAAATGATGAATGTTTTATTTACTCTGTATAATATTTTGGGAATTTGTAATTTTTAGTTTAGTATTCACATTGCCTCTTGTATTTGTATTACTTATTTTTTCTGAGTGGAAATAAATTTGAAATTTAATTAATATTGACAACTAATATTGAATCTAATCTCACTATAGTTAGTGCATGTTACTACACCACAACTTCTAATCATATCAATAACAATCTAATACTAATATTATTACATGAGAGCAAGACACATAACATCATCTACAGTTTGTCGCAGAACCTGCTTCATGATCAGGAACCTGTGAAGCTGTTGGGCTTTGTATTGGATTGGAAACTCAGCTGGGTTAGCCACATCCAGCAGGTGACCAAAAGACTGAAACTAATTCCTGTTACTTAAACTGAGGGGACATGGCTGTGATGGAGATATATCTGGGCATGGTGTATCATGCACTTTTTCACTGCCATATTTCCTATGGTCTACTCATGTGGGGTCATTCAGCCAAGGTTGTGGACATACTGAAGCTGCAGAAACGGGCTGCCAGGACCATTACTGCAAGCGAACATCTTGTACATTGCAAGCTCATTTTTGTTAGGCTAGGTATTCTAACAGTATTCAGCCACTTCTCCTTCTCTGCCTTATTTACGACAACAAGAATCAACGAGATTTGTTAACTCGGACTGAAGTGCAACACTAGGCATAGTGGGTTGCCTGACGTTCCCAGAATGCGCCTTCAGAGATCGCAGATATGCAATAGGAGTTCAGCACTATAGCGAGGACCACGTTATAATGACAGTGGATAAAGATAAGAGAACAGCGTTGCCGTTTGTCTGCCTTGATTAATTACATTGCTACATTGTTAAAAACGGACTTGGCAACATTGCGGAGCTAGAAAAGGATAGTGCTATCTGTTTTGTCGAATAATAGACAAGGATAGCAACACCAATGCTTATCAAATACTGCCATTATAGCGTGTACCTCACTATAGGCTACTTCAGCAGGCTGCCAGCAGGGACGAAGCAGTTGGACTTCAGCGTGTTCGAGAGAGTTGTGATCAGTTTCTTGAGAGACAGGGTTTGAATGATGAACTTTCTCAAACGATTTCTGGCAAAAATGCCATCAAGTTGAAGAGCAAGGCCATGACTACTTTGAGTTGAATTGATCACTGCCATCTTGAACAAAACTTTTTTTATTATTTTAGTTTTTTTGTATAATGCCCTGACGCCATCATACATAAATTGATCACTGCCATCTTGATCAAATCGTTTTGTAGTTTAGTTTTTTGTTTAATGCCATGACGCCATCACGGCATTATACATTATGCTTTATGTTTAGTTTTTATTCATGCCATGACGCCATCTTTCCCACAAGTTTGGGTACCGTAATGGATGATGGAGAAGGTAAAAGGTATTAGTATTAATCATAATTATTACCTGTTTCCTTCTTCCACTCTGAGAAGTATCCCATGGTAACAAGTCCAGATCGTTCATTAGTTCATCGCATTCTTTCTGAGAAATGAAATCCAATTGGATAAATACGCCTGGAAATTCTATTGATTTTCCACTGTGGTTTGGGTGTTTTTCATGTTCGGCATCATCACTGCCTTCCCAGGCTTTGTTACAGAAACAGCAATAGACGTAGCTCGCTTCGTACTGCAAGAAAAATAAAATCTTATTAAATGTATGAATTCAGGGCTACTTTCTTGTATTTATAAAAAAGAATTATAGTACCTGATTGAATAAAAACACAAATCTGTTGTCAAGTTCTACACTGTTCTAAACAGTTACAACTGATTTGTGTTTTTATTCAGTTATGGAACGGTTCTACAATATTGACAATGACTCAGTCGAATTTTTGATTATAGTACCCTTTATTGTTTTATTAATTTTAAAGGATACTATATTTCTATTTTATAATCTTATTAATATTATGTACTAAAAGAAATAAAAAGTAGAAGAGCACAACTAGTTGGTCATATTCTTCAACATGAGAACTAACAAAAAGAATAATGGAGGGAATGACTGAGGGAAGGTAGGCCAAGACTGAAGTACATAGAAAACTGAAGAAGGATCTGAGATGTGCCAACTACAGTGACCTCGAAAGGATGGCGGATGACAGAGAGGCATGTAGAGTTGCTGCCAACTAGACCAACGGCTGCTGACCAAAGAAGAAAGAATATTATGTGTTTCTTCCAATCTAGCTCGAACTGTTAGTCAATAATCTAATGAGTTTTTTACTTTTACAAGTAGTAATTAATACATGTAAAGTATTGTTTACAAGTATTCAAATACTTGTCGTTGTTCTTGACTAGATTTCAGACTATACTGTTGTACAAGTTGTGAGTTGTATTTCACTCATTAGAATATTATGCCCTTTACAATTCTTAAAACTAGTTTTATGAAGAATATATCAGTTTAAATTTCTTAAAAAATCCAGCTTCAAGATGTAAAACCTGAACAGGTTTATTATTAATTCAATAAATGTGTGGTTATGAGAAATTCAAGTCTTTTTGTGAATTCAAGATGCGAATTTCCTGGTCCATCACAATCTACGATGTGCATAATCAATCAATTCAATTTTATTCCTTCATCGGAAGAAAACGATAAACCATATTCAATGAATATGATGATTGGTGAGTTGTAAAATCGCTTCCTTGTGATTCGGAACGGATCTAGAACTGTAGGTCCATTCATATCTCATCATCACCCACCTCATGTACTCACGTACAAGCCTAGAGGTCATGGGGGCTTCACACTCAGCGAAAAATTAGATTATTATTATTAAACGAAAATCAAAATTAAATGCTGTAATTCACCCGAAGACTTCAGCTACTGCAAATATTGACAACAGGGTGAACAGCAAGATGGAGATTCATTTAATAATAATAATTAATTCATTAGCATTTGAATAATTGAAATATTTCAGTAATTTCCATCTGAAAAATTTGAACAGTAGGGAATAAAATAACATGATAATCCAAATGGGAATTGATATGCAAAGGCACCTTAGTGATTTTAACACAAAATTAATCTTAAAGAATTATAGAAACTATTTAAAGTACTGTCTCTTTTCAAAGAAGTTAGTAGACTTGACATTTGAGATAATTGTTTGACACTGCCTATCTGGAGATCCCAGTCACAGTATACATACAGTACGGAAACTTGGCTAGTACCCTGACACTAAAATCCGCCATCTTGTTAGGAAGCGCCGCATTGTAATAGTATTGATGGTAGGTTTGGATGACTCTAATGATCCGGATCAATAGATCTGGTTCACTGCTACGAGCCAATCAGAAGACCAGGATTGGAACTTCCCAAGGTCACGTGACGTGTTTAGTATTGGCGTCAAGTAAAAAGCATTGGTTAGATAGGCGATTGATTACAAGTTTCCATTCTGTATATTCTGTGTCCCAGTCCTTGGAAAGGACTTCAAGAATTTAAGTAAGTAAATTACAGACCTATTTTTATGTTAACAGCTTTTCACATTAATCAAATGGCCGGTTTCAAACTTAGACTGGCGGACGACACTCAGAAGTTAGAATTGTTCTCTGATTGACTGAGAACCAGCTGTTGTTTAGAATTAGCCAATCGGAGGACAATTCTGAGTGTCGGCCGACAAAAGGCTAAGGGTCAGACCATACGTAGAGTTTTTGCACTGCCGGCGGACGAGTCGGCAGTGCACGAAGCTCTCCTATTGGCTGACTATCAGTTGATTGGGTTGGCTTTCGGAAATCAGCCAATCGGAGTGAATCCTGCCCTGCCGACAAGTCCGCCGCCAGTGCAAAAACGCTACGAATAGTCTGACACTTCTCTAACTTCTCTTACAAACAGCTGATTCTGAGCCAATCAGAGCACATTCTTGGTTTCTTTCAGATGAGTCGGCTGGGCAGGAAGCTCTCCGATTTGCAGATTGGATCGGCATTCAGGAATCAGCTGATAATCAGTCAATCGGGGAACTTCCTGCCCTGCCGAATCGTCTGAAAATCGCCTCATGTGCCTTCTCCCTAAGGCTCATATTATATTTAGGCAAACAGTGGATCGCTAAGTGTCCGTACAAGTCAGGGGGCATTAGTTCTTATTTCGCTCATTACACTAGGTTCACCATATTCTGGCTGCCGACCAAAAGACTTTGGCAACCTCCTTGGTATCAAAACCGGGTCGCCAGCCCCGTAGCCAATCCTGGTGTCTCACTGATCCCTAACGAGTTTTACACTTGGCCGCCAATGGCGACTCACTGGTGGCTAAATGGACTAGAGATCAAATGTTGACCGACAATCAGCAAGTGACAAAACTGCATTTTGATCAGACAGGTAACAAAAATACATGTTAGGCCTAAATAATATGTATACGGTATGTATAAGGATAGAATAAGCATGAGATCGGAAATACAAACATAAACGATACATACCTGACTGAAATCAAATTCAGGTTTTAGAATAGAATATTCTTTCTCACATTTGATGCAAGTTCTAATTCCTTTGCACCCACAAAATGAAGAGCGATCAGTCTCCATTTCGCAATAAAGAAATAGAAATTTAAGATTTTTGTTAAACTTAATGTAACAAGAAATATTCTAAGAATGATGAGAGTTAAAAATTAAACAAAATTCCACAATAAGGGAATTCTGTAAATATTTATACATTGTTTAAAGTTCATCTGACATAGTTTAGTTTTTTTAGGTTAATTTTTGGTTTTTGTATTTTATTATCAGCTGATTTCTCTTCATAAAAGCAGTGTTGCCAGTACAAGGAATAACGAAACTTGATCAGCTGGCATTTGGTTTTTAACATTTATTTTAAATATTATTTCATGTATAAATTTATGCTGCAACATTAATTTCTAATCCCTTGCTCTAGATTTTCACTTATTTTTTCTCCAATATATGCATTCCATTGTTGATAGATAGAGTCAATCATTGAGTTGACTAATACATGGAATCACGCCTAGAAAAAAATTGCTCGAACAGAGAGTAGCCGTTGATCACGTATTTGAAAGATTAAATTTGAGTTTGAATTATCAATTTTTTATTTAATATTACTACTTGTCATGTTGGGTGAAATTTACTTTTGAATGGAATATCAATAATATACAATATCTGGGGAACTGTGCTCCGCTCGAAAATACAAAATCATGGCGGCACGGGGATGGAAATTTAGATGAAAGCTGAAATGTCGTAGTATTTCGATCACAATCGTAGTATTTTTAAAGGTTCAAACATGAAGCAGCAACTCTCTTCCCTTGAGAGTGTTGATTGTAATCATCGTATTTAAATGGCAGCGCACATAGTGCTACTCTATTTGCCACCATTTAATTGAATGTTGTTGTAGTAGCAACTCAGGTCCACGTCGGTTCACTCTTCCTCCGTCTCAAGGCCCAGGAAGCGGGCCACCCCGCAAGGGTCGGTCCAGAGGCTGGCGATTGTTAAATTTGTCGGCTTAGTGGGACAGCTAAAAAGATTTCCGTGGTGTGGGGTCCATTACCACAGTCGGGAGAGACATCGATCACATCCTCTGCGATTCTGGACATGTAACTGATCAGAATCACAGAGTAGCCTGATCTCATTAAATATGAGATAAATATAAATATATATAATAAAAGAATGAAACACTTTCAAGCTCGATTCTGTACTCCACTATATTTGCACCCTAAAAGTCAGGAACCTGTCCCCGTTATAATAGCAGATTTGATAAAATTGTTATCATTTGACAACATAGAGCTATCCTTATCTAGCTCCCAAAACGTTGCCAGATTGTTTTTAAAAAATGTAGAAATATAATTAAAAAATATTCAATTACAATTATATATTAATAATATCGAGAGACCTGGATGGCTCAGGTCCGGTGTCAAGAGTTTTCAGGTCGTACCTGATTAATTTCAGGGCCTCTGACATGACCTAACGACTGCTATTAGGCAGCCGGGACCAGTGACTGAAGGTATCCATCTGAAACACGGGGTGTGATCCAAGAAAATGTCTTGCCCGGGTCGGGGTTTGAACCCAGGACTCGGAATTATAAAGCCAACATTTAATTATCATCCTTAATTAAAGAGTTTGACAAATCGGGCACTGCTTGACAGGTTTTTTTCCCGTTTTTACTACCGGTAGCATTAAGAAATATTAAATGAAAAAGACTAAGAAATTGTCAAAAAACACAGATTTATTGATACTTAGAAAGACCGGTTTCGGTTATCAAACCATTGTCAATCTCTGATAAACAGATAATCTCTGAGTTTATCAGAGATTGACAATGGTGTAATAACTGAAACCGTTCTTTCTAAGTATCAATAAATATGTTTTTTTGACAATTTCTTAGTCTTTTTCATTTAATATGAATTACCACACTATCAACTTTTCAACTACACAAAAAGTGCATTAAGAAATTATGAATTGGGAATAATAGAAGTAGCCGATTTGCTTTTATACGGACCGATTACCTGCTTATAGTTCTTTTATTCATTCATACAATAAAACATCAAAATGATAAAAGTTCATTATTTTGCAATTTTTTGCTAGATACGCTATTACTTGTGCATTATCAAACAATGCACAAACTTGTGCATTTGATCAAACAACATGAGTTTAGCAGGATTCTAGCCCAATACTGTTCCAGCAGCTATTATACCCTGAATAAAATAAGTTGAGGCTAAAGCAACCGGCCGACTGAATTTTGGAGTTGCTAAATTGTGTAAAATTGTTTCTCATCAACTTTACAGCAATATCGAGGATTAAATTTTACACAGGACACCAGCTGTGGTTAAATTAGAATTTTGAGAAAGTAAGTCACAATTTCACACAATCTTGCCACACTAACATTTTGTCAATTCTCATTTTTCATTCGGATTATAGTTCAAGTTTGACAACGCTTTATCCTAATAAATTTATTATAACAAATTAAAAATGTGTTGCATCTCAGAAAATATCAATCAGGAGAGTAGCTCACATTTAATTAATACAACATGAATTTGTTCAATTGTTTATTAAAATAGCAACAACTTTTCATTGAAATAATATACAATCGGTTTCAACACATTTTCTTTCATAATAACCATTACAGCTAACATATTGGAAAGAAACAGAAGTAATAAAGTTTGAAAGTCTTCGATAGAGCAAGTTGCTCTCTTGAATCAATTTTTGACATTTTTTACAAAACCAAAAACATTGTATTACAACTCGAAGATGGTATCCTAGATTTGTAATCCTAAATTTTATTCAATGTATGTATATTCCTACCAGGTGAAAGCAAATCTACGAATGATAATCTTTTAGGCTACCAAGTTTATTCGTAGATATCATGCTTGTCGCCTATGTACTGTACGATATCTGAAGGCTTTAAAAGTTTCTCGGCATCCACATCTGGTATTTCAAACCCTGAAAACATAAGAAGAAATAGTAGTTTAAAATAGAAATGAAAAGTTTCAAGCAATATCAAAAATATATCATTCCAATAAAAAATAATTGTAATCTAGGTTGCCACCTGTCAAGTCTGTTCAACTTATCCTTGAAGAGAGATTTGACTGTGGAGCTGAATGGACTGCTCTCAATGGGTGGCTTCAGCACCAGCATAGTGTACTATGCAAACCCGCCTGGTGGCTTTCATCTGCCAAGGAAACAGTGGTGTCGCCTCAATAGGGTTCGAACAGAACATGGTCTTTGTGGAGTTTCCCCAACAAGATGGGGCATGGGGCCCAGTGCAGATTGTGACTAAGGGCAGTTTGCACAGTGACAGCTTAGACTGAATTCAATCAGATGTTGGCTTAAACTTAAAATGGATCACATTATAACAAAATGATACTTGATATAATAGATGTAATCCAGTTTAAGATGAAATTTAGTCTAAACTGGCACTGTGCAAACGGCAATAAGACAAACAGGTGAGTACATAGCTTTGAACTGCAGCCGCCAAGCTTATGCTGGTCAGCTTAAGGATTTTATTTCTGCCACACCAGAAGTAGTGGATTGGCTGGATGGATTAGATTTTAAACCTTTGACCATTCACAAATATTTGTAATTTTGACTTTACACAAATATGTGTAATTTGTATTATTTTAATCTAAGTATTTCTAACCGAGCCTTAAAATGATTTTTTTCTAGTTTTGACTCCTTGTTGCAGAGATGCCATGTTCATAATAATTATTATAGCCTACATTGCCTACATGAAATAGAACCCACAAAGTATCGTTAAACCTTCAGCTTGGTGCTTATCAGTGTTTTCAGTGATGTAGATAAATGATAATTAGTGCATTGTGGTTTGGAACCCATATAAAAATGTCAATTGATCCACAAATTTCAGTCATCATCTTCATTATCCTAGCACTCTTCAATTATAAACTGTTAAATTATCATATTGATGTAGGCTAGCCCTACATGGATACTTATGATGTGAACACAGTTGCCAAGGTGATTGGTCTGGAAACAAACTGTTATTAAAAGATAACAAGTTGAAGTTTTATGAGAGATGTTAAAAGATGATATTGTATTTTTATTTTTATCTTGTTCAATGTAAACTTTTAATTAATAAAGTTTTAATTACAAAAGCACATTTACAACAATATTTATTTTATTCATAATGCAGAAATACCATATCAGTCATATTATAAACTGTATTATATTAATTCACTATTTGTACCACCACTTATTATTGAAATGATTTGGAGAGAAAAAAGGCGAACCCTAAATTACTATATCCCGAATTGAGATAAAATAAGCCAAAATTTTACGGTCTTGTATTCACATAACATAATTTTCAGTTCAAAAATAAATTAATGAGATATTAAAGATCTAGAATGAATTTATTATTGAAATGATTTGAAGGGAAAAACGGCAAACCCTAAATTACTATATCCCGCATTGAGATAAAATAAGCCAGACTTTTACGGTCTTGTATTCACATAACATAATTTTCAGTTCAAAAATAAATAAATGAGATATTAAAGATCTAGAAATCTGGAGAGATTTCTAATAAAAAATAAATCAGAGAAAATGAGATATTACACTTGATAAACAATTATAAAAAAACACTTCACTTGAATGGGCTACTTTTATAAATTAATAGAACAATATTGAATCTTGAAGTACCCTTTATTATAGGAGTACTTCAAGTTTCAATATTGTTTTATTAATTATAAAAATTATCTACCTTTCTTACACAAAAAAATAATCACTGCTTTTTCTTCATTCAATCTTTCTAGTGAATGTCCAACAGAATAGGATAAAATGTATTACACTATGAGTAAAATTTAATAATAAAAATACAGGAACAGGTTAGTTATTAGGAGCTTTGAGTGAGCCTGATAACTTTACTTCGAAAAATATAATTTTTTTAAATATATAACTTTAATATATTATTTTCTAATTTGATTTTAACTTAGTACAAGGCTCAAGTTACTTCATGATTGTCATTGGTGTACTAACTGTAGAGAAGAAAATACTCATTCCAGCTCAACATTCCAATGAATTTCTTATCTGCTATAGAGTGATTCACTACAACTGTCAGTATTCATTATAGATAACATCAAAGCTTCCCATTCTCAATCACTGCTGACAGCTTGTAGTGAATCTCACTATAGACAAAATCAGAACCCGAGAATCTACCATTAATTTTCAAGGGATTGTTCTGTACCTAAGAACTGGAGGAGCGTAAGTCTTTTTTTGCCAATATGATGTTTTTAGTGGGTATTATCATAGAGAAACGATAGCGTAAGTAGATATCCCAAGGTATAGGACGTTTATATCGCAACTTTTACTGTTAACTCAAGCCGATTATTGTCGATTACTGTCGAATTTTACTGTTTTGTTTGGGTGAGAGTGTATGAACGGCACAATATGAGAGACTACTAGCGTCACACATCATCACGTGAAAGAATACGTGGACTATCGGCTTGAGATAACATTGAAAATTGCGACACAAACACCCTATACCATGCTACTTATGCTATTGTTTCTCTATGGTATTATCCAGTTTTTGTACAACTCTATAGATTCAAGATAACGTAAGTCCTCTGCAGTTGATTGTTTTGAAGATAGCCAGCGATGAAAGAGCGTAAATCCAATAATTCACAAGTGAGTGTAATGCTGATTCGACTTACGCTCTTTTAGCCCCGGGTGTGAGTGTAATACTTTTAGGGCTTTCCTGTAAAATCAGTCGTTTGAGACTTACGCCCGTCTAACTCTGAAGTACAGTGTTCAAACATTAGCAGACTAGAACTAGTTAGAGCGATTTGCTCTATGATCGCGCCGATAAGCTATTGATAAGTTCAAATTCATGCACCTTCTACTCCAGAAGTAAGGGAGGTCACTTGAAGACCCGGCTCCTTAAATAACATCCAAGAGTTTGAAAATCACGCATAGAAGTACTATAGTAAATAGAATATGGCAAGTTTGTGGATATGCAGATGATCTGGTCATAGTAGCGAGAACAATACCAGCCTTGAGAGAAGCCTTCACATCACTAGCAAGCAATAGTAAGCCAATGGGATAAGAGATAAACGAGGCCAAGACAAAATACCTGAGAGTGTCACCGTGGTGAGAAGAATCTTGGGCCCTGTTTTTGAGAATGGTCTCTGGAGAGGAAGAAAAAATTTTGAAATAGAGGAATTCTTAAACAATGAAGACATTGTGCGGTCGATAAAAGCTGGCAGAATAAGATGGATGGGGCATATGTTGAGAATGGGAGATGGAAGAGTGGTGAAATGTATATGGAAGGAGAAAATATATAACAGAAGAAGAAAAGGTCGACCAAGAAATAGATGGACGGATGATGTGGAACGCGATCTATGGACGCTTGGAGTTCGTAACTGGAGGAGGCAGGCCGAGGATCGAGACAGATGGAGAGGCTATGTGACGGAGGCCAAGGGTTGTAAAAAGCTGTAGAGCTGAGGAGTAAGTAAGTAAGAGTTTGAAAATCACTTTCCGGTGGTTCGAATCTCACCTAAATCTGAAGGTCCACTCATCTCTCTCATTACCCACGCACAAGCATGGAGCTCTTTTGAGCATCACCTTCAGCAAAAAAAAGAATAATGACGCTCCCTTAAGAGCCAGCCAATGGTTCTGTTTCTGCTCAGCAGAACTAGTTCATTGTAAAGCAGGGCTCAAGTACTCTAAATACTCTGAATTTATTTATATCCAGAAAATTTTTGATTGAGTGGAAAATGAATAAAAAAATAATCTTACCAAACTCATCTTCCATGGCCATTATAATCTCTACGTGATCAAGTGAGTCTAATCCTAAGTCATTAATGAAATGCGAGTCGGCAGTGAGCTGCAAACAAAAAAAAATAGTTAAAATTTAGAATTTTATTAAAGTTGCATGAGAATATATTTTAGGCTATAAATATCAAGAGTTAAATGTGTTGAGAAACAAGGAAAACACATTTTGTGTTGCACTCACAAATACCTCATTCACAAGTAGAAGTGTATTCATTAATGATTCAGAACAAAAATGCTTGAATTCAAGCAACACTATATTTTTTTTATATAAAGTTTTAGAGCTTTGAATAAAAGTAACAGGCGACCACTAAATTCACATTATAAAAGTTAAGAAATAATTTTCTCTTATAGTTTGTTCAGTGCTTGTCACGAGAAAAAGCAAGAAACTGCAGCAACGTAATGGTCGAGCATCCAGTTATTTATATATTTAAAATTTAACTGTTTAAATAGCCTAATTCTTCAAGAATAGCAATTGACGTCAAACACAAAAAATATTCATTGATGTGTTGCATTAGAATCCGGTTGCTAGGACACTTATTAAATCTAATAGTCCATTAAACCAATAACTGTCCTAGAAACCGGGTCTGAAGTGAATAGATGGTGCATAAATTAGATACATTGAATCAAATATCTATAGTGAGGTCCACGTTATAATGGAAGTGTTTGATTAGCAATGGTATAGCTATCCTTGTCCATTATTCAACAAAGCGGATAGCGCTATCTCTTTCTCGCTTTGCTCTGTTGCCAGATCGTCTTTTAAAAATGTAGAATTAATAATTAACAAAATATTTCATCTTAATTATGAAATTATTGAAAAATATAATTTCTTGCTTAATAAAATATGATTGATTATTTTAAACGTGAATGAACAGTTAATATTACATCAATAAACCTGTATCAGCTACCGTCTATAGACGGCATTGACAAGAAAGAGGATCGGCAACGTTGATCTCCTATCTTTCTCCACTACCATTATAACGTGGACCTTGACAAGAAAGAGGATCGGCAACGTTGATCTCCTATCTTTCTCCACTGCCATTATAACGTGGACCTCACTATATATTGAAATGATTAATTCAATTCAGGACGTCCATTATCTAATATTTTTAAATACTAATGCAAGTGAGTCAATATTGACAATGTTTATTGATTGTTTAGTAGGTAATACCACATTGAAAAGATATCTTTTCTATGCTTTCTTTTCTCAACTTTAGACGAGCAGTACCCCATTTAAAAATTTCTATAAATCATGAGTATTTATCTACCTTGACTGGGTCAATTTTATCGTACAACTTAAGCACCAAGTTGACTCTTTCCCTGATCTGAGGCAGATCCAGGGGTGGACCATGGGCGTAACATCGGTTCGGCGTACTAACTCTCTGCAAAACAAACCAAATAAGATATATTTAGATATGATGAATTAGATACCTTGTCAGCAGTAACTTTGTCAAATGCTCTGCACACTTTCATCACCCTGTCTTCAACTTCGGCTTTGGTGAGGGTTTGACCGGATGTGATAGTTGTGCTCACACATCTTCCCAGGTCATAGAACGGGTGCTGTGCAAAACAAAACTATTTTGTCAAAAAATATTTATTTTTTAAAATAATAGTAGAAATGAAAGCTGATTATCATTGATTTGACTTTGGGAGTCTACTGATGGTATTATTATTGTCAACAAGTTGAATAAATTATTCAAATATATTTTCAAATGTGGAAATTATTTCAATTTTTTAATCTTTAAGAACAAGTATTTTACAGCTATAAGGCATTTTATAATATGGTATAGGCCTACCAGAACTTGCTTCTTTTGAATTGACTTATTACTTCAATATTGTAGACTACATGTGACAACAAAATATGCTAGATTAGATAGACAGCATTAATATAAGCTAATATTATTATACAAGAATGTAAAAGTTTATTAGTAATTTTCAAGTGTTGGTACCGTATACTTTGATAAGGTAGCTCAAGTGCTTTTTCTCAATATGAAACGTGGAAAGTATGTTTTTTTTTGTTTAATTTATAACTTACAAAAATTGAATATTACTAGAATTATTACAATAAAATTCTATTTTTATACAAGCAAAGTTTTCAAAACATATTTGTAATGGATTGAATATTTGAAAAAAAAAAATTTCAGTTGGCTGGGGAATTTAGGTTAATCTAACTTTCTATTAATTGGGTTACATGGAGTACTTTAAATTCAAATACAGATTTAGAAGGTATTAACATCCACTAGGAAACATTAATTTTTTTCTCTTCAACTGAAAAAAAATTAAAATGATACATTGACATGAACTAAATAATAACTTGACAAGGTTATGTTGGGAAACAAAAGTTTTAATAATTACTTTATCTTTGTTTCTGTAATATGTTTCAAATTGTACTCATAAGAATTGTAAAAAAACTAATGATTTACCAGTTGAGATTATAAATACTTGGTGATTGTATCAAAACTAGTGATAATAAAGCAGACCTATATTATTGAACCCATTGGAATGGGGGTTGAACTGTGTCATAATTTTCATTAATAACCTCACATGTTTGAGATTTGAGTAACATTTTTAGAATCCAGATGAAGATTCCATTATTATCTGACATAAGAGACTAATTCTCAAAAACTTTGAAAACCAATTTAAATTAAAAGAAAATCGAACACGATGTAGCTACGGTTAAGATGACCTAGCCTAGGACACAATCAAATTTACAGCTACTTTACCTGAATGGATGATGTTAGAAGTGTGGGTTCATTCAATCGGTAATGAATGAATTTTTGTGATACTTTTGTAGCAATCGGTAAACATGTATTTGTTTTTAGAAGGCATCTATTCACATTTAAAGCACAACGACCCAACTGCCTGAGACCGGCCATTTTTCACCACTGTTCCAGAAATTCCAGAATATCAGACGACGACAATGCTGCTGCTGCTTGGGAAAATTAATTTTTGAAGAAAAACATTTTAAATAAGATTCTGTGTCCAAATCAATTCTTGATACTCTATTTTTTGCATAATTTTTCAAATTTATGATAATATTCAACTTTATTGATAGTTTTGAATTGAAGATAGTGACATAAAAAGTCATCTGTTTGACAAGTTTGGTAACACTGCGGCATCCATTTCTATAATGCAACGCGGGAAGTTTATTTGAAACTGATCAATGCACTCTGAAAAGCCTACTCCAACTATCAACTTTATTAAAATTTGTTGCATTATCTTTGCGTGTTTGATTATATTCTATAAATAAATTTTTCTCTTGCTGTTTTACTCATAAACGATGAGCAAGAACAAATATAATTTTTACTCATAAGATTGTGTTCTCATTTGTTTTACCATTGTCTTGCTATAAAAATTGTCTATTTGAAAGTGTAGTTGATCATAGTCTATAACTTCAAAGTAGAAGACAAAGTTTATATTTTGAAGAGCCAGAACTTATATGATACCACTGTAATGAAGATACATTAAATTAACTCAGTTTAGGTATATCTAGAAACTTATGAATTTATATCATAATACTTTAACAACTACATAAAATAATAAACTATTATGAAATTTCTATTAAAACTCGATTTAGATCGTAATAATTCAAGTCTAGGGTTCGTAAGATAAACACAAATTTTCTATAAAAACACATTTATTTAACAAGGAAATAAATCTATAGTAATCTGGTTGCCGAGAAACTGTACACCAAGTTTGTTCAGAACAAGAGATTGTACTTGTAAATAAGTAGGCTATATAAATCACATACATAAGTTATATGTTGGTTAATTGGACAAATTTAATTAGCAATTTGACATAAAACACGATACATGCAATACTTTGATTAAGATAATATAATTTAAATAGTTTAGATAAAATATCTTGAGAACATTTTCGCCAAGCACGCTTTGGTGAACTAATCAGAACGATTCCCATAAATGAATGGTAAAAAGCAACCAATGTATGCTTTGCTGAGACTTTTTGAAGAATCATTTTATAAATGCAATTTTTTGAAATAGTTGAAATTTAATTTGTAATTGACAAACAATGAAATCTGATGAATAATAGAAAATAGTATTTTACGATTATATAATTAATTTATGAACTGAAACAAGAGAGCCTGATTGAATTAAAAACTAATAGTATTGCACTAGACATGGATTGTGAATCAGAGAGTAATATGATTATTTTTTTATTCCATTCATTTATATAAATAAATGTATAATTTATATTCTATAAAGAATAAGCAAGCATTGAATTACAGCAAGTAATAAATGTTTAATATTGAGATAATGGAATGTTGAAAGAACATATCCTTCTACAAGAAAATGATTAGAATAGACAATAATAAGCATTACAACATTTCTTGAATATACAAATACATGGAAATGATTCAAGTTCCAGTTAGAAATAGACAGTCGAGTAAGATAATTAATAGAATAGACAACAATAAGCTGTACAAAATTCTTCGATAGTACAAGTTAATAAAAATAATCTATCTTGATGTTGAAAATATACTGGTAGTTTAGTAAGAAAAGGCATAGATTAAGACAATAATAGATTCCCGGAATATACAACTACATAGAAATGATTAAACAAGTTTACAAAAATAATTTATCTCTATTGGAAATAGACAGCTCTAGTAAGAAAATTAATAGAACTAAGACAATAAGAAAATTCCTTGAATATTCACAGAAATTATAATTAATTTTTCAGTTGGAAACATATGGGAGTGATAAGATACTTTGTTATCAAAGAAAACATAACAGTAACTAAAAATTTACTTTAATAATTACCATTTTTAATAATTTAAAGGGTACTCAGATTTATATATTTTTTTAAAACAGTAACTAATTTTATTTCTATTAATTGTGGAAATTCGTAACCAAATCAAAGGAAGGCCTTAATTGAGAATCAGTGATACAGCCTTGTTTAACAGTAATTTAATCGTTCTTTAGAAAGATAACTAGGAACCATAGAACAGAGACATCTTACATCGGTCAGTTCTCTCACAAATAACTATCAACTAGTAAGTAGATAGTATCAAAAAAATACGTGTAATATAGATCTACCGCTTCTCAAATGGAGATGACAGTTTCCAAACTAAACAGGACGGGTTTTCAACACAAGGATTCTGAAGAAATGTGACTGAAGAAATATGAATGATAGTGAGTGAATGAATGACAGTGTGGACACGAGCAGTCAGCCGCCATTTTGGGGAAAAATTACCATCACTAAATACCCCAAACAACGTGAAATGAAAACGTTCTCTATTTTTTCTCTATGTTGATACATGAGTATTAATAAAGGCTTGAAAAAATATCTCTACTTGAGATAAATTTAACAAAATTTCGATGCTCATATAAAATAATACAGATTGATGTCGCTTTTTATTAGTAATATAGTGGTTGACGGCTCGTTGTCCACATTGTCTCTATAGTCACCAAAGAAAGATTAAATGACTCTGGTGTTCAAATGATCAACTATCATGTCTATTTAATACCACTTTTTAGTGTGATTAGAATCATCTAATTCAAGCTGATGATTTCTAAACTCAATAGGATTGTTTCTGAACTGAAGAAAATTGTAAAAAAAGGGGTAGAATTCACTTTGAGTGCACCAGAGATCACTTATATCGATACCTAGTTACATTTGGACTTTTGTATGAAGTGGAAATGGAACTTTTAAGGGTTTGAGCATGTGTCATTTTCTCAAATTTGTGAAACCTTAATGATTGAATGCATATTGAATTATTTATAGTATAGAGTTAGGCTAGTAAGGTTGCATCAAGAACCGATACTGAAATTTGATACTATCGATATTACTTGTGTAATCAAATTGAATGTCCCCGAAAAAAGAACAGTCAGTAGGCCTAATATCAGAGCTAGCAAGTTTGAAAAAAATGTTGTGAACATGGAGAATATTATGGAAAACATATAGTCAGCGATCCTGGTGTGCAAACTGTGAACTATCTTGTTCAATTTGATTGATCTAAACTAGTTGATTTCAAACACAAAAGGTCTGTTTTTCAACTCAATTGTGGGAAAAATGCAGCCAGCAATCAAGGTGTGCAAACTGCGAACTATCTTGTTCAATTCCAAGGTCTATAATAAGAGGTCAAGACACCATGTAATGATGCATTGCAAAACGGCCATATTGAAGCTATCTATTTTACTCAAGAGTTGAAATTAAATTTTGAAAAGTGCTGCCAAAATAGCATCAATATGACCGCTCTCTTACATTGGTGTCTAGAACTCTTTCTATAGACTTTGTTCAATTGAAGTTGCTTGTTTCTAAACTAGTTGATTTCATACGTAACAGGTTTCTCAACTCAGTATTGTGGATAAAATACAGTCAACGATCCTGGAGTGCAAACTGTCAACTATCATGTTCAGTTGATTGTTTCTTAACTACATTGGTTGTTTTGAGGAGTGTTTGTGGATTGTGGGAACTATCACGAGGTGTAGTGTGCCCACTGGTGGTTGGCTAGCATGGTTTGGGTCTCGGATGTCTGGCGTCAGAATTTGAACTCCTTGATGGCCTGAGGCAGGTCGGGCAGTTTCATGTCCTTCAGCTGCTGCGGTAGGTTCATGCTTTTCACAGCCGACACGGCACGGGCTGCCGCTAGGCCCGACTGTAACAACAAATTACGCTATTAGAAAATAACCGTAACATACATGAAACTACGCAATAATTATAAACGAAAGATAGCGGAATTAGAAAATAATTATTTTAAGATATATAAAAAATGTAAATCAAAGTACCCTTTCAACATTTTTTGAACTTTCAGGTAATTTTTATATAGATACGTGCATCCTTATAGAAGAAATAATCCAGGGCAGTAAAGCTGGATTTTCACACAACAGTCTCAGTGAAAATATAAGTCCTACGAGTTCTAATTGGACTATTCTCACTCAGTGCGGCCGAGTGAGTATGAATAATACCATTATAAATTTTGGGAATTATATTCTCACTGTTCACTGTTAGGTGCGTATCCAGCTTTAGACATTATACTAAAAACCACCAGGTGATTTGAGAGAGTATAAAGTAGATCTAAAGAAGATGATGAAAAGTATAAGTCAATATTTATGATAAGAAGAAAAGAGAAGGAGATTATAAGAAGAAGAGATGGAGGAGAAAAAAATATGATAAGAAAATAAGACGATGAGAAGATGGAGGAGAAGAAGAGATGATAAGAAGGAGAAAAATATGATAGGAAGAGATTAAAATAAGAATAGGAGATGATGAAAAGACGAAGAAGAAGAAGAGTGAAGAGAAGATAGAAAGAAGAAGAGAAGAGGAGAGGAGATGACGAAGGGTGGGGGAGAGGAGATGAGAGGAAGAAGAAAAATAATAGGATGAAGAAACCTAAAGGTGCGTACAGACTTTCGCTCTGCTCCGCAATCGAACGTAACTCGAGCAGATCGATTGATGATCGACCGGGGAGCAAGAGTGGAACGCGAGAAGAGCTAACATCTCCCGTAACGTTCATGATCGGAGCGAGGGCGGAGCGTGTTGGAGGCGCGTATATCTGTACGCACCTTTAGAGCCCTCTTACACTGACTATTATAGATATTTGATCTTCTACATAGTCATACAATATAGTCTAGGTATAATACAGGTATACTAGGTATAGACCTAGTAGATCAGATGCTGGCTTTATGATTCAGAGGCCCGGGTTCAAATCCCGGCCCGGGCAAGATATTTATCTCGGGCCACTCCCGTGTTTCGGATGGACACGTTAAGCCGTCGGTCCCGGCTGCCTAAAAAGCAGTCATTAGGTCATGTCAGAGGCCTTGAAATTGATCAGTTGCGACCTGAAAACTCTGACACCAGAACTGAGCCAGCCAGGTCACACGATATTATTATTATTATTACTAGGTATAGACAGGTATAATAGGGAATCAAAGACTCGTACTTTTTGATTAAAAAGTCAAATACCTATAACCATTCATAAAGACTGAGTAATGTGGTTTTAAAAACATGGCTAATTATCAATCCAAATGAAAAGAGTGTTTCATTGGAACTTGAATTTTTTCAAATTTGAGGGCATTTTCGACAGTCAATGACGAGAAATTTCACTTCCTAGATTGTTGTGTATGGTGAGATTCACTTTTGAGCTGTCAGCATTAATTGAACAGGATGTATTAATGTCATTTATTAGGAATACTGACAGTTGAAATGAATCTAATTATAAAAGCTTGTCTATTTAGATTGATTAGAAAAAATATTATTTGCGGCAATCAATAAGAAATGTAATAATAATTAATGGATGTAATATAATGATTTATTAAATAAGGTGAATTATTCATTAATAGTTAATTAATGTTTGATCAATATGATTCAGCTTACCTCTTGTTTTTCCAACTTATTTTGATCTTCGATTCGGGAGAGTATTTCAGTCATATTCGTCTCCAGAACCATTCCGCCCATTACTAGCTCATTGAGAATATAATGCACCTGAAACCAAACAATAATATTATCAATCACTCAAAACATAATGCAATTAAACTTGATAAAAGAAAAGGTGTAATCAATTCGAGTATATTTGATCATAATGTATATAATGATCATATTTGATCAGTTTTACCCTTGTACTAATGCTCTTGTAATACATCTCGATCTCCTACTTTAAAATATGTTATATACTCTTACGATAATTCGGGTCGCCGCCAACCTGTCTCCCCGACAACTAAACTCCTCGCAATTTTGAACACAGGCGTCAGCTAATCCCCTGGAAAAATATACCATTGCCGTCAACTAGTCTCCCCGACAGCTAATCCCCTACTAGAACGAAGGAGCTTGGTTGTCGGCGACAACCAAGCTCCTTATACGCTCACGACAACTAAGCTCCCCGCCAGCTGACCCCCTGCTGGATATGAGGGGTCTGGTTGTCGTCACCGAACCCGACAACCAAGCTCCTCGCACGCTAACGACAACCAAGCTCCCCGACAGCCGATCCCCTATTGGGCATTGAAGCCAGCTTGAAGAGGGCGGGAAAGTAGTACAATCACAGACACTGTTTCACGCATTCTATGATTTCGATTATTAGAAGAAAATCTTGTTAATGTTGTCACTTCTATCACTGCAAACATTAAATGAAATAAACTATTTCTCTTTCCGAATCCAACTGACTTAGAAATTTTTATCTTTTTGAATTGGCAAGCATTTTCAGAATGAGTGTTTCCTGTGTGTATTTATATAATATATGTAAGTACGTACATGAGCGGCCTAAGGGGCCATGCGAGCTATCATTCAACAGGGTATTTTGAACTTGCTTCACTCACTTGTTGTTTTGAAATGTAGCTTTTGGATAAAAACATAAACATATAAAACAATACCTAAGCTGAACCTCTTTATGAAGTTTGAACTATTGGTTTTTGAAAAATGTGATATAACTCATCAAAAAACAATGAATGACTGGGAAAACCAGGCATGATGAGGAAATCCATTGAGTAAGATCATGAAATATATGTCAGTTTACTCGCGAAAACTCCGGCACTCAACTTGATCGTGCGAGGAGCTTGGTTGTAGGATTCGGTGACGACAACCAAGCTCCTTGCACGGTGGCGTCAACTAGTCTCCCCGTCAGCCAATCCCCTAATGGTTAAGAGGGGATTGGTTGTCGGGACCGTAGACGACAACCAAGCTCCCCGTCAGCCAATCCCCTAATGGTTAAGAGGGGACTGGTTTTCGGGACCGTAGACGACAACCAAGCTCCCCGTCAGCCAAGCTCGTCTCTCAGGAGCTTAGTTTCCATTATAGACTCTTAAAGCTCTTACACAATTCATGAACCATGAAATTAAATTTCCACAAAAACATCTTGTCTGGAGGGGTTCCTAGGGCCCATATGCACCAACTACCTTTAAACGCTGATTAATCAACTGTTCGTTTAAACCCAGAATTTGACACATCATAATAAATGCGACCATATTTTTCAGTAAACCTCGATAAGCTTCAAACGTAGATGGTGCATAAGAATCTGGTGTAGTACTTCCTAGTTGTCCTGTACGAGCAAGTGAAGTAACAATGTCAATTGTACAATGTAGAGTATACAGAGTGTCCCACCAAGGTTGTAACAGCCGATGAACATACATTTTTTACAACATTTCTGACAAAAAATGTTCAGTAAACTTTCTTCTATCGACCTTAGTTTTCGAGATGTATAGATTTTTCGATATTTTCAGAATATATGCCTACTTTCGGTCATTAAATACTCAATAACTCGAAAACTACTGGCCGAATTTCAATTTCAAGGGTATTGTTGGGAAGAGAAAAACATTTCAAACAAGATTAATGTAATTATATGTGTTGTTGGATATTTTGTAGTTTTTTATTATGGCTTAAGCTTGAAAAAATGTTATTCTTCAAATTCAAAGTCAAATTTCAAACCGATTTTTCTCCGGGTAATTATAGTGGTTTCAATATTTCAAAAACTTTTCCATTTCATAAGCTTTTGAATGAGTATAAATTCGAAAAGGTAAGTTCCATGATAAAGTGTTCAAAACTGCTAATATCTGGAATGAACACCTTCAAAATGAGGAAATTTACAAACAGCATGTATGAAGTGGTGATCCTAAAAGGGTAAAATCACCTGATTATTGCACTATTTTCTGCAATAGCGCAGAGCCTAAATCCTGTATAAAATATTAATCATACAATTTTACAAGATTCAACAAAAATTATTCATAGAATAATTCAAAGTAGATGAATGACAGAATTAGAAAAACTGATGGCAATCATTCAGATGGTAATCAAGTTACATTATCATGCTCACTGCTTACAGGAATTCAAAATAGCCTCCATTTCTGTTTATGCAACTTCTGCTGCGTTTCATCAAGCTTCAAGTTACCCGTCTCACTTCGTTGGGCCGTTTCTTCATTATTTTAAACGTCAATCGAATTCTGGGAATCAGTTCCTCCCTGGTCTCTACAGGTTCTCTGTAAACTTTATTTTTCACTACCCCCAAAAGTAGAAGTTCATTGGAGTAAGATCAGGTGAGCGTGGTAGCCAACTTACGGGTCCACCTCGGCCAATCCACCGCCCAGCATAATTTGTTATCAATCCACCCACGGACGTTTCTAGCATAATGAGGGAGGCAGCCATCCAACTGGAGCCACATATTCTGCCTCAAATTGAGAGGCATGTCTTCCATCAATTCGTGAAGTTCATTGACCAGAAAGTCCGAATAAACTACACCATTTATTCTTGCATGGAAAATAAAAGGTCCATGTATGTGTATTGTGGAAATTTACAGCACCAGTTCTTGTGTACGTACTTTTATCTGTGATCTATCAATAAAATGTTTGAAACACAATCTTGTGCTAAGATCCAACGGCAAAACTGCATCCTTGAAACAGTATCAGCTTCATTCAACTCTTGAACTGAGTATCATGAAATGGTCGAAAGTTATTAATCTTCAATATTCTTTGAACTATTCTTGAAACATCCAACATCTCAGCTGCCCATCAGATACTGGATTGAGGATTCTGCTCGAAATACTTTGGAATAAGATTCTCAAAAGCTTCAGAAATTAAGACGGGCCTCTCGTACCTTGAAACTGATCCTAGACCCTTACCATCTTGACATCAGTCAATCTTAAAAACGTGTTATGAGATGGGTGTTTTCGGTCAGGAAAACGTCTCCTGTATACTCTTTCTGCCTCTCTTGAATTGCATCCACACTCTCCATACAACATGTTCAAGTACTAAATTAAGGTAAATTTCATGATAATGAACGCAAACACTTCTCTAGTGGACAAAGTTGATAATCATGCCAAATAACTGGAAAGCACACTGAAAACTATACTGAAAATAGGCTGAAACATACACTCCTTGTTATTTTATTCAGGATTTATGGTACAGGAAATACAAGTTATTGAAATGTTGATTGAAACTTGTGAATATTGTCAGAGATAAATCAGGTGATTTCACCCCTTGATGCATGCTGTTTGTGAATTTCCTCATTTTGAAGGTGTTCATTCCAGATATTAGCAGTTTTGAACACTTTATCATGGAACTTACCTTTTCGAATTTATACTCATTCGAAAGCTTATGAAATGGAGTAGTTTTTTAAATATTGAAACCACTATAATTACCCGGGGAAAAATCAAGAAAAATCGGTTTGAAATTTGACTTTAAATTCGAAGAATAGCACTTTTTCAACTTTAAGCCCTAATAAAAAACTGCAAAATATCTAACAGCACATAAAATTACATTAATCTTGTTTGAAATGTTTTTCTCTTTCCAACAATAACCATGAAATTGAAATTCGGCCAGTAGTTTTCGAGTTATTGAGTATTTAATGACCGGAAGTAGGCATATTCTGAAAATATCGAAAAATCGATATATCTCGAAGACTAAGGTCGATAGGAAAAATGTTTACTGAACATTTTTTGTCAGAAATGTTGTGAAGAATCTATGGTCAACGGCTGTTACAACCTTGGTGGGACACCTTGTATACCAGGGAGTGTATTTTTACTTTCCTTGCCCTATTATCATAGGTAAGGGAAGTATTGCTTTCCAAAAAAATAAGGTAGCCTAATTTCAAGTTTTCTATACGTTTCAAGGTCCAAAAGCATGGTCCATAACATGATTTTTGGGTGTTGGTCTATGTGTATATGTCTGTGAACACGATAACTCCATTCCTAATCAACCGATTGACTTGTAATTTTAAACGTAAGGTCCTTATACCATGAGGATCCGACAATAAGAAATTCAATTCAAAATGGCGGATAATTACTAAAAAAAAAAAACATTTTTCTCGAAAACGGCTCCAACGATTTTCTTCAAAATATACCATGGATAGCTATTTATAAGCCCTATCAACTGACGTGAGTCTCATTTCTGGGAAAATTGCAGGAGCTCCGTAATATTCTTGAGAAAAATGGCGGATAATTACTAAAAAAAAAAAAAACATTTTTTCCAAGGTTTTCTCGAAAACGACTCTAACGATTTTTTTCAAATTCATACCCTGTATAGTTACTTATCAGCTCTATCAACTGGCATGAGTCTCCTTCCTGGGAAACTAATGGGGGGTCCACCCCATCTTTGGACCCTCCCGTGCTTGTAACCTCCCTCTCGTGCTTGAGGTAGGTAGCTAGAGCAGTTCATAAAAAGAACACATATTCGAGATATTTCATCTGTAGAACAACTGTTTTGACGACTTTTAAAAAAATCGAATTTCACAAACTTACACAAAGGAAAAAGTACTCTGAAAATAATTATATATATACACATATACAGAGGTCTAATCGTAGTTTCAAATATGTTGCCGCCAATCGTTATTATGTTATCCCCTAAATTATTCTCGTTTAAGAATGAGGCTTACAGTTCAATGAGCAAGGAAAGTTGTGTGAGTGTACCACACCAGATTTTTTATTTATTCTCCTTAAACTGCAGACTATGTATTAAAATTTCAACTCAAGAGCTTAGTATGGAGTGATAACCAGGTTACATTTTTTCCAAGGTTTTCTCGAAAACGACTCTAACGATTTTTTTCAAATTCATACCCTGTATAGTTACTTATCAGCTCTATCAACTGGCATGAGTCTCCTTCCTGGGAAACTAATGGGGGGTCCACCCCATCTTTGGACCCTCCCGTGCTTGTAACCTCCCTCTCGTGCTTGAGGTAGGTAGCTAGAGCAGTTCATAAAAAGAACACATATTCGAGATATTTCATCTGTAGAACAACTGTTTTGACGACTTTTAAAAAAATCGAATTTCACAAACTTACACAAAGGAAAAAGTACTCTGAAAATAATTATATATATACACATATACAGAGGTCTAATCGTAGTTTCAAATATGTTGCCGCCAATCGTTTATTATGTTATCCCCTAAATTATTCTCGTTTAAGAATGAGGCTTACAGTTCAATGAGCAAGGAAAGTTGTGTGAGTGTACCACACCAGATTTTTTATTTATTCTCCTTAAACTGCAGACTATGTATTAAAATTTCAACTCAAGAGCTTAGTATGGAGTGATAACCAGGTTTATATATTAGAACTAGAGGAAGGAAATTTCCTAGTTATACTTCAATGTGTAAGTGAATAGGAGGTAATTCACAGGGTTGATAAGTAAAGACGATCTCCAGACTTGCATTTGAAGATACAGTACTTTGTACTTTGTACAGTTTCTGTACTTTTGCTAATTACATATACTGTAAACACAATTTGTATACCTTTTTTTGTTATGGCTACTCTTAATTATCATGAAATAATTTTTTTTTAATTTGAGTACCCTTTTTTCACTCATTTGATGACATAACTGTTAAAACATGCGAATAAAAAGTTTAAAAAAGGGTAGATATTCCTTCTATGTTGAGCTAAAGAATTTTCAGCTTGTAGCCCTTAGAAGGATGCTATTATTAGGCCTTGTTAACATCTTTTTGCTGTGAGTTCGTTGAATGTACAGCACCAGATAGAAGGATTTATTAGGGAATTTCCCTATGTACGCCTAATTAATTGTTTGAATCCTTCAGTGTACTCTTTGCAGTGGAAATGACACTCTCAATTTTCATATGCTATCATTGCCAATCTAATCACCAACACCAACAAACCGCCAAGGCAGTAATTGTTATTATCACTAGTCCACCATTGACTGGATGAAGGGTACTTAGATTTTTTATTTTTATTTCTTGAAAATTTGTATAATATGAGCAAGTATTTTTAAAATTACAACGAAGTAGTTGAATCTCTGGGAGTTTTACATCTGCTTGAAGAAAAATGAATTAATAATATGAGAAAACATAGATTTCAAGGTAAGGTCCTTTTTACGGTGATGCTGAGTCAACCTACTGCTCAGTCTCTCTACAAACAAAATGGAGGCAATTACGATAAATGTGTATTAATACTTGTACTTTTTGTGTAGCTGAGAAGTTGATATTGTTGTAATTATTCATATTAGATGAAAAAGACTAAGAAATTGTCAAAAAACCACAGAGTTTATCAGAGATTGACAATGGTGTAATAACCGATACCGGTCTTTCTAAGTATCAATAAATATTCATATTAAATGAAAAAGACTAAGAAATTGTCAAAAAACCACAGAGATTGACAATGGTGTAATAACCGAAACCGGTCTTTCTAAGTATCAATAGATATTCATATTAAATGAAAAAGACTAAGAAATTGTCAAAAAACCACAGAGTTTATCAGAGATTGACAATGGTGTAATAACCGAAACCGGTCTTTCTAAGTATCAACAAATCTGTGGTTTTTTGACAATTTCTTAGTCTTTTTCATTTAATAATACTTGTACTTACTTTATCAACGTGAAAAATAAGATCCAGTTCGCATACATTCTCGAAGCACTTGTCCAGAGTTTCTACGAAAACCTGAATAAGATCTAATATGCCTAATTCAGATTCTGATGAGTCGACACAGAACACAAAGTATAGAGTGGCGTAATGTCGGTAGATTAGTTTGTAGTCCGAGCCGCCGATCAAACTGCAAAATAGATAAGTTCATAATAAGGCCTAATCAGAAGTGGAAAAATTAACAAATTAATATATAAAACTATAGACATAAGTTACATATCATTAATTCTAAACCTATGATAGTATAACTAGTGTGCACCCGGGGAGGAAAACTCTCACTCCAACCTCTATTGAGACAATACATCAATCAATCTCTCTGGCAAACTATTTTTTTTTTCTATTTATATTATTCAAACCGTCTAATATCTAATTCTAAACCTAAATGATAGTAAAACTATAGTGAGGTCCACGTTATAATAGCAGTGGATAAAGATAGAAGAATAGCGATGCCGATTCTCTGCATTAATTAATTATATTTCTACACTAACAAAAACATAATTGGCATCATTGTGGACCTAGAAAAGGATAGTACCACCGGCTTCGTCGAATGTTGGACAAGTATAGCAAAACCAAAGTTGATCAAATACTGTCATTATAACGTGGACCTCACCATAGTTTTACTATCATTTAGGTTTAGAATTAGATATTAGACGGTTTGAAATATGAATAGAAAAAAAAAATAGTTTGCATCCGGGTAGGATAACTCTCTCTCTCTCTCTCTCTCTCTCTCTCTCTCTTGGTAGAGAGTTAGTGGGAAGGATATTTTGAATATTCTTTCCAAAGAATGGACATTGATATGTCCAAAACTCCGCCAATTTATGTAGATCAATAACAATATTATCTATAGCTATTACCAATTGCTTTTTTCATATCATATGCAGTTCAAAAATCATTTTCTTAGTCTATATTATGTAAATTCATCTGTAATTTTGCTGTATTGTAAGCTATTGTATATAAGTGTAAAAGCCAGTATATATTGTAATCTACAAAAATAAAGTACTCAATCAATCAATCAATCCCGGTCGTGTGTTAATGAGAAGGATATTTCATATCCTTCTAAAAGAATCGACAATTATTTGTTGAAACACCGTCGATTTATGAAGTTACATCACATTATTATTTATTATCGTTATTCTAATTGCATTCTATATTTATTCTCATTGATTAATTATTTATACTTTGTGAAATTCGTTGAATAACTAGCATTATCGTCAATTAATGTAAATTAGTGTATAAGCCAGTAAATATTGTAACATACATAAATAAAGAAATCTAATCTAATCTCTCTCTTTTCGCCCTCCTAAGATAGTAGGATCCATGAAGTCAAATGCCCTCCATGAAGGCAATCTATCAATCTCTCTGGCAAACTATTTGATTTTTGTTTATAATAGCTCTGGTTAGAGCTTATCGATTGTTTGGTTTTGTCTCCACCAAAATACAATTTCCATTTATTTATTATAGTGAAAATTACACTAGATTAAATAACATTGGAAAAGTCTCCACCAAAATACAATTTTTATTGATTTTTTTTAAATAACACTAAATAATGTGAATAACATTTGAAAAATGATAAGTCAATCCTTGTGCAATTTTTCTCCGGAATTTGGGAATACAATAACTATTGGGCACCCTCTATTATGACTGTATAATTTATGGCTATTGGGTCCTTCTATGGAGAAACAAATTGGTTTCAAAAACTAAATAAAAAAAAATCAGATAATCAACAAAATATCATTTGATCTATCAAGCACTCAAGTTATCAGACTTGAATGATTTAGACGTTAAAAAAATATTGAGCTTACAAGTTTTCAACCAGAATTGGAAAGAAATGGAGTGGAGGGAGGAAGCAAATTTTTTATTGTAGTTCAATGATGTCATAGAGGGTAGAATTTCATAGTTATTGAATGATGTCATATATAGTAGAACGTACCTTCCACCTTCTAGAAAATTGCAGACATTGTCATCTCTTTTAGACACTAGTTGGAAGGTTTCCTTTATTATCTGCTGTTGCATATCCTCGTTCTGAAAAAAACCTAGAATAATCAAATTGATCTCCGTTTTTTCAATTATTATTTGAATTAGATTCTTAAAATACTTAATTGACTTACTCTGTATAGATGTACCTTATAGACTATACTATTAGTATAATAATTTTGTTTTCAATTGTTTGATATTAGTATAATTTTGGGGGAAGCATGAGTGCAGGAGCAGCAATGGATTCTAATTGGATGAATTAATTGTGATCTTGGTTTTTCCATTGTAAGGATTATTTCTCTTGAGGCTACTTGCGTTGGCAAACTGTTATGAGATTTGAAATCAATTTCCGGTGGTTTGGAACCCACATATACTGGAGTTCTTCACCATCGCACCATCATTCCTTCCAATGTCCAAAAAAAATAATAGGGTTTATGTGGCATTAGTTTTGACAAACAGAAAATGAAGGTTCCTCAGTAGGTACCTAGTTTTAACGGAAACAGAGTGCTATTCAACTGATCAATGGAAAATTAGTCTAGCAGCCTAGAAAACATTAATTTGATATTTACTGAGTTAAATAATTATGATGTATGATATAGAATACTACATTGTAATAAGCCTACTCTACTCATCAAATAAGATTAGTCTACATATTTAGCCTTAATTGAATTGTTAAAAAAGAGACAGATAAGAAACTGAATATAAAAAAAAAATTGTAGACATATTTACCAAACCTAGCTATACGTAAAACAGACATGAGAACCCTCTTCAACTTAACTTAAACAAATAAACTTTCCATATTGTTAAAATTAAGAATAAAGGAAAAACTTGTTGTTGATCCTTATTGATTTATTTTTTAAATTAGTACTGTTACATATTATATTATCAGCCTAGAATATTGAAATATAATCTTACATGCCTTAGGAAAGTATTAAAGTCAATTTTAGATAGCTACAGAATGTTTATCATCATACTGTTATAAAAGCTCTATCTAAAAAATATCCAAGTATAAACATATTATGACTACAATATGAATTTGATACTTACAAAATACTTGTAAAATTTAGATAATCTTGGTTTTCCATGATTATTGAACACTAAAATTGCTTTAATCATAGTTCAATCTATCAGTTCATATGCTTGTAAACACTAGAAAATTATCTCTTGTTTCAGCTGAATTTAGCACAAAAAACCATACTATTTATTATATCTGACTTGATAAAAAGTATAAATTGAGGAAAAATTGCTTCAAAATTTTATTGAATTGGAAAAATTAGAAATTTAACAAACATAACCAAGAACGTGAAATTTAGGTTACAATTTATTTCATTACGTGTTTCCAATCTTTCCATTCGACTATCGACATCGACGTCTCGACCTTTGACTATGTCATGCCGATTGTCGATGTTTTGCAGTCGAGTCATTTGACAAATTTGATTTTAACATCGATCATTGTTATCTGTTGATTTGAAAAGACGCAATAATTTTTATTATTTTTTTATTAGTTTTTTTAACAAAAGTAGTTTTGCAAAGAAAAATTGTTGGTCAAATCATTTTACTATAAAA
This sequence comes from Nilaparvata lugens, assembly GCF_014356525.2. Taxonomy (NCBI): domain Eukaryota; kingdom Metazoa; phylum Arthropoda; class Insecta; order Hemiptera; family Delphacidae; genus Nilaparvata; species Nilaparvata lugens. Next base: position 32,811,501 of record NC_052513.1, on the reverse strand, counting down.
AACTCCAATATTGATTCAATTCCTCAAAACTATTATAGTTCAATATTACTCTTAATAAAATGCACATGCACACTAATTTATTATCAAGTGCTCTATTAGCTTAACGTACTGTATTATCTGCTCATCAGTTAAAGCTTTTTCAAAATATGGTAATAATAGCACAGTATACATATATCTATTCCGTGATAATAGTAATAGGTATGGATGACGTTTTTTATAGTTACATAGTCGCTAGTTATATAGTCGAATTTATAAAACGTTTTTTCTTGCCAGTAAGTAGTACACTAGTTCAATAGAATTCTCTAGTTATTTTACATTAATAACACCCTTTATTTTATAAAACTCAAGTCATTTTTAAAGTAGTTAGATACCGAGGAACTCAACCTCAAAGCAATTTTGGAGTAATAATATTATTTACCGTATTGAGTCACAAATGTATCTTTAACCATTGTAAGTTAAATGCTGCTAGAAAATTATTTATTATCTTCATACTTTTTAGAAATGATAGTGTGTTTTTGTTTGAAAATAGTTGTAAAGAAAAATAGTTTTATTCTTATAGTGATTTATCGATGCATATAGATGTAATGTGATCTGTTACTCAGATTTAAAGGCAGCATCATAATTGCAGGTTTTCATGATATAATACAAAGATTTTTACTCACTCACCAATTTGTGAATCAAGCATTTCCTTTCTGAATCTCTCTATTCTCACCTATTTGTCAAAAAATTGTTTATTGAATCCAACTTGACGACTTTCAACTATCGACCTCTCCAAGTTTCTTATAATTAATCTTGCTGTTTTATCCAATATTTTTGTTCGACACACTCGATAATTATTAAATTGAACAATAATTTGATGAACTTTGTATGGACTAAATTAGATTAAAACTTCTCATAGAATATGCGTTTGATGAGTATGTAATCGTAATAGAATATGAGTTGATCATCAAAATACAACTTATTGTGACTATATCAGTTTCCTTTTCAAATGATCTTCTCAGTATTCCACGTCTCATACTTGAAACTAGTATGGTACCTTTCAACTAATTCTATAATATTTCCAGTGAATAATTCATTCAAGATACTTGACTATTTTGAGGTACAGTATTGTTTTCAACGCTATAATTTTATTATTGAGATGAAATAGGCTCAATCATAAACTAGGTCGCATATGCTACAGGTCATACCCATAGATATGTGTATGTAAATTAAATATACATAGCTACTTCATATTATAAAAAATAATATGGTTTTACATCTATAAACAAGCATACTATATAGGTACTCTGTACTAAAACTTCTTTGAGTTACACTACTATATACCATACTAATATACTAGATTTCAAATTATGAAACCGGTAAATCGCAGGTCATAAAAGGTCTCATATAAGATTTCCACACCGGATAATAAATATTCAACTCCTACACATAATGGAATAGATAATATCGAGGTACTTGATAACTGGAATAATGATGTAACACCTTATCACTCTCAAAAATTGCTTAAGGGCTTCAAAAATATTGGGGAACAAAATCGTATTTAATTATCTTGTCTCATTTTTTGTAATGTTTTTTGCTAGAATAATTTTGTAACTGATAATCCAATATTTATTGAACGTTTATTTTCTTGTAGTTTAAGATGTTCAGCTTTTTGCGATTTTTCTGTTTGATGAGCATTGTTGTGAGTGTGTATTCTAATTTGTGAGGAAGTTGATTTAGATTGATGAAAACTATAATTATCCTAGTAGCCTAGACAAGAACATTTTTTTTAATTACCTATTATATTAAACGAAAATCCAAATTAAATGCTGTAATTCACCCGAAGACTTCTGCTACTGCAAATATTGACAACAGGGTAAACAGCTAGATAGAAGTTCGATCAAACATACATCATACATCAAGTCTCCGGGGTGAATTATAGCATTTAATTTGGATTTTCGTTTAATAATAAAACAATAATTATTCATTCATTAGCATTTGAATAATTGCAATATCTCACTAATTTCCATCTGCACCTTTTTTTTTGTTCTTACATCCCCATGAATAGATAATTGTTTTCATATAATACTATTAATAGCATAAATTAAAGACTTGAAATGGAATTTCTATTTTGTAAATTCGTACAACCCATATCCTAACTCTCTCTTTATGGGCTGTCAATGTCAACTGAGCCCTTTTTTATTCCACTTTGTTAGCTATTATTGAAATGAAAACTACTGTATAGTGATGAGTGTTATACAAAATAAAATGCTATGTTCTGCTTGGTAAAATACCAAAAAATGAACAAAAATACCGAATTCTTAGAAACATATTATTGGAAAATTTTTACACCATTCTTCCATTAAAAATATTATTGGATTATTTTGATTTGAATATTATTCATTGGTATAATACCAGTACATAGAGGTTTAACATAATGCTTCAGGATCTACATCAACTTGGAAGAATGAAAAAGTTTAAAAAATATTAACCAATAATTTTATAATTTACATTCAAATATATTGTAAATAACTATTTACAAAAAATTAATTGCAGTAATACATGTATTTCTTATTGTCTACAGAATGTTCAGGTGACTTCATACGCGGCACAAGTTTGAAGAAAATCTACTATATAGAGGGAATCAAGACATTCAAATGAATCAGACTCAAGGTAGGCCCAATAAGAAGCTCATACCACCTTTATAAATTACATAACTGAATGTATCACTTCCATCAATTTATTGAGTTTATTACTTATCAACTCTATATTTTGAATAGTAGGTATGTGAGTCTATTATATGAATATTACACCGTAATTATGATTTTGTAGGCCTAATTAATACTATCCTGCAAGTGAATTCAGTAAGTTCTTTTGAAAAATACATTCATGAGAGCCAAATGAATTGACAATGAACAAATTTGATGTGAGAATTAAAAGTTTGTTGGTCATATAATAGTACCTAGTTGTTCCACAGATACAACAAGTCTAATGCTTATCTGTCGTTAAACTGATTCAGAATATAAAGTAGCCTACCTATATGTAGACTCAGTTACGTAAAGCAGAGTATATAATAGAATGTATTTTCCATTACAAATATATATCAATATTTTAACTCAGTAGTGATTCACTATCAGCTCTTTACAAATTAAATTCACGTGACATGAACTTATAGTTTTTTGAATATATAATTTAACACCATAATAAACATATCTTCAATAACAATGTACGGTAGTTTCGAGAGAAGACATGCTAAGAAGAAATTCGCGGCCTTTGGTAAAGACTTGATAGACATAAATTTTCTAGGCAATAAATAGTGCACACCATACAAAGTAAACCTCATTTAAAAGATGTGAGGAGAAGGTGGAGAAGTACGAAAGATAAGAAGATAAGAATCGAGGGGGATAAGAAGAAGAAGGAGGAGAAGAAGAAGAAGAAGAAGAAGAAGAAGAAGAAGAAGAAGAAGAAGAAGAAGAAGAAGTATGGAAGGGAGAAGAAAATAGCGTAATAGAGAAAGGAGAATGGATGGTGAGATAGCAGACAAATATATAAGAGAAATTAGTAAGAAAAATGAAGAAGAAGAGGAATGAAGAATAAGAATGAGGAGAATAATAAGGCGCAGGAGGAGGGAAACAAGGGAGAAGAGGAGGTGGAATATCAAAAGAATAAGAAATAAAAGACGGAGTTAGAGAATGAGGAGGAACAGGGGCGGAATAGATAAGAAAGAGTGCGAGAAGAGGCATGAAAAACATATTTGAAAGAGGTAAAACAAATTAATTGATAGTTTATGCAGGAGAAAAAGGAGGTACAGGAAGAGAGGCATTCCCCTACAATTAAGAGGATGAGGAGAAGTAGTGAGATAAATGTTAGAAGTTTCACTGTTAAAAAAATTAGAGTTATTTGAATTTAGAAAAAAAATGAAGAGGAGGAAGAGAGGAGAAGAAGGACGGGCAAGAATAGTAAGGAAAGGAAAACGAGGCTCAAGAGAAAGAGTTAGCACAAAGAAGAAGGAATTTCATTCTCTGTGGAGAATGACATTTCTTCAGGTTTTATTCATTTTAAATGAAGAATGAATTTTTTTTGAAAATGAGAAAAATAGAATATCTTGAAAGAAGAGAGAGAATGAATTTCATTGTCTGTGGAGTTAGGCCCTAAAAAGGCGTAGTAAACCTGGAATTGGAAAGGAGTAGAAAATGGACAGAAGCGGAGAAAAGGAAGATACAAAGCAAATGATAACATTTGTAAACAAGAAAAAGGACATAAAGGAAACGAAAAGAGGATAGAAACTGAAAAGAATTATTATGACCACAATTTATGACGTGTTTCTGAGAAAACATGACAAACGCATATGTAAATTGAGGCAATAACTGCAAGAAATAATTTAAAATTCAGTCAGCGCGGTGCACTTTTATGTTGCGATATTTTCTCAGCTGAATAAATGCAAACAAGGATGCAACTTTGTAAAGTGCAGTACTCTGGCTCTCTCTCTCTCTCACTCTCCTCAGGTTTTTGAACTGGCAGACTACTCTGAATAACATATTTGAAAAGGATTCTCCACACAAGAAATAGATTTGTTAGACTTTGAATATGTACTGTGGTTGGTTGCCCTTTGGATTCATATTAATTTAGCCACTTTCTTCTTGTACCGATTCTCTAACTACATTTCTACACATAAAATATCAGGACGTTATGGGTTGAGGAATTACTAGCAACAAACCACAATATCTTATGTCTATGACACCAAAGTTTGGTATAAACAAAATGTTTATTTTTCCGTCCTTATAGATTCTATTAGATTGAAATTTAAAAAAATTATCACCCAAAAAAAAATAAATCTTTTATGTTAATTCAAGGTCGATAATGTTAACTCGATGTTCTGTCAACTCAAGCCGATTACTGTCGACTACTGTCATAGCCACCTCTAATATTAGAGGTGGCTATCATACTGTCTATTATCACTGTTTTGGCTGGGTGAGAGTGTGAGAACGGCACAGTATGAGAGACTACCAGCGTCACTTAGATTCTATCCTGTACTAATAATATTCATTACGGTATCCACATTCTTGTTATCAATTACAAGTATGCTTTGTATAATACATATTATAATAGGTTTCTTCTAAACTTATTTACATAAGTCTTCGCAACTTATTTAATTTGTCTTCCATTTGTGTTTACATGTCCCTACATATTATATAACTCAAGTTAAATGATCAATGATGATTCAATATCCGTGAAACATTCAAGTAATGATAATAATAACATTCATGTTAAAACAAGTGACCACCTAGATGTATTCTAGGCATATTGAGTGAAACCATCTACATTTAAACGGAGATTGATCAGCTGTTCGTTCGAACCTAGAATGGTCACATTATTATAAATGCTACCATATCTAAATATAATCCTAGTTTAGTGTTAAACATAGATGGTGCATAATTATGAACCCAAGTATAAGCTATCAACAATAAATCAGCTCAAACTCATCGTAAAATTAATAAAAAAATTGTGGAGAGTGAAATCTTGTCAATTATGTCAGTCGAAGTTCATAAAATAAATAAAACGCATATTAATCAAATTTGAAAACAAAAAGATCATGAATGTATCATCTGAGACTTGTTTTACAACAACGATAACACTAAAACAAATAAAATGAAGTTTGTTCAGTTGATAAAGATCTGATTTTACTTTCATTCCATACTTGGGCCATCAAAACGAAAGATAATTATGACTCTCTCCTCGACTGTATATTCGATTTCATATCGTAAAATCCATCAGAAAGTAACAGTAAACTGTGTGTGTGGCAGAATGACATGGCAACTTGTATTTAAAGAACATTCAACATTCAAATGATTGCAACTCTCAACGTCGTTGTGTGTTTGTCTTGTATGACAACTTTCGTTCAAATTTCATGCTTTGCAATTTAGTAGTTGATTGGCGATATCTTTATAGCCCAAGTTGATTGGTTGTCAGTTTTAATGTAGCATAATATGTAATCAAACTTAAATGAAATTTATTCTCATTCTATTTAATCGTATTTAAATATATTATATTATTATTACTATACCACTTTCATATAAAGCAAGTGCTCTTTATTAAGTATTTTCATAAGTGTTAAGCTGGGTTTACACCAAAGCTATTAACAGGATGTTAATAATCCTTAAAAGATTCTATTAGATTGAACATAACTTATCATACTTATGATGAACATATGTGTTTGTCAAGTTCCGTTCATTCTAATAGAATCTATAAGGATTAAGTTATTAACATTTTGTTAATATCTTTGGTGTAAACCCAGCTTTATCTTATTTAATACTCTAAACACTTGGAGTGAAACATTATTGCTTGTAAGCATAGAACATTCACATCAGGGAAATTTTATTCTTGAATAAAAAATAGCTGATGGATGAATTTCAGTACCTATTTATTGAAAATATTAATATATTATAATAGTTTTAGGAAAATAATCTAAGTATGTAACGGATGTTTCATATTGTAAATGCTTTTTCATGTTTAATAAATACCTCTGACATAGGTTACATGACAGAGAAAAAATGAATAAAATTATCGGAATACCTAATATATATATAAAGCTCTCTCATTCTGAAAGTGCTCTCGTGGAGCGTGCATACTGAAAAAAAAACAACTTTTATAACTCTATTATACTGTATATTGGTATTGATTTGTATATTAGACAAAATATTATATTGTAAAGTAAGCCTACCAATAAGAATTAATTTATATAGAGTAGTAGCATAGTTGTCACATATGGATGTGAAGCATGGACGATCCTGCAAGAAGACTGCAAAGCGTTACTGGTGTTTGAGAGAAAGCTGGTGAGGAGGATCTACGGTCCAGTACATGAAAGTGGTGCATGGAGAATAAGAAAGAATGCCGAAATAGAAGCCATCCTGCAAGATAGAAATATTCTCCGGTTCGTCAAGGCAAGAAGAATAGGGTGGCTTGGACATGTTGAAAGAATGGCCGATGAACGAATGCAAAAAGGAATGCTGTATAAGAAACTGGAAGCTGTAAGAAAAAGAGGGAGGCCGAGGGTTCGATGGATGCAGGATGTGGAGAGAGACTTGAGAGCGATGGGAGTGAGAGGTTGGAGGCGAAAGGCAGCAGACAGAGACGCTTGGAGGCAGATTGTGGAGGAGGCCAAAGCCCACATCAGGCTGTAGCGCCAGGATAAGTAAGTAAGTAAGTAAGAGAGTAGTAGCATATATTATGCTACTAAGAATTGGCTCCGGTATTATATTGATAGAATTCAAACTCACCATAAACTCAGTTTGAGGATAGAGGTTTTATGTTTCATAATTATCCAGCTTTCAAAATTTTGAAATATTGTTTCAATTAATTATCTAGATGGTATTATTTATATTTGTTATATACCAAGGCCTATATTATATTGTATTCAATATTATTCACGATAGCGTGCATTATACATCGATGTAGGCTACTGTGTTTTTACATTATTGTATCATATTATAGTGGGATTTTGTATAATAGTACGTATATTTGTACTGTACTTTTCAAAAGCATGTTCCTTCTCAAGCTTTGGTATTTATTAGAGCATTAACCTACAGAACATGCTTTGAAATAAATCTCAAAGACCGGTCTCCAACTATAATCATTCTAGTATTTAAATAAAAGTACAGAGAGCAGCCTAATAAAGCGAGGTCTATGACCTTTCTATTAGTAAAAGCCTAGACCTAGTCCTATGGCCTTTTTCACCTCCTAGATAAAAAGCTCTGTTGTACTTCCCAGTCGTAAAAATTTCCAGTTTTTTCTACTATTCAGAAGAAAGACCGCTTTGTAGCATCTAATTCTTTTTTCTCCTCTGTTTCTTCTTCTTCATCTTCTTCGTACCCTCATCCTCATTTCCTCTCCCTCTTCTTCTTCTTCTTCTTCTTCTTCTTCTTCTTCTCTTCTTCTTCTTCTTCTTCTTCTTCTTCTTCTTATTGTTCTTCTTCTTTCTTAGCAGTTGGGTACTTACACTTACACAGAGAGGAGATAAATTAGAGGACTAAGTTGATTCTCTCAAGTCTAAACCTCCTAGAGTTAAATTTGTGTGGGGTCGTTATTCTAACTGTAGCGTAATTTTATTAGTGGAGATTTTCCAAAATCCCACAGTTTTGGTGGTCGCTTTTAGATGTGGAGGGGAGAGGGGGGATAGGATAGAGATTATGATAAAAAATTGAGGGAGGGAGAAGAAAATTCTTCATTTGAATGTGTCAATAAATGACATTCGTAATAGGGCTGATTTGAGTTCAATAAATTCTATACAGTAGGTACCGGCTCCTTTTGTTATCTAATCTCTAACATGTCTTAGATCTATAAAACGTGTGGAATTCTATCGGATGAGAAATAGGGTAGGTAGCTAATAGACTGAAGGTTCTAGATAACTTATAAAGGTCTTTGATCTAATGATATCAAAGGTAATTTTTATAACGGTTCACAATCATTTTGGTTCTCAAGGCTTCATTTTTACAGTGCGCAGGCAAATTCTTTTACAAGAAAAACTACAGGCGAATTAAAGTTATACCGTTTGCTTTTTGAAATAATTGAATGCAAATGATACCGCGGTAATAACTGAATTCTGTATTCTCAATAGTCAGCTAATTGAAGCTAGCTACACAAGTAGATGATGGAAAATATAAGGGAATTTACTTTGAATTTTGTAGCCAATTGTTGGTTTTATATATGTCTTGAAAATTTCGGGCATGTGGAGTTGATGAGAATCTGATTGGATTCTAGCCTAGAGTTACAGTTCAGTTTCCCATGCAATTTTGTGAATAGGATCCGAAATTTCATTGGAATGTGGCAGGTAAAATAATCAAATCAAACATTTCTTTATTTTGATATCGTTGCACAAAAGGCTACATCAATTTTAAACAATTGTTTAATCATGAACAGGAAATTAATATTAGGCTACAGTATCTCATAATTTTTTACATTGTAAAATCGAAAATGAACATTATTCAAAACCGCATATAGGCCTAAGTTACCGTACTTGATTTAACAAGATATCAAAACAAAAGAATATTACTTGCTAAATTATTAGAATACTTATTTGTTAGAATTATATACTGAAGAAAATTTAAAAAACAGTTAAACCATTACATTTTTCAAATATATTTTGTATCCTGATTTTGTTTACAATAATCATCTAGAGCCATATTCTCTACAATATTATTTCCTTGAAAAGGTTGAAAAACTACTCCAAACAGATTCACTTTGTCATCAGAGAATCATTATATTTTGTCACTGCATACTCTTATTACAAGAAAACTGATGGATTATTTCTTCTCTCAACAACAATTCTATATAATTTTCTACAAGCTCTAACTGCTCATAACAATATTACATCCAGGAGAAAAATTGAAGTTTCTTTTTGTGAAAACCGCGTATTGTTCAGGAACCATTTCTTTCTAACTTACTTATTGCTTCTAGTAAAAAATTGTAACTTTTTAAAAAGAATATTAAACTCGCAGAATTGGAAATGTAGTTGAGTCTGCCTGGTTAGGTTGATATGATTATTTGACGGTTAGGATGGACGATTCAAAAAAATCTGCCAGTGTAGTGAAAAAGTACAAGCAAAGATCTAACCTATTGTTTACTTAGTCTATGGTACAAGGTAAGCTTCAGTAAAGTAGATGATACCGAAAAACTACAAGCTATCAAGTTGAGTGCTCTGAAGTCAGGTTGGGTGGATGATTATTATTGGTCAGGTTAGGTTGGGTGAATGCCTATCATTACTGGTCGTTGTGTAGCCTACCTGATCCGTGACAAATTCCGACACTCAATTACATTTTGTCCGATCATCGATAATTTTCTCGCCAAAGAAGAAAGATGCGCGCACTTTTGTGATTGCTGTCACTATAGGCTATTATTATACAGTTTGTTTGCCTGCCACCTTCCTTCATCCTTCTTTTATCATCCTGAATCCTTTATTCGTCACAAATATGAATCGCTATGTCAAACAAAGTGCGGTGATGGACTCCTCTATTATTCTTGCGTTCTTATGAGATTCGAGATTCTCGTCGCCATGGCTCAGGGCCAATGTCTTTTTGATTTTTTCCAACGCCTCATCTTTGACATCATTTTCTGCGCTGCCAAACAGAGAGAGGTTGTTCAAACAAAATCATTTAGAAAACTAGGGTTTTTAGCTTCCATTCTCTGTAAAGTGAGATTCACCAAAACTGAAACATTAGTTGATTGGTGAGCATGAGGAATACTGGCAGTGGTGTGTGCTATTATTTTGAAAATAATTGGGGACTGAAAATTTTGTGAAGTGAACAACTACAAGACTTATTTTATTTATTAAACTACTTTACTACGGTATTTTATTTTAATTTCTACTAGCCTATTTCGGACTATGTATAGGACTAACCTTATCTAAATTTTGGAGAGGATAGCACAATTAAGGTTACCTTATTTTTTCTCTCCATATGATTTTAATGATGTACTTATTTTATGAATCGATTGTTCAATATAAGTTGCATATCCAGGGAAAATTTTGAGGGGGATATAACATATTGGTGTAGAGAGCACCTAAACTTTGGGAAGGACACCGGGGGTTTAGAAGGTAAGAAAAATTTTGAAAATATACGTTAAATTTGGTGTGATTTCAAGCAATTTTCACTTGAACACTAAAATTTAATTCAAAGTTTCAATCAAATTTCAAAGCTTTTTGTGTTCAGTAGGTCACTAATTGTTTCAATTTTACCTTGAAAATTTCATAAGTTTTTTGATTAATTAACAAATAATATGGAATGGAATAGAATTTTCCTAGTCCTTCAATAGTTTCAATAAATAATAATGTGGTAGCCCTGAATAGGTAATGAGAGCACGCTCATTATTAGATAGAATGCTGGAATATGCTGTAATGTTAGCTCGAAAACTATTTTTAAACTAACTCAAACATCATAGTAGACTAAGGCGGGGTGCACACCGGAGAAACGCATTTCGTGAAGCTCTTCTCATGAAACTTGTTTCATGCAATCCGTTTCACTCGCGCATGCATACAAAAGAAACGTTCCCTGCTTAATCTTATCAGTCGATTGCGAGCAACTTTCGTTTCACGTTTCCTGAAACTTTTTTCACGAAACGCGTTTCTCCGGTGTGCATCCCGCCTTAGTTTGAAGTTGATTCAAATTTTTTTCGAGTTTTCATGATTTTTACTTCAGTGTGTACTTAAAATTTGGGTGGGAATCATTTTTTCAAATGAATTATTGAGAAAATAAATGAATTATGGGGGGTTGTGTCCCCCCTGTCTACGGTAGAAACTACGCTAGCTGAAAACAGGGAAATTTTGGGGGTACTCTCTAGAAAAAGCTGCTGGAGCATTGTTTAAGGCTGTTCGGAACACTTTTTTTTATTTAAATTGAATAATATTTTTCAATATAATTGTTAAGATCATTATAAGAGTGAGAAAAAGTGGCAACTGAAATTTTTAAGTGGTCTAACAAGCGAATTATGGGTTGTTAATTCCATTTTCTTTCCAGATCATAAACGGTTTCGACTATATTAACAGAACTTTCTCTTAAGAATTCAAAGAATGTATCTTTCCAAACTAAAACATTTTATTCCCCATATCGTTCATAAATGTAAAAGTAACATTTTTTGTAAATTCGATAACTTGGCATTAATAGCGAAAAAACGCATATTAGAATAAAGCCAATGATAATTTCAGTATATTATACTGAATGTATTGAAAAAACTCCAATGGAAAATTCGAAACCGTTTATGATCTGGAAAGGAAACTTCAACTACCCATAACTCGCTTATTAGACCACTTAAAAATTTCAGTTGCCACTTTTTCTCACTCTTATAATGATCTTTTATATTGAAAAAGATTATCCAATCTAAATAGAAAAAAGTGTAGCGAACATCCTTAATGATGAGAACTACCATAGGCAGCTGCATTTTTCAACCACATGCATGAAGAATAAGAAGAAGAGGAAGAGGAAGAAGAAATCTTTTTATTATCATGGCGATTCTGTTGCTTAAGCCGCCATTTTGTCACACCGTTGAGTGGGAGGAGACTGTCTAACTAGGCCAATGGCAGGCGTTCATGCCCTCGACCAATAGCAGTACTAGTATAAATTCTGCTGCTCTTGTATTTAGTTTTAGTTTATCAGAGATTGACAATGGTGTAATAACCGAATCCGGTCTTTCTAATTATCAATAAATCAGTGGTTTTTTGACAATTTCTTAGTCTTTTTCATTCAATAGGAAGAAGAGAAGAAGAAGAAGAAGAAGAAGAAGAAGAAGAAGAAGAAGAAGAAGAAGAAGAAGAAAGGTGGGAAGAAGAAGAAGATGATGATGATGATGATGTGATGATGATGATGATGATGATGATGATGATGATGATGATGATGATGATGGTGGTGATTTTATACTCATTTTCGAGCAACACTTTAACCGAAACACCGGTCTGTGAGACTAGAGGCAAAATTATTTTTCTTACAGTTACCTTGAAAAGTGGCCATTCCTGCACTGATTACCGCTCTATTGGCAAAGTATTATTTTGCGTACTCCAGATTTGCAACATGGCAACACAAAATAGTTGGTGGGTCATATGGAGGATTAGTGCACGAGAACAAAAATCAAGTTGGTAACAATGACTGTGGTTAGATTTAGATAAGAATCATTTCAATGGCTACCCTACATTTATGATGAAATCCCAATCTAGAAATCCAAAACAAGAATAATGTTCATCTAAATCATAATTAAATAATCATCATTTATGAATTCTCATCATTTAATAATAAATAATAGTTCTTTTCTATTGATAATTATTATTTCAACTGCAAGCAATGAGAAAAGTTGCAAATATACATTATAAAATTCGAATTTTGAGGTTAAATGATTACCATTTGATGTCCATATAAATAAAAATAATAAAAAACATAAGAATACCACAATAAATATTCTCTGTTGTCTATGTTATTTTTATAAACATTTTTCAGTTTACTTTGAGCATTTTTCTCGGTAATTTGAGCAAAAGTCTAAATTTCTGAATCCTGTTTCAGTACTTTTTAGCCGGATGAAACAAACTTAGGTATGATTCTTCCCGCTAGGTCGCGCGCTTTTCGGTTTAGCCATCTTGCAGCCATCCCAATCAGCTGTTGGCATATATTTTGAATGCGAATTTTTTGTTCTATCTGTATTTTTTCTGATACTTGAATGAATAAAAATGAGAACTTTGGCTGAGAATTTTCAACTTCAATTGGATTATTAATTTTTAAAAGAATTAAGGTTGTTATTAATAACAGCATCACATACACAAACATTTGATGGATTTCAGCCATCATTTTACCCATAATTAACCACTTTTCATATTCAATGGAAACTGTAGGAAAAATTTAATGTGAAATACGTGTGCAAAGTTCCTCTGCTGCACTCAAGAAGCCATTCCACCCGAGCCGTAAACGTTTCTTTTGGTGCAGCAAACTGTCACTTTGCGCACTAGTTGCACAAATAACTATTTCCTATTGTGGCAAAATTGTGAATCAAAAATCTGGTGTGGCGCACTCACACAACTTTCCTTGCCGTTATGAAAATTGATCACCTGACGCTAGTGTTCCCGCGCATCTCAAGTCTACTATTCAAAGATTTGAGCCAGCTGGTGACAGGGCAATAACGCTGGAGACACACGAGGTCTGCTATCTCTTCATAGTGAATCATTTAATAGAAATAAAAGCGAAATGGCACTCACTCACTGACTGACTGACTCACTCACTCGCAGAACTAAAAATCTACTGGACCAAAAACGTTCAAATTTGGTAGGTATGTTCAGTTGGCCCTTTAGAGACGCACCAAAAAATCTTTTGGCGATATTTTAACTCTAAGGGTGGTTTTCAAGGGTTTAAAGTTCTTTTAGCATGTATATTCTTCTTATTCCAATATCTTAAAATTATAATATTGAAATGTCCATACCATATGTTAATATAGAACTATAATCTAGAGAGTACCTCTTCGATACAGTTGTTCTGGTAATTAAATTAAAAATTTTGTCAGGTTGGCATTAAGGTTGGCACCAAGTTGAAGATTGAAATGCATTTATCCAGTACCTCCTAAATACCAATTTATCCAATTAGCCAAAATTAGCGTTTTCTCAGCTTTTCTGCGTTTCCTCACCTTTTTCAATAATTGATGGGAATATATTAAAAAAATTCAGTTCACAGGTTTAACTGAGGTGGAAGAATTTTGTTTGCCAAAGATACGCCGATATAGTAACAGGTGTTTTTCGTGATCAAATTGACATAATACGTTCAAATTCGGTACAGAGGTTCCGCTGAGGTCTACATGCAGGCGAGCGAAGCGAGCACGCTGATCTCATTTTTGGACGATCCAGTCGGGGGTCCAGGGGGCGGAGCCCCCTGGCTAGACGGATATGGCGAGCGAAGCGAGTAAATCGAGTAAAGCGAGTAATTAAATAGTCATTTAATAGAATCAACAGTTGCCAACGATTTGCAATTGGATAATCACATTTTCTCGAATTTCGAGCTTATTTTTAATTTTAGGTGAAAATGTTACTGAACATTAATTGTAGAGATTCTCATGCTCAATCTTTTCCATTGATTTTTTTTTGTTTTAAATTTATCTGAAGCCTGATAATTGAGAATCTAAAATCAAACTTTGCATAGATGGGGCGGAGCTCCTGAAATTTGTTTACAGATATGGGACTTGTGGCAGTTGATAGAGCTTATTGATGACTATTTTAGGTATAACTTCAATCAAAATCGTTGGAGCCTTTTCGAGAAAATCGCGAAAAACCTTGTTTTTGACAACTTTTTCGCCATTATAGCCGCCATCTTGAATCGCATTTGATCGAAATTGTTCGTGTCGGATCCTTATATTGTAAGTACCTTTCGTTCCAAATTTCAAGTCAATCCGTTAATTGGGAGATGAGATATCGTGTACACAGACGCACATATACTCATACACACACACACACACATACAGACCAATACCCAAAAACCACTTTTTTGGACTCAGGGGACCTTGAAACGTATTGAAATTTAGAAATTGGGGTACCTTAATTTTTTTCGGAAAGCAATACTTTCCTTACCTATGGTAATAGGGCAAGGAAAGTAAAAATTGGTGGCCGCTTTAATACCTTTTCCCCCACTATTCCTCAACATTCTCCAACAATGCTCGTCAGTCCCCAACTCACGGTTATCAAGTAAACATCTATCTATTGGAAACGTACCGATCTCAGCTACCGGATCTTTCGGATAACGTTTATTTTTTATCGGTGTAGAATACGGGATGTTTCGACTAAAAGATATTTTGAGCATTCAATTTTTTTTCTAATGTTTTCTCTTCATTATTTCGGTATTTTATTGACATGTTTTATTTGATAAACTAATTTTTGTAATTTAGAAAACGTTGGTTTATGAAAATTGATGACAATGGATGAGTTATCAACCATACAAGCCCCAGCCTTTGGAACTTGTATCAATAGGATGCTTCTCAATGAAGTGTCAAAATAGATGATTGACGAAATAGATGATTCCGACCACTATATAGTTATTTATGAACTTTTATTGCTAATAAAATAACTGGAGGCTGAAAACGTTTGCTCAAACAAGTTTCTTGATAACAATAAAAAACATTATTATTTTCAATGATCACCTTTCAGTTTTGCTATAAAGCCTATATTGATAAAATATTTCTCCATGATTATTGTTCTGAGTAGTAACTAATAGTATATCTTACACGGATTTTTGTATTGTGTGTTTTCTTACATCCAACATTATACATTTATTACATATCAATGTTTCAAAAGTTTTTCTATTCTTCCATCACTTAATTTGCAACTGAAATATACATTATACTTCACTATAATTGAAATTTACCAATGAAAAATATTTAAATTCATATTTAATAGAAAATATATCAAAATAACACACTGTATGCAAGTGCAAGACCCGGTCTGTGAGAACGGATGTTTCGGTTTAGGTCAGTTCTGACCATGTTTCGGTTAGAGTGTTAAAATTATGATTGATAAATGAATCACTTGAAGAGCCCGAAGGATCCTGAATCAAAGTGATTCTCCAAAAAAATGAAAAAATGAAAAAAATTGGAAAAAATGAAAAAGATAATTAGCTATTACTATTTGATGACACCACAAACGTTGCCACAAAACTCTAGCGAGAGGCAGCAGCCTAAAAGTTATTAAAGAATAACAAAATCATCGCTCCTTGAATCAAAATTTCTTGTAATAGTTCATTGGACATCAGAGAATATTTCTGATGGCATAAACTGATAAAAAACTTGACGTGTTCAATTACAAGCAATAATAAAAATCGCTTTGACGGAAATTTGATTAGAGAAAAGCTTAATGTAGTTGTTTTTTGGGACGCTAGGTAGCGATGACATCAAATTCTGATACAAACAACATGATACTGTATCATTTTACAATATAAAGCTTTCCAACTGTGGCTGCGGGTTTGCTCTATTATTTACTGTCTATAGTGAGGTCCACGTTATAGTGACAGTATTTGATCAACTTCGGTGTTGCTATCCTTGTCTATCATTCGACAAAGCAGGTAGTAGGCTACTATCCTTTTCTTGCTCCGCAACGATGCCAAATCTGTTTTTGACAATGTAGAAAGATAATTAATCAAGGCAGAGAATCGGCAACGCTTTCCTCCCATTTTAATCCACTGTCATTATAACGTGGATCTCACTATAGTAGATCAGAGGTGATGATGGTTTGCGTCAGACATAATTTACCTATACCGTACTTGTATAAGCCAGTTCTTTCCTTTATCTATCTTCTATCTATATATAAAAACGAAATGGCACTCACTCACTGACAGACTGATTGACTCACTCACTCACTCACTCACTCACTCACTCACTCACTCACTCGCAGAACTAAAAATCTACCGGACCAAAAACGTTCAAATTTGGTAGGTATGTTCAGTTGGCCCTTTAGAGGCGCACTAAGAACGGATTTGGAAAAATTTCCAAAGATACGCCCAAAATCTGCATTTTTCAAGCGTTTTTTAGCGTTTTCTCAGATTTATCGAGAACAAATCAACAGAAAATGTTAAAATTTAGTACAGAAGCTAAGCTAGGGTGTAATAATGTTGTTTTGGAAGGAATTTGAAATAACGCCAGAGATACGCCCAAAATTAGCGGTTTTTTGCGTTTTCTCAGTTCTTTTATCAAGTAATTGACAGAAAATGTTAAAATTTGGTACAGAGGTTTAGCTAGGAACTAAAAATTTTGTGATGAGCTGACTTCAATATTTCATCAAAGATACGCCCAAAATCAGCGTTTTTCCAACGTTTATCTTAGCTTTTATGCGTTTTCTCAGTACTTTGACTTTCTGATGGAATGAAGCATGCTCAAATGAAAAATGCAGGCAATCGAAGCGAGCCCGCTGATTTCATTTTTGGACGATCCAGTCGGGGGTCCAGGGGGCGGAGCCCCCTTGTTAGACGGATATGGCGAGCGAAGCAAGCCTGACGGCTAGTTATAGTATAAGTGATAGATTATAGATTGTTGTACAAGCCAGAATATATTGTAACTTACATGAATAAACTCTAATGTACGTTCTTGAGTTCAGCAGTGCTAATTTCTACACCTCTTTTAATACAAGCAAGTTTATTCGGCCATCATCCTACCAAGCTCACGCATTTTAATGTTCTACAAGTGTGAATGGTATGGTCACGAGTTTCGTATTATTGAAAGTGAGAACCTATACTTTAGTAAGAAGTTTACATTGTTATGTAGGCTATATAGCTCTAGTGAGAATCACTTTAAACTGTCAGCATTGGTTGAACGGGAAGCTTTATAAGTATTGTAGTTTATAAGTTTTATATGTATTTATAATCATCATCATAAATGTTTCTACATTTAATTTCTTATTTCCAATATTAATTTTTTTAGTTGTACTTCAAATTTTCTTTGTTTTTCAAACGATTAATGTAATGGAAGCAAAATGGATCATTGATCTGTTGCTTCCACATATTCTTGTTTTCAATAAATAAATAAATAAATAAATAAGGAATGCTGGCAACATAGTGGATCTAACCACGGATACTAGAATACATTATGTATTCTAGTATATTATGTATTCTAGTATCAGTGGATCTAGACACAAAGTAATTGACCAAAGTAATGCACAAAGTAATTGACCAAAGTAATGCACAAAGTAATGACCAAAGTCTATGCACAAAGTAATTGACCGAACGTAGTGAAGTCTATGTTTCAACTCGGTTTGCTTTTGTCTGTCTGTATGTAACGCGATTACGGCCAAACGCGTTGTAGAATTCGATGATGAGCTTTGGCAGGAATATTCCTTTTTCAACTGCGCGTCGATGTATACACAAGGTTTTTTGAAATTTTGCATTTTAAGGATAGTATGAAAAGAAAAGTAATTCCTCCATACTCTGATACCACTACATTATAATATCATCTACTTTGAAGATAGGATTAATCAGACTATGGAAT
Organism: Nilaparvata lugens; assembly: GCF_014356525.2. Lineage (NCBI taxonomy): Eukaryota > Metazoa > Arthropoda > Insecta > Hemiptera > Delphacidae > Nilaparvata > Nilaparvata lugens. Next base: position 32,793,045 of record NC_052513.1, on the reverse strand, counting down.
TTATTCATAATCAATCAGCTTACAAGTGAATGCATTAAGGTGCGTACAGATATACGCGCCGCGAACATGAGCAATTCACTTTTAATCAACTGACTATATATTTATTTTTACAGAAACGGTAAGATACAGATATATATAAAAGTTTTTAAAGTTTTAAAATTGTTTTATTTGAAAAGCGGAAACTGTGGTACGGGAAATCTTTATTACAATATGAGAAGCGTTAACCAGCTACTGTGTAGGACACCAAAGGTGAGCAGGGAAATTTTTAGGCACTCGTTTATGTACTTAGGACCTTATATTTACAATAAATTGCCATTGATTGAGAAGGTGTGATTCCTATATTATCTTTTGTGAGAGAGCAAGAGCTGGTTATTCACAGTGAACGACGTATGGATGGTTAGAAATGTTGTTAGATAATGGTGCAGGTTGAGCTAGCATTGTTCAACGGCACCATTCTCATGAAAATATTATTATCAATTGAATCACTATTCCACTAAGGCATGTTCGGTATTATATTAATTATTACATTTAAATGCATTTCATTTATTCCAGTTTTTGGTTTTCTGGGCTGTTTCAATTTATTGTTTTTTTTTATCTCATGCGCTACAGGCAGTAGTTTCAGTATTGTTTTAGCAATCTTAATCACCTAGACTAGACTCACAGCTTTTATTTTTATTTTTTTTCATACAAGTTTATTCTTATTTTTATTATTTATTATTAAGTTGATAATGTTTTTACCTTGTTGATTATACTTTGATTATCTGATCACACAACTGGATACGTGATCAGTATAATTTCCAAGATACTATTTAATTTCTACTTTTGTAATTTGTAATTTGAGGAGGAAATAAATTCATTTATTCATTTATTCATTCATTTATTCATTTATAAAGCTTGGCATCAGCTGATTTAACAGTGAATTTGTCATGTTCGCGGCGCGTAAATCTGTACGCACCTTTACATTACATTACACAGAAGTCTGGCCGTGTCTGGCCTTTCTGTAAGGTAGGGTTTCAATATTTTTTATGATGCGTGACCATCAGTATCAATATTCTCACATTTGAAAAACAAATTTAATAGGTGATTGAGAATAAAATAAAAAAATGATTAAATGAACTGAATAATGCTGAAGAAATTATAATAGTTGAGAAATATTTTTATCAAAATGGAAAGATTATCACGAAACTAGATAAATCATCATATGGGATACAAATTCAAACGTGAACTGAGTTTATTAACATAAGTGAGTTTTTGAACTAGGAGAAAACAAATAACAGTTTTCAAGAGTAAATTATGACTCAATTGTGAATTATTGTGATTCAACTGAATCAACTAGAACAGGTGACATCAGATACTTGTGGATGAGAAAACTGCGTGAGGTCTACTGTTTACAGAACTACTAGGATATTATGTATTCTAGTATTCGTGGATCTAACTATGCACATGCACAAAGTAATGTATCTAACATCATGCACAAAGTAGGAGGAATCATTCTGGTTCTCTGTGCATTATGTGAGTTTTATAATTATACATACTGACTGAAATTTCGTGTAAACAGCTGTTGAATATAATATAGGACTGCTTCTCATATTACAGATATGGCCAAGGTCCAATGATTGGCCAATAGCCGAACCTTAACACAGCACTTTAATCACCTTAATTCGCTGTGGCTTAGCATGGGAGCCGATAGCTAGCTAGATCGTGATCGACCCATTACAATGAATTGTCTGCTATTTTGGTGGTTTTACTCAATGATTCTTCTTCTTCGTCCTTTCCTTCTTCTTCTTCTACTACTACTTCTCCTCCTTCTTCTTCTACTACTACTTCTCCTCCTTCTTCTACTACTTCTTCTTCTTCTTCTTCTTCTTCTCTTCTTCTTCTTCTTCTTCTTCTTCTTCTTCTTCTTCTTCTTCTTCTTCTTCTTCTTCTTCTTCTTCTTCTTCTTCTTCTTCTTCTTCTTCTTCTTCTTCTTCTTCTTCTTCTTCTTCTTCTTCTTCTTCTTCTTCTTCTTCTTCTTCTTCTTCTTCTTCTTCTTCTCTTCTTCTTCTTCTTCTTCTCTTCTTCTTCTTCTCTTCTTCTTCTTCTCATCATCATCATCATCATCACATCATCATCATCATCATCATCATCATCATCATCATCTCATCATCATCATCATCATCATCATCATCACATCATCATCATCATCATCATCTTCTTCTTCTTCTTCTTCTTCTTCTTCTCTTCTTCTTCTCTTCTTCTTCTTCTTCTTCTTCTTCTTTTTGTTCGCTAATACCTCCAATGCAAATAAATATGTATTTCTCGAATCACTCTTCTCCATCATTTACAAATTGCAATATTATATTTTGTGAATTCCCAAGTTATAATAGTAAATTTAATACGCAGTAGACTAGAGCCATTATGTAAGTGAGTTAGCGAAATAAATTATTTTCTCTCTCTATTATGAACGGCCATGACTTCGAGTTTCCCATGATAGATATTTAAAAATTGTGGCTCCGAGTCGTCGAGGAATGTAGATTATGGAATTATCTCTAAAACTTAGCCTTCTTGTCGCGACATAAAATGCGATAAGTTGGAAAACAGCAAGCATTGAAATTATAACAAACTACCGATTTAGCAGTTACTATTTGGTCCAAAGGCTCTAGAAGGCACTCGACGATTGGTCAAATTGATTCTCTTCGCCCAATAGGAGACCTGTTTCTAAATACAGTAGTGGGGCGATTCCCCAGCCGACAGACCAGATTACGTTCCGGAGGACTTTTTGCTAGGAGCACTACGAGAGTAAAGATGTAGTCATTATGTTTCGCCCTTTTTGGGCAGTTTACAAGTTTATATCATTAGTAGTTTTATTTTTATTAATGTTTAAATTTACTAGTAGTGCCATGTCCTGAAAGGTTTAATTGTGTTTCTTCTTCATGTAAGAATAATTGTTTCTTCAAATAACCGCTAAGCGGTTCATGTGTGTTCCCAAACCAACTTCTTGTACTACCACCCCTTTGGTTCCGCAACTTTATGTAAAACCGCTTCAAGACACCCGTTCAGACGACAGGTCTAGGGACGTAAGAGGACGTCGCCGTCAAGCCAAATTCAACCGGTAAAAGCTCACCGCCAAAAACAAGGTACTGTAACCCCGACGATAAAGCAACGTACAAACCAACGAAAGTGCAGTGTAGTGAAACAAAGGTTCATTCGAGAATGTCAATAAAAAGTGGGGATTCAAAATTATTATGAAATGGGTTATATGGGTTACTATCGACGAAATTTGGGTTCAACGGGTTTTTTTTCTTTCTTGAGTAATTTCATGTTGAAATTGATTGGTTATTTTATGACTGATCTTGTTTGGTTTTGTGACGTATTGCTATCTAAACGGGGATAGTAATGCGCCCCGAATCAGATGAAGATGTCAACAAAGTAACATGATATTGTTGTTTCTGTTGTTCGATTTTAGCTGCCAATATTTATTGAAACTGTTTGTATTTTTCTATTATTTCAAATTGTAGTGTTATTCTATAGTATAAACCTATTAAATCAGACATGGCAAGATTAATTGAAGTTTTCTTGACTCTAGCCCGTTCACCTGCATGAATTAGGTATAGACTCAGGTATTTTCTAGATGTGTCGGCCTATTTCTAAATTCTAAATTTTATTCAAAATTGTCTTCTTTATCATCTTTAAAAAAGTGCAGGCACAGAGTCCTAACTCCTCTCTAATAAAGGCATATAATCAATCAATCCCTCTCTTCCTCATTCTGCCTCTCACTCTATCTCTCTCTACTTCTTCTTCTTCTTCTTCTTCTTCTTCTTCTTCTTTCTCTTCTTCTTCTTCTTCTTCTTATTCTCTTTCTTTTTCTTTTTTTCTTCTTCTTCTCTCCTTTATTAATTCAAGATCACAATACGATGTTCTATTTCTTATTCTATAGTTCAGTTTCATAAGTTCTTCTCAATTTTTGCACATTCCTTCTTTCTCTTCTTCTCTTCCCTATTATTATCATTATTTTCCCTGTGATTTTTCCACTACCTATCCAGCATGTTCAAATGTTTATTTCTCTTCCTATATCTATTTATCTTTCTACCTTTTCTCTTTCTATCTTTGAATAATAGACTTGAAATGCGCGTGAATACTTGCGTCAGGTGATCAATTTTCATAACGGCAAGAAAAGTTGTGTGAGTGCGCGACACCAGATTTTTTCGGTGATTCTAGGTTCCTTGGCTGTTCCCGTGTTGCATTCTGTTGCATGTCGAATGATACAGTATCACGGTTGTTTGTATCATGTTTGCTGCCAGCGCTATCTAGCGTCACACTCTACAACTACATTAAGCTTTTCTCTACTCGATTTTCCGTCGGTGCAACTTAGATCACTGCTTTTCATTAAACTTGGGGATGAATTTGAAAAAAATTACCATCAAGAATCCTTCATTGATGCGTGGAGAGCTCACAAAATGAATTTCAATGCAATCGGTATAGAATATATCTCTGTAACTGTCTTTATAGGTGCTGCCTCTCGCCAGAGTTTTGTATGGGAACGCCCTCCACTTGAAGAGAGTGTATTTACACTAAAACAGACTGTATTTACCATTATTATTTAAATTTTTTTGGAGAATCATCATGATTTAGAGTAATTCATTGAATTACTTTCACGATGATTCCATACCTTCAGCATTAAGTGCCATCTCTAGGAAGGCTGTTCAAAAAGTGTAGTACTAGGTAAATTTAACTGATGAGTTGGGGACTGGAGTAAAAAAGCATGCTGGCTCACAAACATCGGTCTTCATAGCTTTACTCTCTCTCAATCGAAGCGCTCTCTCACACATCAGTCTTCTCTTTCAAGAGAAAGAAGTTCATTAATTCAGTAGCACCACTATCACAATTGACACGTGCACTCACTCTCACATCAGTCTTCTCTTCCTAGAAAAGTCCATTATTATTATTATACACTGCATTGTCTACTCATTCTGCAGCTGTTCTAACAAGACTGATCTGCTTTTGAGTAGCCTGGCTATAGATGGTATTCTATTGCTTCAACAGTGTTAATCAAAGAACACTTCATTTGACTAATTCTTCTAAATCGACATACAAGTTCATTAATATATGAGTGCACTATCTATATATGATATATATCATATCATAGTAGATTTTTAGTTCTGCGAGTGAGTGAGTGCTATATATATATATAAAAGCGAAATGGCACTCACTCACTGACTGACTCACTCACTCACTCGCAGAACTAAAAATCTACCGGACCAAAAATGTTCAAATTTGATAGGTATGTTCAGTTGGCCCTTTGGAGGCGCACTAAGAAATCTTTTGGTGATATTTCAACTCCAAGGGTGGGTTTTAAGGGTGGACCATGCATGGCCCAACATGGATAATAAAGAATTCGATGAGAGAAGAATGAACCATGTCTCCAAAATAGCTGTACAAATAGAATATAGTACAGATTTCATGTGATATTGAAATGAAATGGGAATAAATAATAATATGGATGTCAAACTACTGTATAAGCATATAGAATAATAGAGCATATTATATGAATATAGTATATAACATAAAACACAATAGTGCAGACAAGAAGACGGGCAATATCTCATTGAACAAAAACAATCAATTGTTTCGACAACCGAAAACCAGTTTTCTGGTTCTCCGGTGTGAGTGTGTGTACTCACAATCATAGCAGTTGGGACTGTGTTAGTGAGTTCGGCCACACTTTTTCGAAAGGCTAGTAGGGAATTGAAGCTTTCTTGATTGAGAGTACTTAGCAGGTACTTCATTCTAGCATGTTTCGGACACTATTTTCCAACCGATAATCATGAAAATGGTACCAAATTCTTCAGAAAGATTTGGACATCTGGCGCCGTACCGCCAAATTTTGATATCACTTATCAATTTTTTCCTATTGAACGTCAAACTTTTGCACAATTTTCTCCAAGTTCATCGAATTTTAGTCATTTTATAGTTGGGAAATTGGAATTTGGCGGTATGGCGCCAGATGTCCAAATCTTTCTGAACAATTTGGTATCATTTTCATGATTATCGGTTGGAAAAAAGCATCTGAAACACGCTAGAACAAAGTGCCTGTTTCAGCCTTTTTTTGGAATTATAACATTGCTTTTAATGTAAAATCATGCGTCATAAAATGACTTTAAAATTCGATGAACTTGGAGAAAATTTGGCAGAGTTTGATGTTCAATAGGAAAAAATTGATAAGTGATATCAATATTTGGCGGTACGGCGCCAGATGTCCAAATCTTTCTGAACAATTTGATACCATTTTTATGATTATCAGTTGGAAAATAGCATCCGAAACACACTAGAACAAAGTACCTGCAAAGTACTCTCAATCGAGAAACCTTCAATTCCCTACTAGCCTTTCGAAAAAGTGTGGTCGAACTCACTAACACAGTCCCGTGCAGTAAACTGCTATGATTGTGAGTACAAACACTCACACCGGAGAACTGGAAAACTGGTTTTCGGTCATCGAAACAATTGATTGTTTTTGTTCAATGAGATATTGCCCATCTTCTTGTCTGCCCTATTGTATTTTATGATATAGGCCTATACTATATTCATATAATATGCTCTTTTATTCTATACGCTTATACAGTAGCTTGTCATCCATATTATTATTTATTCCCATTTCATTTCAATATCACATGAAATCTGTACTATATTCTATTTGTACAGCTATTTTGGAGACATGGTTTATTCTTCTCTCATAGAAATATATTATAAATAATATTCTTCTCTCTTACCAAAAGTATTTCCATAATTAATAATTATTTTCGAAATGCTGAATTACAAATAAAATGGATGATTAACATACGTTATAGATATAGATGTAATCCATAGGTATAGATAGTAATCTCTTCTATATTAGGTGTACATAATGATATCTTCTACTATTGCCACAGCTCGAACAATAAAAGCTAATGTGTGAAGAGTTATTGATGGAACAGAGAGGTGGGTAGTCTGTTCATATGCTTATGAAGGGGCTGTGTTTCATTTAACGTTATCTTAGACATTCATCACTAAAATATTACAGTACCCAATTTACTACTTTTATCGTTATTGCAACTCCCAATAGTTAATTATACTTCTAATACTATATAATATTTTTTAAACTTCACCGTTCAATCCTATTAAAACCTCATCTAAAATAATCTAGCTCTCTCTCAAGCATCTCCTCTACTTCTTATTTTTCTTTCTCATTTCTTGATTTCTGCAATGATGATTATCATTCTTTTCTATTCTTCTTCGTCTTCTTCTTCACCTTCTCTTTCTTTTTCTTTTCTTTTCTTCTTCTTCTTTCCTTGATCAATTCAAGATCACAATACGATGCTCTATTTCTTATTCTATAGTTCAGTTTCATAATTTCTTCTCAATTGTGCACATTCCTTCTTTCTCTTTTCTTCTTCCCCATTATTATCATTATTTTCCCTGTGATTTTTCCACTAGCTATCCAGCATGTTCAAATGTTTATTTCTCTTTCTATCTCTATTATTTCTCTTTCTACCTTTTCTCTTTCTATCTGATTACTTTCCACTAATATCCATATTTGATATTCGGTTCTTTCTCACATTAAATCATACTATTCCTCTTCAATTTTATGCAAATATTATTCATTATCAGTTGTATTATGTATCTTTTCTCTATTGATAACTTTCTTCAAAGATTTTTCGTTTTTCTGCTGGCTTTTTCTTCTCTTTTTCAGTTTTTACTGGATCCCATTTCGCTCTATCTCCACCATGAACACGATCTTCCACTACTGGATTCCATCTCTCTCTATCTCCACTTGGACTCGATTTTCCACTACTGGATTCCATCTCTCTCTGTCTCCACTTGGACTCGATCTTCCACTACTGGATTCCTTCTCGCTCTACCTCCACTTGGACCCGATTCTTCCACTACTGGATACCTACTCGCTCTATCTCCACTTGGACCAGATCTCCCACTACCAGTTCTTCCTCAATCTTCATCTTATTCACCATTAGGATTATTCATCATCGGAACTCCACACATCTACATCTTATTGTGTTTAGTGAATTTTTGAACTAGTGCTTTAAATAGTGAAGGGAGCCGAACTGTCAAGGCATACTGAATGCACTCGAATCAAGAGACTTTTTCATTTAGGTTAAGTTTTATCAGTTTCATCCCCATTTTCCCCGTCATGTGTCGTTCTGAGGTCGGTTCACGATTGGTCTGCTGCTTCCATGATGCCTCTCACTGACACGTCAGCTCGCTCGCCCTCAAGTAGGTATGATTATTTCAATAATAGTAATAATGACACAGGTATGTCTCTAGCAAATAAGCTCCACTCTTTCAAAAAACTTTTCAAGGCTCCTCACCTTAACGTACAATCCCTCAGTTGCCACATTGATGAACTCAGAGCAATCTTCCGTTTTCAGGACTTCAATATAATTGGAATTTCCGAATCATTTTTGAAGCCTAGTATTTCATCAAATTTTGTTGCATTGCCTGGATATAATCTATAGGGGGTATAGCAATTTATGTGAAAGATGGTATCAAAACAAAAGTTTTAATCACATCTAAACAAGAGTATTGTCCAAGCCAGAGTTTATGCTACTTGAATTATCCTTATCTAGTACTGATAAATTACTCGTTGGTATCTGTTATCGCCCACCAAAAATAGGTCATTTCACAGATTTCGAAAATGCCTTGCTTTCTCTTATGCCTTGTTATAACCGTATACTAGTTATGGGGGATATGAACACCGACTTGAACATGACAAATCGTAACTTTGACTACTTTCAACTGACTACAATTTTCCAATGCCTGAACATGACTATTTTACCTCTCGATCCAACTCATCATACTAATGAATCAGACACACTCATTGACCTTCTCATTGTTAGTGATCCCAATGAGGTTGTTCAAGCAGGCCAAATCTCAGTCCCAGCTATTTCTAGACATGATTTGATCTACTGTGTACTTTCCCATAAGATACCCAAGCCAGAACAGAAAATTATCACTTATAGAGACTTCAAAAACTTTGATGAAGCCGCCTTCCTGACTGATGTGGCTCAGACTCCATGGCATCAAATTGAAGCATTACCCTCAGTTGATGACATGGTCAAGACTTTCGAGAATTGGACTTTGACTTTGTATGACAAACATGCACCTTATGTGACAAGGAGGATTAATAGAAAACGACGAGTACCGTGGATGACTGAAGACATACTTAAGATGATGGGACGTAGAGACAAAGCACATAGAAAATTTAAAAAGACATTTGACTTGGACAGTTTGATAGAGTATAGGAGCCTTAGAAATAGGGTTAAACAGGAATTACGGAACTCAAAGATTAGGTACTTGAATTCGTTTATGACAAACAATAGACAAGACTCTAAATCACTTTGGCAGGGAATAAAAGAATTCGGGCTTGGCAAACAGAAATCGAATCCACAAATTGACTTACCATTGAATAATATAAATGACCATTTCGTTTCACACTCTAACCAACGCGACGAAGTTGTCATTGCTAATCATATCGATGATCTTGAAGAGCAGGTTACAAACTTAGATTTACCAATCACTGATCAATTTCATTTCCATCCAATCTCAGAAGAAGACACTTTCAGAGCAATTCAACGTATTCATAGTAATGCTATGAGTGTAGACAAAATTCCTATTAAATTTATCAAGAAGATGTTATTTGCTGTTTTACCAACCATTACATACATTTTCAACAAGTCACTTGAAGAAGGCATTTTCCCTGAAAACTGGAAGCTTGCTCTGGTTCGCCCTCTAAATAAAGTTCCATCACCCAATAAAGTTGAGGATTTTAGACCAATCAGTTTACCTGCATTGTCCAAAGTGCTAGAAAGACTCATTCATGCTCAAGTTGTAAAATTTCTAGACAACAATAGTAAGCTTCATAACTTTCAATCAGGCTTTAGAAAATTCCATTCAACTGAGACAGCTCTGCTTCGTGTCACTGATGGTATAAGGTTAGCTATGGACCAAAGAAAATGCACCATCCTTACCCTATTTGATTTTTCTAAAGCATTTGATACCGTTGATCATACAGTCCTTCTGAATAAGTTGGCTATTCTTGGTTTCAGTCACAACTCGTTAGTTTGGTTTAAATCCTATCTATTAGGTAGGAAACAATGTGTATCTGTCGGTGACAAAAAGTCAACTTGGAAAAACGTTATGCATGGAGTACCACAAGGTTCAATTTTAGGCCCTCTCCTCTTCACTTTGTATGCTAATGACCTTTCTTCCATTATCAAATTCTCCAGTTTCCATACTTATGCAGACGACCTTCAAATCTATTTAAGCTGTCCCATAACAAAAATTAATGAAACAGTTGAATAATGAATCAGGATATCAATTCGATAGTGGAATGGACAAAGAAAAATGGCCTTAAGCTTAATCCCATCAAAACACAACCCATTATAATTGGATATTCTCGTCTTATAAACAATATTGACCTTGAATCAATTCACAAAATTAGTGTAGACGGTAATGACATTCCTTACTGTAGCTCAGTTAAAAATTTAGGCATTATTATGAATAATACTCTTGACTGGTCAGAACAAGTGAACAAAACTTGTAAAAAGGTATTCTCAGCCATGCATGCATTGAAGAAAATGCACGATATCCTCCCTAGAAACATTAAATTATTATTGGTTCAATCTCTCATCTTCCCAAATTTAATGTATTGTAATTCTGTTCTTAACGATATGCAAGTCACTCTGAATGATAAACTACAGCGTTGCCAAAATTATTGTCTACGTTTCGTCTACTCTCTCCAACGCCATGATCATATCACCCCAGCCCACATTGCTAGTTCAACATTAAAGCTTCCCAATCAGAGGCTTTTTCGAATAGTCAAGCTTGTTAGAGATATCTTGAAATACGGTAATCCGATCTATTTTAAAGATGATTTCAAATTTGTCTCTGAAGGTAGGAGGATAGATGCTTCACATACTAGAACCGGAGAAAGTACTTTAAGGATACCCAATCATCGAACTACTATTTTCACAAAATCCTTCTTAGTCAGTGCCTGTCATGGAATACACTGTCTTCCTGTTTCTATCAGGTCTATCGAGAGCCGAGCGAGCTTCATACTGACTTTAAAAAAACATATTTTGGAACAAATGACTGAAACTGTCCGGCCCTAGAACGATCACATGACAACCATCCCTCACCCATTCCACCAATATAAACCTTTAAACTATGTTATATAACTCATGTTATTTCAATTATCCACTGCATACTGCTGTATATTACTGAAAGTTGATAACCCTGATCTACTTTCAGCCTACTTCATCTTATTAATCAATTATTTGATCTTATCTACCTATATAATTATTTTACTTTATCAATTTTCTTTATTTTCCCTTTAATATTCATATTGATTAAAACTTTTACAATATTTCCATTAATAAATAAATCCTTAGTTTAAATAACGAAATTAACGTTTTGGTAGAGAGTTAGTGGGGAGGATATTTTTAATATTCTTTCCGAAGAATGGACATTGATATGTCCAAAGCTCCGCCAATTTATGTAGATGCATAACAATATGATTATTATCTATAGTTATTATATTACAAATTGCTTTTTCATATCATATACAGTTCAATAATTATTTTCTTAGTCTATATTATGTAAATTCATCTATAATTTTGCTATATTGTAAGCTATTGTATATAAGTGTATAAGCCAGTATATATTGTAATCTACATAAATAAAGTACTCAATCAATCAATCAATCAATCTACCTCTGTCTATCCTTGTCTATCTTATTCTCCTTTTGTACCCTCTATTCCTCTTGTATTTTATTTAATAAAATGAAAACATTAAACAACACTTTTTTATATTCTTTAAGTCAAAATAGGTGAGAGAGAAGGTGGCTCTCATACATGTGAGAATTTTCCCATCTATCTTTTTCATCTCCTTCAAGAACATACTGTTCTTTCAAAAGCTTCTGTATGCATAGTGAGATTCAATACAAACTGTTGGCATTTCTCACAAAAACATCACTGTTTCCTATTACACCAATAGGTTGATAACAGTTCAAAGTACATCTTTTCATATCAAATTAGATTAATATTATTCTCCCAATGTAACAACTTCTCATTCCTGTTCTTATTCCTAATAGGTTATTGACAGTTTGAACAGGACTTCCTATGTACTTCCTATAGTATATAGTAGGTCCTGGTTTGAAGTAAATCTCTTTATATTACAGATGCAAATTACTGAGATATTGCAATTATTCATATGCTAATGAATTATTATTATTAATATTAATATCGGGGCACCGAGCTTCGCTCGTTATTCTTTTTATTTATTGATAAACAGAACACAATTCTCTAAAATGATCGTGTTCATATTTTACAGCTGGCTATAAGTCAGCTTATGAATTTCGGGGATGCGATTTTTTGATTTTCCACAGAATCACTCGTTCACTTTTTACTATCCACAGACGAAGAAAGTCTCAGCTGTTTCAGCCAAGGATGAATTATCCTTTAAATGTCGTTCAGCGAGTTTTCCCAAGGATGAAACCTAGTGCAATCGAATTTTTATATCATAAACCTACTATGTTCCAAATTTCTTGAAAATCGTTAGAGCCGTTTTCGAGATCCGTTGAACATAAATAACCAGATATAAAAATATAAACAGACATACAGAAATTGCTCGCTTAATATAATAGGATACGAAAATCCAAATTAAATGCTGTAATCCATCCCCAAGACTTCTGCTACTGCAAATATTGATAACAGGGTAAAAAGCTAGATGGAAATTCGATGAGCACTACTATTCAAGAAATATTTGTCAGCCCGGGAATCGAACCCAGTACCTCCTAATTGCCGGTAAGGAATTCTTTCCCTTACACCAAACTGACCTAATAATTTTTAACAGTAGCGCTCATCCAGCTGTTTACCCTGTTTACCCTTCCATCTAGCTGTTTACCCTGTTGTCAATATTTGCAGTATCAGAAGTCTTCGGGGTGGATTACAGGATTTAATTTGGATTTTCGTTCAGTAATAATTACTCTTTATATTAAGTTAGTAAAATATATGGTCTGGAAGTCAACATTAACAAAACAAAGACAATGATAATTAGTAAAGAAAAAGTTGACAATGTGCATTTTACTATTGATGGTAGGGTAGTGGAGAGAGTGCCAACTTATATTTACCTGGGTACAGTTTTGAATGAGCAGTGGGATCATTCTCAGGAGGTGAGGGCTCGGATTGAAAAGGCGAGAGTGGCATTCAAAATCATGTCAAGAGTATTCAAGTCGCATAATTTGACCCTTGAACTGAAAATAAGACTCCTCCGTTGTTATATATTTTCCATTTTGTTATATGGAGTTGAGTCTTGGACCCTGACTGAAACAACAACAAAGAAACTTGAAGCGTTTGAGATGTGGACCTATAGACGAATCCTGAAAATATCATGGATGGACAAAATTTCCAACAACAGGGTTCTTCAACAACTCAATAAGAAGACGGAAATAATGTACACTGTCAAGAGACGAAAATTGGAGTATCTGGGACACATTATGAGGAATGGAACTAAATATCAGTTGTTAAAATGTGTACTACAGGGTAAAGTTCTTGGCAGGAGAGGTGTTGGTAGGAGACGAATTTCCTGGTTAAAGAACTTGAGAACATGGTTTGCAGTGTCCACCCCGGAACTTTTTAGAGCGGCTGTCAACAAAGTTATAATTGCCAGAATGATTGCCAACATTCGGTAACGGATAGGCACCAGAAGAAGAAGATATTAAATGAAATTCATTATTTTACCACTGTAACAGCTTCTAGGTATATAGAAACTCCTAGGCAATCTGAGTATAGTCTGTCTACAGTCTGCGTACAGCCTATGCCATTCACTTTATAATAATTGGTAACAGTAACCGAACAAGTTAACAAGTTTCACGTTACAGTTTAGAAGAGATGATAAAGCCATATAAATAGAATCACGTACAATGCGGTACGTTGTAGTACGCAAAAGAGCAGACTGGTTTGTTCGAAAAACTCGTGTAATAATAAGCTCAGATGAGACTATCTTTTTTCGTTTAAAAACGTGTATATTCAGTGAGGTTTTCTGCTCTGGTTTACAGGGATGTGGTTTCAAAACTGTTTTGTGGGATTCAGTTTGAACTGTCAGTATCACTTATCTAAATATCCTGAGTGCTTTCCATTCACACAATGCTGACAGGGTTAAACTAAAGTGAGATTCACTTCAACTGTCAGTATTTCTTATGAATGAAATGAGTACTTCCCATTTGAACAATGCTGACAGTTCGAAGTGCGATGCGCTTGGAAATGAGAGGCGGTAACGACGATAAAAAGCGCGATTTGATGAAAAAGTCGACTGTACAGTTTCTACTAATTGCGCTTGTAACGGTCTTAGTTAGTAACTACACGTGCTGCGATTCTAGTTTGAAGTAAGTTATAAGTTATAGTATAGTTATTTAGAGGAAGGAACAAGAAGAAAATTTGAGTTTGCAGTTTCTAGTGTATTATCATGATTTTACGAATGAAATAGGTTCTACGACTTGAGTTTGAAGTAAGTTATAGCATAGAGAAACAATAGCGTTTCTTAGCGTTTTATTATGGTAATAAAAGTGGAAAACTGAATATTAAAGAAGAATTTCATATTTATGAAGCGGCAAAATTAAACAGAGATAAAATAATAAACTTAATCCAATTAGACACCAATAACCCCATTTTTGATAGAATCATGCAAATTCAAATCCAAAATTTACAGTCCTAGTTCAAAAAATCTGGTGTGGCGCACTCACACAACTTTCCTTGCCGTTATGAAAATTGATCACTGACGCTAGTGTTCCCGCGCATCTCAAGTCTACTATTCAAATATTTGAGCCAGCTGGTGACAGGGCAATAACGCTGGAGACACACATGAGGTCTGCTATCTCTTCATAGTGAATGATTTAATAGAATCAACAATAATTTGCAATTGAATAATCACATTTTCTCGAATTTAAAGCTTATTTTCAATTTTAGGTGAAAATGTTACTGAACATTAATTGTAGAGATTTTCATGCTCAATCTACTCCACTTGATTTTCTTTGTTTCAATTGTAGGGTATCTGAAGCCTGATAATTGGGAATCTATCTGCATTGATGGGGCGGAGCTCCTGAAATTTTTACAGATATGGGACTTGTGGCAGTTGATAGAGCTTATCGATTACTTTTTTAGGTATGAATTTGATCAAAATCGTTGGAGCCGTTTTCGAGAAAATCACGAAAAACCCTGTTTTTGACAACATTCTCGCCATTTTAGCCGCCATCTTGAATTGCATTTGATTGAAATTGTTCGTGTCGGATCCTTATAGTGGAAGGACCTTAAGTTTGATCCCTTAAGTTTGAAGTCGTAGTATAGTTATTTAGAGAGTTTGAAAATGGCATCAATGTTGAAACATGTTGTGATTAAATAATTCAAAAAGGGTACTGAGATTTTTATTTTTCTTTCTATTTTTATAGTCATAGTATAGTTATTTATAGAGGAACAGGAAGAAGATTTGATTTTCAATTTTCTAGAGTATTATCACGAGATTACGAGTGAAATAGGTTTGATTTTAATTCTTCACTTAACTGAATTTTTCAATGTGTCCTGACTATAGCGTTGAACTGCTTGTAATTAATAAAAATAATAAAGCGATCATATTGTACCAAAACAAAGAAGGTTCTATTAAGTAATCTATCTACAACATAGTAAAGGAAAGAATTGGCTTAAACACATATGGGATGTGAAATTCATGAATGACGCATCATCACGTCTGAACTACTGAACTGAGTAAATTTTGCTTATAGATTCTCAATATATGGTGGATGGTTAGGCCTGTTCACACAGACACACACACACACACACACACACACACACACCACACACACACACACACACACACACACACACACACACACTTTAGGTGTGGTAGGGGGGGCCTAGGCCCCCCAAGGATCAGATAAATAAAATGAAAATTCGGGTCTATCTACACGAATCCTTAGAATCTAATACTGATTTAATACTTTTTTAAACAGCAGTAGTATAATTCCTTCTACAGTATCAACAATGTAGCAGAATTGCCTTGAAAGTATGGCTACGGGTACGGAGTAATAAAGAATATAATTATTTTTCTCTGTGATATAGTTGAAGCTTAAATGTAGAATGGGTACAATTATTGATCAGGGCACAATAAGTGAGTTATTTCATAGATTTCTACACATAGAAAGTATGGCTACGGGTACGGAGTAATAAAGAATTTTTCTCTGTGATATAGTTGAAGCTAGATGTAGAATGGGTACAATTATTGATGAGGGCACAATAAGTGAGTTATTGCATAGATTTCAACGTGAGAATTAACAAGATGCAAGATGTCACAGTGAAAGCTAAAGAAAGGCACAATCAGACAATCAAAATTGTATGTACAGAGTTGGTGAGAATTATGGGAAAAGCTTAATGTTTCTTAATGTTTAATTTCAATGTTCAATGTTAGCTTAATGTTTATTTTCCAATTAGAATATAATCACCAATGAAATAGTTGAAATTGCCATTGTAAAAGAAAAAGTTATCTGTTTCCATGATTTTTAAGAAATCTGTTTCAGTGTATCCTTCTTTAGGGCCTCTCTGTAGGCCTATATTTCTAATAAATATTTCATGATTCAATAACTAATAATGTATATGTTTGTATTGATACTTCAACCACATTTGTATAAAACTGGAAAAAATGAAGAACATAATAACATCTTCGAATGTAACATTTATGGGGGAAAACCCAAGACCCTCTATTCTTTGAGGATATTCCTTCCCCCCCTCATACATCTTGGTTTTTGCCCCCCCCCCCTAGCAGATTGGTGAAATGGCGCCACTGAAACGGCTATCATTTACCATGAAATCAATTCTCAGATATTAATTTCTGCAAATCCAATCGTTCAAACTAACATTATACCGTATTGAATTGACAAGTACAGTTTAGTGATTCCTGACTTTCTTTCGTATAAAGGTACCTTTAACATAGCTATAACATAATGCTTTAGTTCTATAACATAAAAGCCATAAAACTCTTTCACTTTCACATCTTTTCAAATAGATAGAAAAGTTGAGTCTACTTCCAGCCATAAACTGGCGCTTATCTTTATTACTCAATACATCTACAAACATTTATAACAGCTACGTTTTTATTAATCTATTCAAAATCCATACAGGGTTAGAAACTTATTACATACATGTAAACCGTAAATTTGTATACAAATATATATATGAACAATATCAAGCATATATACATGCTCACACAACTTTCTGTTTCTAGATCACCTTGGAGCAATAATACGAGAATTCATCTTATCTCAGAATCTATCCCAGTGATTGATTGTAATTTATGGATAGGTCAAGCATTTAATAAGGTTTGAGGTTGTGAGTACGTCTATCTATATCGCCTGTGGTCGATTTTAATCCCAGTCGGTGAAACAAGGTTTATTATTAGTGAGATCAACTTTAAACAGTCAGTATTGGTTGAATGGTAAGTATTGGTGTTGTGTATATAGGAAAAGCTGCCAGTTTAATGTAAATGCCACTATGGGTGTACCTTACGCAACCCATTACTGTTGTAATGAAAGGCGCAACAAATAAAAATTGCTTGTACTTTTATTGTTCCGTTTTTTGATTGAAACGATTGCTGCAGTCTCGATGTATGCGTACAACAAAAGCATTAGCGAACCGGTTGCTTAGATTGGTTGTAGTCTTGATAAACTTACTTTCGATCTACGAAACCTCCCTCTTTCTCACTCTCACTCTCTCTCTCTCTAAGATCTGATACCACCCCGCTAGACTTTGAAATTTATTACAGTGAAAGTTGCTTACAATATTCTTTGTCTGTACGATTAAGCAGATAGGCTTCGGTTAAGTTGTTGTAAGTGCAATAAGTTGAGGAGAGGGCTTAAACAGTATTGCATAATGCATATTTATAGAAAATGAATTGATTCTCGATTAGATAAATGGTATAAGTTACTAGAACGGCAAACACGAAAGGTATCGTTAGGGAGAAAGAGGATGGGAGAAAGTAGTGAATTAAAGGAGTTGGAAATTTGAACGCATGCAGATTCTTTTTTCCATACAGATGGCAATTAATGAGAAATTTCATTTATTCAAATGCTAATTAATGGATAATTATTATTAAACGAAAATTAATTAATTAGTATCTTTGGATAATAGCTCTCATCGAATTTCCATCTAGCTGTTAACTCTGTTGTCAATATTTGCAGTAGCAAAATTCTTGGGGGTGATTCACAGCATTTAATTTGGATTTTTTTTTAATAATAATTTCTTCATTTGTACATTTCTAAAAGGATGTTATAATGCATTTACACTCAGATATAGCATTGGCAAGCTAAGCCCATCTTGTTTTTGACTCTGAATTGCTGAGATGAGAGTCACGTCAACCCATGCAGTAGGCATTCGCGTCCCCAGTATGGATATTTATTTATTTATATATATTATACCATTTATTAATTTATTGTACGAAACACTATAATCATGATATAATTCTAACCATGGAGGAAAAACTAGGCTGAGCCTGTACCATTCCTCTCCCAAATTATGATATGATATCCATATAGCAGGCACTGGCACTATCTTGAGTCCCTATGAGAACAGTGACAGAAGTGAATCTGTCGGCAAAAGGGCCGACTATTGTTTGTTAATCATCTTGCAGGTCCTAAATTTCCTGTTTTTCCTAATTGGTGGCAAAATTCCTGGCCCCAAAGTTCCGTTCACCTTATGGAATCGATATCATGTGAAGAACAATAAAAATGAGGTATTGGATGTAAATGTATGTAGGAAATTGGATTTAATGCTAATGCTATATCTGATATTTTACTGTTTAATTCTATTAGTAATGGTGTAATGCTACCGGTAGTTATCAGTAATTCTGTTAGTTACACTGCCAACTGCCAGGGGTGATCAGTGATTCTTGACAGCATTTTGTCTTGATGTGCATGAAGGCTGCAGCTGCCTGCAAGCTGTATCATTCATAACACTCCGTTACTAAACATCGCACCGGAAATCATGACTAATCAACACAATAGTATTACCAGCATGAATAATATTCTCAGTAAGAATTGATTGCTTTGTTGATGAGATCTTTTCTATGACAAAAGACACTACAAACATAGTCCAGTCACTATATTTATTTATTATTTATCTATTCAAAATCCATACAGGGTTAGAAACTTATTACATACATGTAAACCGTAAATTTGTATACAAATATATATATGAACAATATCAAGCATATATACATGCTCACACAACTTTCTGTTTCTAGATCACCTTGGAGCAATAATACGAGAATTCATCTTATCTCAGAATCTATCCCAGTGATTGATTGTAATTTATGGATAGGTCAAGCATTTAATAAGGTTTGAGGTTGTGAGTACGTCTATCTATATCGCCTGTGGTCGATTTTAATCCCAGTCGGTGAAACAAGGTTTATTATTAGTGAGATCAACTTTAAACAGTCAGTATTGGTTGAATGGTAAGTATTGGTGTTGTGTATATAGGAAAAGCTGCCAGTTTAATGTAAATGCCACTATGGGTGTACCTTACGCAACCCATTACTGTTGTAATGAAAGGCGCAACAAATAAAAATTGCTTGTACTTTTATTGTTCCGTTTTTTGATTGAAACGATTGCTGCAGTCTCGATGTATGCGTACAACAAAAAGCATTAGCGAACCGGTTGCTT
This sequence comes from Nilaparvata lugens, assembly GCF_014356525.2. Classification (NCBI taxonomy): domain Eukaryota; kingdom Metazoa; phylum Arthropoda; class Insecta; order Hemiptera; family Delphacidae; genus Nilaparvata; species Nilaparvata lugens. Next base: position 32,773,313 of record NC_052513.1, on the reverse strand, counting down.
AGATTGGTTGTAGTCTTGATAAACTTACTTTCGATCTACGAAACCTCCCTCTTTCTCACTCTCACTCTCTCTCTCTCTAAGATCTGATACCACCCCGCTAGACTTTGAAATTTATTACAGTGAAAGTTGCTTACAATATTCTTTGTCTGTACGATTAAGCAGATAGGCTTCGGTTAAGTTGTTGTAAGTGCAATAAGTTGAGGAGAGGGCTTAAACAGTATTGCATAATGCATATTTATAGAAAATGAATTGATTCTCGATTAGATAAATGGTATAAGTTACTAGAACGGCAAACACTGGGAGTCTCGTTAGGGAGAAAGAGGATGGGAGAAAGTAGTGAATGAAAGGAGTTGGAAATTTGAACGCATGCAGATTCTTTTTTCCATACAGATGGCAATTAATGAGAAATTTCATTTATTCAAATGCTAATTAAACGAAAATTAATTAATTATTATTCTTGGATAGTGGCTCTCATCGAATTTCCATCTAGCTGTTAACTCTGTTGTCAATATTTGCAGTAGCAAAATTCTTGGGGGTGATTCACAGCATTTAATTTGGATTTTTTTTTTAATAATAATTTCTTCATTTGTACATTTCTAAAAGGATGTTATAATGCATTTACACTCAGATATAGCATTGGCAAGCTAAGCCCATCTTGTTTTTGACTCTGAATTGCTGAGATGAGAGTCAACGTCAACCCATGCAGTAGGCATTCGCGTCCCCAGTATGGATATTATTTATTTATATATATATATTATACCATTTATTAATTTATTGTACGAACACTATAATCATGATATAATTCTAACCATGGAGGAAAAACTAGGCTGAGCCTGTACCATTCCTCTCCCAAATTATGATATGATATCCATATAGCAGGCACTGGCACTATCTTGAGTCCCTATGAGAACAGTGACAGAAGTGAATCTGTCGGCAAAAGGGCCGACTATTGTTTGTTAATCATCTTGCAGGTCCTAAATTTCCTGTTTTCCTAATTGGTGGCAAAATTCCTGGCCCCAAAGTTCCGTTCACCTTATGGAATCGATATCATGTGAAGAACAATAAAAATGAGGTATTGGATGTAAATGTATGTAGGAAATTGGATTTAATGCTAATGCTATATCTGATATTTTACTGTTTAATTTTATTAGTAATGGTGTAATGCTACCGGTAGTTATCAGTAATTCTGTTAGTTACACTGCCAACTGCCAGGGGTGATCAGTGATTCTTGACAGCATTTTGTCTTGATGTGCATGAAGGCTGCAGCTGCCTGCAAGCTGTATCATTCATAACACTCCGTTACTAAACATCGCACCGGAAATCATGACTAATCAACACAATAGTATTACCAGCATGAATAATATTCTCAGTAAGAATTGATTGCTTTGTTGATGAGATCTTTTCTATGACAAAAGACACTACATACATAGTCCAGTCACTATATTTATTTATTATTTATTATTTATTTATTTACAATGCAAATGACACTAATGTAATAACATTGAAAGATAAAATAATAAGATAGTCCTTGTGCTATTTTTCTTCCAAATTTAAAAGTGAAAAAGTCCGAAATAAGGTTAGAATTTCACGTGTACAATTCTGATAAAATTTCAGTCCAAAACAAGAATGAAAACTATAAATTTTGAATTTAGATGGCTTGAATTAATAAATAAATATATAATGAAAATAATTATAATTAATCAATATATTGGTGCTTTCAATTTATATTGTAGTTCTACTTTTTTAATATAGACTATTATTTGGGTACATAAGGGAATTCCAGAACCAATTTCTTCATGCAAAATTTCCTTGTGCTAGATACAGGTTGGCACAGAGGAATTTTGGATTATACCGTACATCTAAATGGTAACAATCGGAAGATATTGTTGATCAAAAACTAAAATTCATCAAAATCTTCTTTTCAAATTTCACTCTTTTTTGAAAAATCATAACTCAGTACTCATTGGAGATAGAGAGTTCCGAATGATTTCATTTTATTCAGAATTTTATAATCTAAACAGAAGACGGGAGCAAGTTTTTCTGTCCAATTACGAGATTTGGCAGAAATAGCTGAAAACTGGAAAATGAGCCGAAAATACGAGGTTTTTGGGTCATTCTGTATCTAGCACAAGGGAATTTTGCATGATGAAATTGGGTCTAGACTTCTATTATGTACCCAAATAATATATTGAAAAATCAGAACTACAATATGAATTGCAAGCACACCCCCTTTTTATGTCTATATTGACTGGACTAACAATTCTACATTCATGAGTGAGATTATATTTTTAATGTCCAATCATGGTTGTAGCACACGTAAAATAATAGATCTTAGAACACATATCTGACTAAAAATTCGCAGATTAAGAAATATTTTGTATGTCAATATAAATATTTAAATAATTTAAATATTTGTACTGTATTTTTTTATTCTAAATATGCTTCTAAAAAAAGCTTCTAGAATGATTTCTGAAATGTGATAGGAGTAATATTCATTTCACCAAGATCTCAGTTGAGCAAACATCAGCTCGGGTTGGTAACTTCATTTTGTCAAGCTTTTAGTTCGTCAGGTTTCAGGAAGTCCAGTGGATAAAGTATCATGTATCTCATTTTAAAAAAATCATAAACTTCCAAATAATACTAGAATATTGCCATTTAGAACGCCATTTATTGCCGATCTATAACCTGGGGTTCAGTGGGGTAAGAAACATGTACCAACCTCGTTTGGTTATCGCACCCCGTTTCTTGCGTACAATTCACCCCGTTTGATCCTTCGATCCTTCGTACAAACACACACACTTCCTGTAGGCGGACTACCTACCAGATGTAGTTCAACAGAAAAACATCGGCTGCCACCCTGCCGCCTGCCACCAACTATTTACTTTGGGAATAGTATATTTCGCACCTAGGGCCGAAAATGAGACTTTTCCGGCTCGAAATCGGTTTTCAAGTCCGAGGCCGTAGGCCGAGGACTAGAAAAGATTGAGAGCCGGAAAAACATTTTTGCCCGTGGTGCGAACGCTATTTTTCGCCACACAGAGAAATAAACAATATATATGAGAATAATTGTTTATTAAGCAGTTCCGAAAACAAAAGTGGAAGGTCATAGCTCTAGCTATTAGTATAGTTATTAGTATCTAGTTATTAAAGTATAGAAAACTGAAGAATACATAATACTTGGAAACCTCACAGAATCATATTGATTTTTCCAATACATCAATAAATTTTAGTTCTATTAGGATCCTCCTCAATTTGAATCAGGCAGCCTCTTGTTTTCCCAATTCCAAAAAAATACCTAAAATACTCGTTTCACTGGGAATTCGTGTCTGATAGTAGCCTACATTATAACTGAAGAATAAAAATTATTACTCATTTTATTGTGATCTATTCATGTTTTTCTTATGAAATTCTATTGATATAGGCCTACAGCATGAAGACTATGTCCAATTCATTTGTACTGGTGGCAAAATTTTACATTGAAAATAATTATTTGATAAAATCCAAGTTCAATAGTAATGAAAACAAATTCCTTCAAAAAATAATTGATAATAATACGTTTCGAGGGAAAAAATTAAGAACAAAAAAATGGGAAGCATCGGGGGATTTGAACCGAGGTACCATCGCTCCGTAAGCAAGCTTCTTACCGCTGCGCTACTTAGACGTTGGTAAATGGTAGTCTTATAACCTGCTGATAAAAATACACACTTTGGGCTATGGAACTTCAATTAGCCTACGGTAGAATAGATGAATTTGAACATTAATATTCTGAAAAATCTAGAAGGAAAATAGAATTTGGGCTTCCAGGTGCACGAGATTGATATTTTTAGAATCTATGTTCAAAATTTGGAGATCTAAATCATTCCCGTTTTTCCGGTATGCAATCCACAAGTTGACATGTTTTGATGCGAACAAACACAACCCCACTCTCTCTTATTATATAGAAGAAGAAGATATCTTACCTCTATTTCATTCATCCAAATAAAATGATAGTATATTACTGCAGAATACTTTATTCAATTCTAGAAGCATAAACTGATTCTGTTTCATAAACTATTTGTTAAAACGTTCAGCACCATGGATATTGCCCAAGTAGTTCCAAAACTATCCACCAGGTTTTGTGATAAACGCAGTACTATGAGGTTTGAGGTTAGATTCTATTATACTCTGAAAATTGAATTTGAGTAGTTTATAATATCTTATTTGTATTTCATTCATCCAAATGAAATGATAGTATCTTATTGCAAAATACTTTATTCAATTCTAGAAGCATAAACTGATTCTGTTTCAAAAACTATTTTGTAAACCCGTTCATATCAAATCAGAATCAGCTGTTATTCAAGGTCATTTTACAGCCCTAGGGCCGTAAAGTTTTACCGGCCTGGTCGGAAAACAATCACTTTCGGCCACCATATGACGCACGTAAACCAGCTCATTACATCCAAGTGTGGCGAAAAATTTTAACGTCAGTCTTTTTGTTAGTATATATTTGGTCAGTCTCATAAAATGTTATCAGTCTTTCATTATCAATATCTAGGCTGGACTATTGTTTGAGTTGTGATTATCAAATGTTTGATAAAAGCACTGATTAACCAAGTTAAAGTATATCTCTAGAGCATTTTAATAATTATGACGTTTGAGGTTTGAAAACATACCACCTTTCTCGTACTCTTCTTCACATTGAGTGAAAGAGAGAGCCGGCTTCGCCCTCACCTTGCCCTTTTAGAATTAAACAAAGGCAGCAATTCAATTCAAATCAATTCACATAGCTCAGACACATTATCGTATTAATAGGCTCCCATGATATATATTACAGTTATGGTATTTTAATTCCACGGAGATTGGAAAAACAAATACAATATAAGATATAAATAAATCAATTTCTTGGTTCATGTAGCCTATACTTATCCATTATATACTTTCTAAATTAATAATGAAAATGCATATCATATTTTGCCTGGATATGGAAAAAGTGAAAATATCATATTTCAGTATTTACACTATTTGAATGAAGTCTTCAAAGATGTAAGTAAAGTTGAATGAGGCCCGGTTGCACAAAAGTTAGTCAAATTTTAACCGTGATTAATTTCACGAGAACCAATAAGAGAAGCCACCTTTTCAATAAAACCTTCTCTGATTGGTTCTCGTGAAATTAATCACGGTTAAAATGTAACCGGTTTTTGTGCAACCGAGCCTTACTCTGTTAAAGATACTTGCTACCTTTCATGGGAATAGACTCATCCCATGCTGGAATATTCCCCAATCACAGTCAAAACATAACCCACCTTCAAGGCATTGTTCACCTAATTGCAGTGCAGGGCATACAAACTCCAATAATGAAGTCAATGAAGTGTGTTACTCTTCCCTCCCTCTGACTATGATCCTTCCCACCCACAACCATCCAATCCCCTGTCTTCTTCTTCTTCTTCTTCTTCTTCTTCTTCTTCTTCTTCTTCCTCTTTCTCTTCCATTTTACGGCCAAGTGCTGGAAGGGAGGTTATCCTCGATACCCTTTCTGAGAATGGACATCTAAAGATCCAAACTTCACCGTTTCATGTGAAAACATTACAGTAACTCCTCAATTTTCGCATATTACACCATTTTTCATTGCTCAATATTATTGTAAAACATCATCATCATCATCATCATAATCTTCCCCTTCCCCTTCTTCTTCTTCTTCTTCTTCTTCTTCTTCTTCTTCTTCTTCTTCTTCTTCTTCTTCTTCTTCTTCTTCTTCTTCTTCTTCTCCTTCATCTTCTACTTCTTCCCTTTCTTCTTCTTGTCCTTCACCAATGGTACCGATATTAATTTTCAAGAAACTCCGCCCTTGGTCAATGTGCTACCATACCACACGTACCTACACTGAAATTCAGTTAAAACTGTCATCACCCCCTATATACACAACAGTGACGCCTCACATTCAACCAATGCTGACAGATTCAAGTGTACTGCTTACTACTCAAACGCTCTATCTTCAGTATTGTTTGAATGGAAAGACCAATGATGTCAGTCATAAGCAAAGCTGACAGTTTCAACTGAATTCCACTGTAGCAGTACAATATAATTGATTTAAGTCGAGTTTTGCATTTCTCTCTATGTTAAATGTTTAAATGTTGCGCATTTACGGCGAAACGCAGCAATAGATTTTCATGAAATTTGACAGGTATGTTCCTTTTTAAATTGCGCGTCGACGTATACAAGGATTTTGGAAATTTTGAATCACAAGGATAATATAAAAGGAAAAGGAGCCTCCTACATACGCCAATATCAAGAGTAAAAATCAGACTATAGAATTATTCATCATAAATCAGCTGTCGAGTGGATTATAAATTGCATGCCATGACGCATGCAATTAAATATCTCAATGTAACTTGGTGAAAATCAGCTGCTGTGTGGACTATTGATTGCATGCCTCATTGAATGCAATTTTTATACACTATTAAATGAACTATTGATTGCATGTAATAACGCATGCAATTAATAACTAAAATAACCATAGTATTGTCTCTCGACCTTTCTCTGCTTTGAACGCGTGCTGACCTGTTGGCAGTATGTCTTGAAGGAGATTAGCTTTTGATGTTAGCATTTTTGATACACCAACCCCAACAGCCATTAGCCGTTTTCACACCAATATCTCGCCGACACGACATACATACAGGATTCAGGAGGCTGTGGTTTATAACTGCGCGAGGTCTACTGTTCACAGAACTACTAGTATTATTATGGGAAACTGTCGGCTTTGGATCAATTGGAAAAATGATATTGTCAGTCATAAGTAATACTGACATTTTTAAGTGAATCCCACCAGTGACCACCCGCAGTCAGCTCTGTTGATGCGTGACCAATTGCAAGCCCCGGCACAGGAGGAAAGTGATACCGTGGTCATGGTGGTGTACCCGTGTTTTTCATGTACCATAATTATTTGATAGCATGAGCCATAGTCCATCTATGACCGTGTCCAATGGTCTGTTTACCATAACGCGTTAGGAATCACGATGCGTGAGGATGTGTGTGTGTGTGTGTGTGTGTGTGTGTGTGTGTGTGTGTTGTGTGTGTGTCGTATGTGCACTCACCTTTCAATATAGGCGTTAGTCAACATTTCAATTACCTTATTGTGAGTTACTGTACTCGAAATGCAGGTAAGTTATGCATATTATGACACAATACATTCAAAGGTAGCATAGGGAAGAAGAAGAGGAGGAAGAAGAAGAAGAAGAAAAAGAAAAAGAAGAAGAAGAAGATGAAGAAGAAGAAGAAGAAGAAGAAGAGGACAGAAACTATTTGATATTGCCAAAACTATTGTCTTATTGAAACAACAGTCATAATAATATTCCGTACTTTCACAATGTTATCTAAATTTGAGAGAGAAATGGTGCAAGATTTCCTCAGTTTTTCTCCCCGATCTCTGCTTTCTTGTAGACATCTTCTTCTTAGTGTACTTGTCCGTTTCGAACGTTGGCGATCATATTGGCTATGATGACTTTGTTAGTTGCGCTTTGTTGAACGATTGAATGGAGTTTTTTCCAAACCAAGCTGGAAGTGGTTGGCCAGCCAGGATATTCTTCTTCGACCTGGGGCTCTCCTGCCTTCTATTTTGCCCTGCACTATGCTTTGCAATAGCTCATATCTGCCCTTATTGCGCATTATGTGGCCCGAGTATTGCAACTTCCTGAATTGTATGATGTTAACCAGTTCTGGGGTCATATTTATCCTCCTCAACACCTCCTGATTGGTATAAATAAAATAGGCGAAATGAATAAATTTTAGATGGGTAGCCAATGTGTAAATAAATATCTGCTATGATTTTTCACAATAAAAGGAAGACTGAGATTGTACGGTTGTACTATGGTTTGTTGAATACAACTGTTATCAACTGAGAATAAATAAAAATGACATCATCAAATTGTCGATCGATCTGTTCATTGGTTCTCGCCAGAGATTATAGAATTACATTCAATAAATAACAATCTGTACTCTCTCGCGGCATTGGTTCGATTATTTACGTTAAGAACCCACGAAATATTATCAAAATTATAATGTCAGCTTATTCTGTTTGAATTTCAAAAAAAATCTTTGAAACTCATATTATAATGAAAAGCCTTTTGTAACAGAAATCAACAAAAAAGGTAGGTCCACTTTTAGCGGTAATTTGAAATGAGTAAATGAGCGGGAAATCCATGGGAAATTGGCGGGAAAATTGGGCACGTAACCTGTGAGCACGTACAGGAAAATTCGGGCATTCTAGTCCAAGAACTATATCTATACTTATCAGAACTGTTATAACTGTATCTATGAACTATATCGAACTCTTTGTACGAGTACAGTATATCTATGGTATGGCTATTTTAGTATTGTTGTTGCAATGCTGAAGACTAGGCTGTGTAATATATCGATATTTAAGAGACAAGAGAGAGACCTGTACTTCAATATCCAAATTTATTTTCTTTATACCTTATTTCATTATACCTTTCGTTAATTATTACCTTATTTTCGTTAGGGCCACTCTTTAAGGCTGTGCAAAGGCTAAAAATGAACTTTCCACTGGTGAGATTTTTCAAAGTTTTTCGATTTGTATATAATCAAGCTATCAAAATGAAATAGTTTTCTCGTAAAAAAATTTTTCTTCCGATTATTACTTTTTGAAATATGAGCGCATAAAGTTTAAATTTTTGGGACAGAACATTTCAAATTCGGTAAGATTTAAATTCATGAGATTTACAGGATAAATTCTTCACTGTATTATTGATTGAATAAAACAAAAATATTTTGAAAATTTCAGTTTTAGAGAAAGTTATTTAATTTACCAAAAATAACTCAACTAAAAGTTATTTTTAGTAAATTGAATAACTTTCTCGAATAACTGTCTCAAAAATGTAAACTTTAGACGCTCATATCTCGAAAAGTGATGATCGGAAAAAAATGTTTCCCTGAGAAAACTATTTTATTTTGATAGCTTCATTATATACAATCCGAAAAACTTGAAAAATCTCACCAGTAGAAAGTAATGATCGGAAAAAATGTTTCCCTGAGAAAACTATTTTATTTTGATAGCCTGATTATATACAAATCGAAAAACTTTGAAAAATATCACCAGTAGAAAGTTTATTTTTAGCCTTTGCACAGCCTTAATAGAAATAATTAAAACTAAATTAAAATGTTGAAACATGCCGTAAGTATACAATTATAAAAAGGTACTTGGATCTTCATTTCTTTCCAAACTATTACAGAGTCTATTCAAATAATAGGACTCACCTCAAAGTGACAGCATTGGTTTAATGGGGTGCATTGATGTTATTCACAAGGAAATACGTCATAATGCTTTAGCTTATACGATACCAAATTTATTTCAACAATACCTATATAGCTATCAAAACTATATCGTAATGTTTTATTACTATATCTGAAATATTACTATATGTATAGATTTGAAGATAGCTTTTTCATTGTGGAACATCTAATTACAATATGAAATAAATATGCCATTTTTAGCTGATATGATTCCCAAATTATTTTAACAATACCTTGAGGGTTAAGTGTAAGAGAGGCAAACTGCGCCCTAACTTTGCCCTCCTTGGTCTAAAATATAGGCAGTCATTCTATTTTATTCTATATAGCTATCAAAGCTATATCTTACTTTTTTATTACTATATCTGAAATCTTACTATAGGTAGATTTGAAGATAGTTCTTTCATTGTGGAACGTCCAATTACAATATGAAATAAATATGCCATATATGCCTCACTTCATTTTTAGCTGATACGATTCCCAAATTATTCCAACAATACCATCAATATAGCTATCAAAACCGTACTGTTCTATTACTATATCTGAAATCTTACTATATGATAGATTTGAAGATAGCTTTTTCATTGGGGAAGTCTAATTACAATATGAAATAAATATGCCATTTTTAGCTGATACGATTCCCAATTATTTTAACAATACCTTGGGGTTAAGTGTAAGAGAGGGCCGACTGCGCCCTAACGTCGCCCTCCTTGGTCTAAAATAAAGGCAGTCATTCTATTTTATTCTATATTGCTATCAAAGCTATATCTTACTTTTTACTTTCCTTGCCCTATTACCATAGGTAAGGAAGTATTGCTTTCCGAAAAAAAAGGTACCCCATTTCTAAATTTCTATACGTTTCAAGGTCCTCTGAGTCCAAAACGTGGTTTTTGGGTATTGTCTGTATAGGTTGTGTGTGTGTGTATGAGTGTATGTGCGTCTGTGTACATGATATCTCATCTTCCATAAACGGAATGACTTGAAATTTGGAACTTAAGGTCCTTACAATAAAAGGATCCGATACGAACAATTTCGATCAAATGCGATTCAAGATGGCGCTAAATGGAGAAAATGTTGTCAAAGCCAGGTTTTTCGCGATTTTCTCGAAAACGGCTCCAACAATTTATACCTAGAATAGTCATTGATGAGCTACATTAACTGTCACCAGTCCCATATCTGTAAAAATTTCATGAGCTCCGCCCCATCTATGCAAAGTTTGATTTTAGATTCCCAATTATCAGGCTTCAGATACATTTAAACAAAAATTCGTAGTGGAAAAGATTGAGGATAAAAATCTCTACAATTAATGTTTTGTAACATTTTCACCTAAAATTGAAATAACTCGAAATTCGATAAAATGTGATTATCCAATTGCAAACTGTTGGCAACCGTTGATTCTATTAAATGATTCACTATGAAGAGATAGCAGACCTCTTGTGCCTCCAGCGTTATTGCCCTGTCACCAGCTGGCTCAAATCTTTGAATAGTAGTAGACTTGAGATGCGCGGGAGCACTAGCGTCAGGTAATCAATTTTCATAACGGCAAGGAAAGTTGTGTGAGTGCGCCACACCAGATTTTTTATTACTATATCTTAAATCTTACTATAGTTTGATTTGAAGATAGTTTTTCCATTGTGGAACAACGTCTGATTACAATATATGATATAAATATGCCATATATACCTCACTTCATTTTTAGCTGATACGATTCCCAAATTATTTCAACAGATATAGCTATCAAAACTATAGCGTACTTCTCTTTTACTATACCTGACGTTTTTTCAAGAGTAAATTATTATATCAATCCGTCATCTTGGTCCGAAATAATTGAAAATGGCATCGACCTAAATCTCTGTGTATTGTCTCGAGCTTAGACGAAGGAGATATTAGAGTGACGCTGCCTGTACTGTTATAATAACAGGGGATAACACCAGCGCGAGGACAATGGCTTCTCTCTTATAGTGTTATTCTACGGCAATTTCATTGGCAATGGATTAGCTCGCTCCAGTTAGGATCATTGAGCTATTTTCAACACTGGATGTTCACCTCACCTTGTGAGATTCACTTCAAACTGTCAGCATGAATGAGAATGAAAAGTTAATGTTTCTCATTCAAACAATGCTGACAGTGAATCTAAATGTAGTGGATTTTCATCAAGGTTACTTGGAAAATTTGTTTTAGCATCATCGTTGCAGGAATCCAACAAAAATCTGAAATCATAGAAGTTTATCTTCAAATTCATACTTTTTATTATTTATAGACTATATATAACTATATACTAACAATTTCTAATATTACAATACAATATATAGAAAAAAAGTAAAAACAGTGATTACGCAAATATTATCAAATCCACAAAGATAAGTTTATTTAAAACCAGACTCGAGTTTCAACGCCATACTTAGCATCATCTTCAGTGGAAACTTGGATCCAATAAACTTATTTTTGTGGATTTGACAATATTGGTGTAATCACTGTTTTTACCATTTTTCTTTATATGTTATTGTAATATTAGGTGACTTGGATCCAAGTTTCCACTGAAGATGATGACAAGTACGGCGTTGAAACTCGAGTCTGGTTTTAAATAAACTATTCAGGTAAAAACACTTAAAATTGAAGGATAATATTAGGAAAATGTGATGAAGAAAATGAATTTAAGTGAAGATAATTAGATGAAGAATGGAAGAGGTGAAGAGAATGGGTTGGAGTGAATGAGAATGAAGAGAAAAATTGTAGAAAAACTTGAAAAAGAAGGATAATATTGGGAAAATGTGGTGCGGAGAATGGTGGTGGAAAACGAAAGGAAATTGGGATGTGGTAAGAATTGAAAGATTTTCCAACTATGGTTACCCTTATACCATACGTAGTAGGGGGTTTTCTAATGGACTAATCTATTTTCAAGGAAGACTATTAGGTGCTACGCAAGGGTCTAATCGAAAACTTGACGAACTGAAAACATGACGTACTGAAATCTTCAGGAATTTCCATAATCATCCTCGGTAAATTGAGAATCTATAAGCAAATTTCCAAATTAACCAGTCTCTAGTGAGGTCCACGTTATAATGGCAGTGTTTGATTAGCAATGGTATTGCTAGCATTCAACAAAGCGGATAGCGCTATCTCTCTCGCTTTGCTCTGTTGCCAGATTGGCTTTTAACGAAGTAGAATTAATAATTAATCAACAAAATATTTCATCTTAATTTTGAAAATTCATTATGAAATTATTGAAAAATATAATTTCTTGCTTAACCCTTCTACTACCAACGTTTTCCACATACACGAAATACCAAGAGGGGTAACTGGGTTACCCCAACAAGATTTCTGTTTTATATAATTATTCTATATTATTTTCCATTAATTCATCTATAAAATGCATTACAAAAGCTATTAATATAATTAAAAATAAATTTATTCTGTTGAAAAATATGTTTTCAATAAAAAACTGTCAGGACAAAAAAAATGAGCATTCTATCATATACATGTAGGGGAAATGTTGTCAAATAATTGAATTATGGCTATAGAGAAGCAATATTTTCAAATTTAGATTTTAAGTGATCATCATGGATCAGGTTTAGCAAAAAAATGAAAATGGAACATCAAATTTTTATCTTATGTATTCGATAATGGATGAAATATACCAAAAAATTGCATGACATGGAATACCAAGCGGGGTAATAGAGTTAGTTACCCCAAGGATAAATCTGCTAATAAAAAAAAAAGAGGAATGAAATGATTTTATGAGAAAAAACAACTAAAGTTATATGTTTTTAACAAGTACTCAAGATTTCAATGAAATACGTCAACATTATTTACAAAAAAATGGACAAAATGTGGGTTGGGGTAATCCAATTACCCCGCTTGGTAGTAGAAGGGTCAATAAAATATAATTGATTATTTTGAACGAGAATGAACAATTAATTTTACATTAATAAACCTGTATCAGCTGCCGTCAAGAATGCATTGACAAGATATTGAGGATCGGCAACGTTGTTCTCCTATCTTTCTCCACTGTCAGTATAACGTGGACCTCACTATAGTAGTTCAGACGCATTGATGCGTCATTCGTGAATTTCCTATCCCGTTTTTTAGCCAATTCTTTCCTCTATTATATTACAGATTGAGAAAAGGTGTAAGGGGAAAGAATCATGAATGTGATACAGGTAGAAGAGACTTCAATATCGATCAAAGAAACATCTTTGCAAGAAGCACACATAACACAAGATTTATCTATTACACTAAATTTTCATAGTTGGACAAAAATATTGTTGGCTTAGATTCGTAGATTCTATAATTTATAAGTACAGTATAGCTAACTTCTCAATAATAAATAATAATATCGAGTGACCTAGCTGGCTCAGATCTGGTGTCAGAGTGATCAGGTCGCAATGGTCAATTTCAGGGCCTCTGACATGACCTAACGACTGCTTTTTAGGCAGCCGGGACCGACGACTTGACTTTTCAATGATTATGAGGATTGAGTTTTTCAAAGAAACTTGAAGCGTTCGAAATGTGGACCTATAGACGAATCCTGAAAATATCATGGATGTACTAAATTTCCAACAACAGGGTTCTTCAACAACTCAATAAGAAGACGGAGATAATGTACACTGTCAAGAGACGAAAATTGGAGTATCTGGAACACATTATGAAGAATGGAACTAAATATCAGTTGTTGAAATGTGTACTACAGGGCAAGTTCTTGGCAGGGAGGTGTTGGTAGGAGACGAATTTCCTGGTTAAAGAACTTGAGAACATGGTTTGCAGTGTCCATCCCGGAACTTTTTAGATCGGCTGTCAACAAGGTTATAATTGCCAGAATGATTGCCAACATTCGGTAAAGGATAGGCACCAGAAGAAGAGAAGAGTTTTTCAATTAATTCATATAGTTGTAAAATTTATTTTTGAGAATAATGAAGATGGAAAAATTCAGTATTTCACAATCGTTCAATCTACTTGTTTAAAGAGTCGATGCTCAATTTAATGTTAGTGCCAAAATTGAAATTTATATTCAGTTTTCTAAGTGAAATATTTCCGTATCAAATACGGAATCGAATGCTGACATGTTTATTAAAACATTGACCAGAGCGATTGAAGCAGATCTCTAAAAACAGATAAGTGAATCAATTTAAAAAAGTGAAAACATCTCAAAAGACTCCTTGTAACATCATTAGCTATAATGCTTTGGAATGAATCGTTTGCTGCTTTAATGAAACAGTTACGGCAAATCATCAAAGAAAACTACTTTTTGCTTTGTCAGCAAGAAATTTATCAGTTATCCAACTCAATTCAGGATAAAGATGTTGTGGAAGATAAGAGTTGGATGCGTCAATTTAGAGGCAAACTAATGGGAGGAAAAAATCATTCACTTTAAATCAGATCTAGTTAAAAATTGAGATGTCAAGCTCATTAAAACAAACATGTCTACTTAATTCGTTTGTGGGTAGACTTGACGTAATATTGATTATTCTGGACGATAATGCAAATGTGTATAAATTATCAAATAATGTACCTAACTTGTTTTCATGAAAAATATTCAATTTTTTTTAATTGTAATTTGACTGCAATCTAACACTTTGGTTAATGAACAGTTCAATTCTAGCTTAAATTAATTCGTAAAAGTTTGACATTAAAGGGGTATTCACTTCTTCACAGTCTAAGTGAGCAATGCCCATGCACTGTTTCTTTCAGAATCACTCTTGCTACATTCAAACGAGATCTGTAGGCTTCTTCCTTTTCAGTCTTCTCACTGTATTAGAGTTGTCAATGAGGTGGAGAGCTTGGATGTTCTGATGATTATGTAGAGTCTCTTCATGGATTCTGGCAGCCTTTGTGATCATGACATCGACTTCTTCCATCTGCAGGTCCCTGTGGAGACATATTCAATGACAATGATTAACAATATAGTAATTATTAAAGAGGATTCAATGAAATTTTTCACTTCCTCGATTTTAGAACAGGGAAACTGATGATAAATTATTTTATTGTATTATGAAAATATGGCTCATTAATTCGAGGATTCGAGGAAATTATCTATCACTAAATTTATGATCAGTTGTTGTGTTAGGGCTACAATTACTAGGCTATCAATGCCTCATACTCATTTAAAACCTTATTAGTGAAGCAGTGGAGGATAAATTAGAATAGAATATTTGTCTAGATAGATAATTATTATTAACGATTTATTGAACCAATTATTTTCGTTTAATAATAATTTTATTCATTGATTAGCATTTGAACAAATGCAATTTCTAATTTATTTACATCTGTATTCTAGATGGATTGAAACTCCAAATCTTACAAAATCAATCTGGACTTGATTTTATTCTCTTCTTCTTCTTCTTCTTCTTCTTCTTGTTCCTCCTCTTTCTCCTTCTTCTTCTACAATCGATAATCGATAAAATCGCCGCTAATTATCATAATGCGTTGTGAATAATGCATGATAATTATTTCGAGGGGCACAATAAGTTTAGTGACCCATGTGTGCAGCAGTCTACAGTGGAACAGGTTCGACTGGTGTGTGTTTTCTGTATGCAAAAGCGAATAATTGTGTGCATGTGATGTAGGTCTTGCCCTATACAGTGAGACTCACTTTGAACTGTCAGTTCTCCTTATTAATACAAGTTGAATGCTTCTTATTCGAGCAATGCTGATTGCATGAGGTTAACCCTGTCCTAGAGACGCGAATTCGGTCAGTAGGCTGACGCTGACCAATGTTATTAGAATGAATAATATTTTGTGATATGGTGTTTCTCGTAGAAGATGACCAATGTTATTAGAATGAATAATATTTTGTGATACGGTGTTCTCGTAGAAGATGACCATGTTATTAGAATGAATAATATTTTGTGATACGGTGTTTCTCGTAGAAGATGACCAATGTTATTAGAATGAATAATATTTTGTGATACGGTGTTTCTCGTAGAAGATGACCAATGTTATTTGAATGAATAATATTTTGTGATACGGTGTTTCTCGTAGAAGATGACCAATGTTATTAGAATGAATACTATTTTGTGATACGGTGCTTCTCGTAGAAGATTCAGGGAAATGTGTGGGAGAAGGAGAAGGATAAGGATAAGGGAGGAAAGGAAGTGAAGAAAAATGGTAAAGAGGAGAATGGAGATAGAAGAGAGTAGAGAGAGGGGAGAAACAGTGTCGAAGGAGGAGAAAGATAATGAAGGAAAGAGGGCAAAAGAGAATGGTATTGATTGATTGAGTAGTTTATTTATGTAGATTACAATATATACTGGCTTATACACCTATATACAATAGCTTACAATACAGCAAAATTATAGATGAATTCACATAATAGAACTAAGAAAATAATTATTGAACTGTATATGATATGAAAAAGCAATTTGTAATATAATAATATGGATAATTATATTGTTATGCATCTACATAAATTGGCGGAGCTTTGGACATAATATCAATGTCCATTCTTCGGAAAGAATATTAAAAATATCCTCCCCACTAACTCTCTACCAAAAGAAGGAAAAGGAGAAGGATAAGGGAGGAAAGGAAGTGAAGAAAATTGGTAAAGAGGAGAATGGAGATAGAAGGGAGTAGAGAGAGGGGAGAAACTGTGTCGAAGGAGGAGAAAGATAATGAATGAAAGGGGGCAAAAGAGAATAGTAAAGAGGAGAATGAGAATGAAAGAGAATATGAAGAGGGGGAAAGGAGTGTGGGAAGAGGAGAAAGATGGAGGAGGTGGGAGAAAGAGAATGACTGAAAAAAGAGGAAGGATTAGGAGAAACAAGAGGAGGAGAATGAGAAAGCGGCGGATTAAAATAAAAGAGAATAGGTGGGCAAGCAGAGAATAGGAAAAGGTGAAAAGTAATGTGGAAGGAGGAAAAAGATAATAATAGAGAAAGTCGAAGAAAGAGGATTGAGGAGAAAAAGAGGATTAAGGAGAAAAGGAGAATTTGGGATAAGCGATGAAAATTGTAATGGAAAGCGGGAATGGAAGAAAGGGAGAATGTGAAAAGGGGAAAAAACGTGAGAGGGGCAAGAAGAAAAACAAAAAAAAAGAGTGGGGAAGAATGAGAATAGAGGGAATAATAAATAAAAGGGAAAATGGGATTGGAAGGGAATAAGAATGAGCAAGGAGAAGTTTTAGATTAGATTTTGATCAGATTGAAATGAAAAAAGTTGAATGATAGGAAGAAGAAGAAGAAGAAGAAGAAGAAGAAGAAGAAGAATAAGAAGAAGAAGAAATGGTAACAACTGATCAGCTGACCATCACACGCACGCACACGCATTGACAAACGTTGGTCAAGGTGAACGAGCAGTAAATTTAAAACGCAGCAGTCAAATTGTAAACACGCTCAAATTGCAGAATACTACCATAGAGAAACAATAGCGTAAGTAGATATCCCATGGTATAAGACGTTTATGTCTCAACTTTTAGGCCTCTTTCACACGATAGGAGACGTGCAACTTGAACACTGAACAGTGTTCTCGTTTTTTTGTCGAAGTACATTGAGTCAAATCGTGTCTTTCACATGGTGACTCCTATCCAGGAACCTCGTTTTGTCACGTCTTTTCCCCTCGAGGCAAGCAGAGGCAAGATCTAACAACTACGCCGCCGTTTCCACAAAGTATGACTCATCACTTTTTTCTCAAAGTCTAACTTCCTTAAAAATATAGATAGAAGATTTCTGATTTCGGATTTGGATTCAGCGACCCCAAATTCTTTAAAGCGTAAGTCCCGTTTTCGAAAATATCCGAAAACAAGGAAGTTATGGATGTTTTTAATAAAGCTTTCTATTATCATATAATTATACGGTAAAAACGAACAGGTACTGTACTATACAGTACGTAAGTACTCTAGCTATTATAATACAACTTACACTGTATCGTGTAGGAAATTTGGTAGGTTATTTATCTTGATTTCTGAAATACCCCAAAATAAGGGAGTAAGATAACTTTGAAAAACCAAAGTTTTCCTGCCGATTGAAGAAACATTAAAAATTAGTCTACAAGACATATTATGTCTTAGAATAAAAACGTGTAACAAATATCAGATCACTATTCAAGCTATCAAGCTTTTCATAAATTTCATAAGTTTGTGTCGACGGTATATGACATAAAAGGCAAATGCTCGCGCTTGGTCCATAGTTCTACGACTGAGGAATGAGGATTTAGGTCAGCAACTAAAATCGACAAGCCATGATTGTCAATCTTACTCATGATACAAAGCTTTGTACTATGATACATGGTTTTCATTCTGTATCATTCTTTAATAAAATAAAACAAGATTCCGGTTTCAAAAGCATCAATGTCGCCAGGCTGGTCTGAGCTATTCATGACTTTTTTTCAGTATGCATTATCAACTCAGCAGTTCTAATACACAGACATCACTACTTGGAATGCCATGACATTTTCTATTCTTTCAATTCCTATTATTACCATAGATCGATTCAGATCAGCACAATGTTTATACTGTATGTTCATAATAGATTTTTCTGAAATAGTCAATAATTGCTGAGAATTTAAAGTGATATTCAACGATTTGAACCTGATAAATTGGATTGTTGAATGACAATTGAAATTCAGTGAATTTTACTGTACAACATTCCTTTTCCTCCTATTTTATTGGGTGATGAGTGGAGATGATTTATGATTTCATATTTGGATTCATCTTTTCATAGTTCAATATTTTTTTGGAAAACTAGAACTTTTAAAAATTAAAAATGTTTATGTATAAACTTCTCAGGTGTTCAAAAACTTCTTAAACCTTTGCCTGTCCCTTTGTGAGGCAGGAGTATATTATCTTAGTATGTACTATATAATCATATGATAATGGAAAGCTATATTAAAAACAGCTATAACTCCCTTGTTTTCGGGTATTTTTGAAAATGGGACTTACGCTTTAAAGAATTTGGGGTCGCTGAATCCAAATCCGAAACTCCTGCCTCACAAAGGGACAGGCAAAGGTTTTAAGAAGTTTTTGAACACCTGAGAAGTTTATACATAAACATTTTTAATTTTTAGAAGTTCTAGTTTTCCAAAAAAATATTGAACTATGAAAAGATGAATCCAAATATGAAATCATAAATCATCTCCACTCATCACCCAATAAAATAGGAGGAAAAGGAATGTTGTACAGTAAAATTCACTGAATTTCAATTGTCATTCAACAATCCAATTTATCAGGTTCAAATCGTTGAATATCACTTTAAATTCTCAGCAATTATTGACTATTTCAGAAAAATCTATTATGAACATACAGTATAAACATTGTGCTGATCTGAATCGATCTATGGTAATAATAGGAATTGAAAGAATAGAAAATGTCATGGCATTCCAAGTAGTGATGTCTGTGTATTAGAACTGCTGAGTTGATAATGCATACTGAAAAAAAGTCATGAATAGCTCAGACCAGCCTGGCGACATTGATGCTTTTGAAACCGGAATCTTGTTTTATTTTTATTAAAGAATGATACGGAATGAAAACCATGTATCATAGTACAAAGCTTTGTATCATGAGTAAGATTGACAATCATGGCTTGTCGATTTTAGTTGCTGACCTAAATCCTCATTCCTCAGTCGTAGAACTATGGACCAAGCGCGAGCATTTGCCTTTTATGTCATATACCGTCGACACAAACTTATGAAATTTATGAAAAGCTAGATAGCTTGAATAGTGATCTGATATTGTTACACGTTTTTATTCTAAGACATATATGTCTTGTAGACTAATTTTTAATGTTTCTTCAATCGGCAGGAAAACTTTGGTTTTTCAAAGTTATCTTACTCCCTTATTTTGGGGTATTTCCAGAAATCAAGATAATAACCTACCAAATTTCCTACACGAATACAGTGTAAGTTGTATTATAATAGCTAGAGTACTTACGTACTGTATAGTACAGTACCTGTTCGTTTTTACCGTATAATTATATGATAATAGAAAGCTTTATTAAAAACAGCCATAACTTCCTTGTTTTCGGATATTTTCGAAAACGGGACTTACGCTTTAAAGAATTTGGGGTCGCTGAATCCAAATCCGAAATCAGAAATCTTCTATCTATATTTTTAAGGAAGTTAGACTTTGAGAAAAAAGTGATGAGTCATACTTTGTGGAAACGGCGGCGTAGTTGTTAGATCTTGCCTCTGCTTGCCTCGAGGGGAAAAGACGTGACAAAACGAGGTTCCTGGATAGGAGTCACCATGTGAAAGACACGATTTGACTCAATGTACTTCGACAAAAAAACGAGAACACTGTTCAGTGTTCAAGTTGCACGTCTCCTATCGTGTGAAAGAGGCCTACTGTTATCTCAAGCCGATAGTCCACGTAGTTCTTCCCCGTGAAGCTGTGTGACTCTCCTAGTCTCTCATACTGTGCCGTTCATACACTCTCACCTCAACAAAATAGTAAAAATCGACAATAATTGACAGTAATCGGCTTGAGATAACAGTGAAAGTTGCGACATAAACGCCCTATACCATGGGATATCTACTTACGCTATTGTTTCTCTAGTAAGTATAGTATTGTTTCGCTATCCAGTAAGTATAGAATGTAATTTATTCCATTCTATGAATGTAATATATTCAATAATATTCATTCATTGAATATACATTTCTTAAAATGTATATTACATTCTATGCTCACTGCTCTAATCTGAGAATACAGTAAGCGCCCGAAGGGAGATTCATTTAATACTGACAGTATTGTTGAATGCGAGGACCATTGATGTTATACATTGTAGTTTTCCATTAAATGCTGACTGTAGTGAATCTAACATTAAACTAACGTGTGTGGGTTGCATCAGAGGAAGTTAGTACTTCTAAGATCTTCCCTTACTCTCTGGTTGCATGAACCGTGAGCGTGAGTGCAGATTATTAAGTTGGCGTGTGAAATTTCAGAAGACAGCTTCTAAAGAAGTCATTAACCCGCGAAACCAGTGTTAGATATCGAATAGATGGGATTTTCGGCTTATAACTGTTTTAACAGTTAACTCTGCGAAAAATGTAATTGGATCTTTTGTAAGGTAAATGAGCGGTTACCTTTTGTGAACTCAGTGGCAGGAACAGGATATTCTAATTTTTTGTAAAATGAAATTGTTGTTTTTTGAATGTGATATTTATTTGTTTTTTGAATGACAAAGTTTGAATAAAAATAATATTTCATTTGAATAAGGTGAATTTCATAGTCAGTTGTAATATAATAAGAGAACTGTTATTACTTTCCATAGGTAAGGAAAGTATTGCTTTCTGAAAAAAATTAAGGTACCCCAATTTCTAAATTTCTATACGTTTCAAGGTCCCCACTGGTTTTTGGGTATTGGTCTGTATGTGTGTGTGTGTGTGTGTGGTGTGTGTGTGTGTGTGTGTGTGTGTGGTGTGTGTGGTGTGTGTGTGGTGTGTGTGTGTGTGTGTGTGTGTTGTGTGGTGTGTTGTGTGTGGTGTGTGGGTGTGTGTGTGTGGTGGTGTGTGGTGTGTGTGTGGTTGTGTGTGTGTGTGTTGTGTGTGTGTGTGTGTGTGTGTGTGTTGGAACAAGGTATAATACGGGGAGACATCAAGTATACACAGCACATTAAGGGGAGGTGTGTACACTACGGGGAGACCCCGTATTGTCAATGCTCAATTTTAGTAAAAATCACTTCTACATGCTTGAAACCATGTAAAAACATAATAAAAAAAAATCTCCCCATTTTGTTAGTATTCTACCTAATTGGGATACACTCCAGTTCCCAAAATTGCCACCACGTTGTGCTACGATCGCTAATACACACTCACACAAAACTCATTTATGGATTGAGCATACAATGCGGGGTACTTGCATATCCCTGCAAATCTACATTGTCTCCTTCACTGTTCGAAGTAACTGGTTTGCTATGGGATTTGCCGTGAATTCATGAATCAGCAGCTTATTTCCTGTTTCGTTCAGACTCATCGATTCACAGCTTAGAAAATTCATAGTTCATTTTTCTGTTCATTCACTTGTGACATACGAAGGGAGCGAGGATACATGCTTGCAGAATGTATTGTAGTACTGATTTTTTAGTTATTTGGTACAAATAGTCTGTAGATGTTTCTTCACCAAAAAATACCCTCTGCTAACCTCACAGTCTTTGAAAATACCTGTTTTTCTCCAAATAACTCAAAAACCATTCATAGTGAAAAAATCCAGAACCGTTCTCAAGAGCACAAAATCCTCTACAATTCAATGCCAAATTAGGTTCCACATGGTGAAACCTATTAGGTTCCAAATGGTGACTGAGACATGATTCTTTGAAACACAATTCCCCGAATTGAATTTGGGCTATTGCTAGAATGATGGGAATGGAAATTTGTTAAGATTCAAGAATAGCACGTCAGTAAGTTTATATTCTCGAACAGGCTTCACTGAGAATTCACTCACTGATTTACAGAATAGTAAAAAGTTGGTAACCTGACATTGTATCTCAAGACCAGGATAGCCTATGATAAAATGAAATTTGTCTCTTTGCTTCTCCCCATATTGCCATTTCCTTCTGAGTCTGACAATATCCTTGCGAAAACTGTATTGTGAACCTCAGATTGGATATTTTACTTGTGTATGATATGCTCACTTCGTGTGAAAAGACTTTGTTCCGGAGAAAAGATTTAAGAATCATACCCTGCTCAAAAAAATTGTAGTCATTAGTTCTAAGATAGGAGGGTGACCGCGCGGGCTATTACTCAGAGAGTCAAGGCATTCCAAAATGATTTATCTTTGAGAAAATGAAGAATGAGAAATCAGAGTTGTGTGAGCAGTGAGTCCTTCCAGTTCATATTATTAAATAAACCGATTTTGGTAGCTGAAAGTTTCTCACAATGCACCATAAAATGAAGTACGGTAATCTATCATGATCAGAAAGATATAGCAGTTCCGGAATCTCAATTTTTTCAAATAAGCACAATTAGCAAAACGCAATGTAGACTTGGGGTTCCCAAAAAAAATGTTTCTACGGACTCCCTCACCTACCAGCAATGTCGAGGACCAACCCGGAATTTAGAGTTGGGAGGCACTGTGAAACGAGCACTTTCTTGAATCCCAGTACTAAGTAGCTTATATCCATACGTGGAATGTTTATTTGGATGTTATAAATGTATTATTATGATAAGTCAAATTATCAATTTAGAATTTCCAGTTTATGGATTGTTCCACCTATACTAGTCACAATCATAACCGACAATGAATTGGAATAAAAATAATTTATAAGTGGGGAAGGATAGTGTTCCATCAATCACATGTTAAATTCGCGAAGGAAATTTATATAACACTACATATATCAACTACTTATTCCTCAATCAGAAAAATAACTTATTCATCAATCAGGAGAGCGTTATAGATTCCCATTTTATTTATCCTAGCTTCAATATTAATCTTGTATAGAAATCAAGAAAAAGAAAATTATATGAATCCTATCCTTGTGGTCCTTGTAAAGATGAATAAAATAAGTTGGTGCATGTATCCAGGTTTCATTCAAATACTGTAGAAATGTTCAGTTGTAGAATTGCTCGGAAAACTGTAAGTGGGGTTGTATTATACATTGAATTATAAACACGCACCTGTCAGGCAGTTCTGGTTTATTACTTTGGCATTTCAAAACCTCAATTCAATCGATCTTGGCCAGAATAGAGAGTGCTCCACAGTAAAGGATTGGTTCGCAGCTTAACCAATGAGAGATTTGATATGATAGACTATCATTCCCAAATAACTCATTTAAGAATTAATGATAATGCATTATTTGTCTGGAACCAGGTATAATCTAGTGCTACATGCGGGTAGGCTGAAAGAGCATACCGACGACACAGATTGAGAGAAGTTAAGAAATGCTAATGCGCTATTCATATATCAGAGGCTGCAAATCCATGTAGGGCTGCTTGGAGTTTCATCGATTTCCGTAACACAAATCAGGTGATTTGGACCAGAGTTTTGCAACTGCAGATTAGATTAGTCGGTTTTGTGTTGACTAGTTCAGGTCATGATGATGGCTTTTCTGATGAGATGACTGAATTCTTAGCTACTCTTTAAAGAATTCCACTTCTTGGGGAGTATTTTGAATGGATTATTATATGAATTATTATGAATGGATAATTATTCAAATAAGTCGTCTTTTATGGTTTATTATTGTGATAATATCATAATTGTACTATTGAAGACTAATTATCAAGGAGTTTTATTTTTATTCATTATAATATTGTTTTTATAGTTTAATTTGTGGAACTACTTAATCAGTTTTGCCAGTTTGTACTCTAATTTTTATTTTTACATAAAACTGAAATAATTGTGAGATTCTTGTATGCATAGTATCTTTGTGAGTTCTCAACCAATTTTGTTCCATAGATATGTGAATAAGATGTCAAGTCTAAAGTGTTGAAAAATCAACATGGATATAAGTAGGCTAATAAAAGAACCAATTTTTAATCGTTTTATATTTATATGAATATGATTCTACAATGCGGAGTTTTACAAATCGGAGTGGAAGGGATGATGATGAGAGATGACGACTAGGCTACTTTTTAGGTAGTCGGGACCGACGACTTATTGTCTTCTCCGAAAGATGGTGTGGCCGTATCCATGTGATTGTGCTGTGGTCAAAAACTTTTGCCCGGGTCGAGACCGAACTCGGGTTCTCTTGATTGTCAGACCGTTGCGTAATCACTCACTCCAGTGGTTCTCAAAGTGTGGGGCGCGTCCCTAAAGGGAGGCGCGATGATTCCTCAGGGGGGGCGCGAAGCTTGGTTGAAAAATTATATGAATTTACTTCTAAAATGATTACGATAACATCTTTCTTCTCTCATTCTTTATTCTCTATTGATTGATACAATAAGTACATCATAAAAATTGAAGGGAGAGAAAAATAATGACTTTCCCGAAGCCCTCCCCCAGTCCCCCCATACCGTGAAAGCATTTTCAAATGATTAATACATTTTTGGAGGACACTGACATGTATTGTAGCAAATGTGTAGGAATTTGTACAGATGGAGCTCCGGCTATGTCAAAAGTACACTGGACTTCGAGGGTTGATCAAAGGTAGCACCAGAAGCTAGATGGACACACTGTATGATTCATAGGGAGGCTACTTTAGCTGCAAAAGGTGTGACTCTTGAACTTGATGGAGGTTTACATGTGGTAGTTGAAACAGTCAATCTCATAAGGCTGTTCAGTACACTTTTTTTTATTATTCAAATTAGATAATATTTTTTAATATAATTTTTAAGATCATTATAAGAGTGAGAAAAACTGAAATTTTTAAGTGGTCCAATAAGCGAGTTATGGGTTAAATTTAAATTCTCATCAATGAGTAAAGAAAACATTGATCTCCAAGGTGACTCTGCGCTCAAAATGAAGTTTGAAGAATATTCTCTCACATCCTTCTGGATTGTATGCAAATGGAACACCAAATTTTGAGTGATAATGTATTGAAGATATTGATTCCATTTGCGACAATTTATTTGTGTGAGACTGGTTTACTACTCTAACTGCCATGAAAGTAAATATAGATCAAGACTGGTTGTGACCCAGGAACTTAGAGTAGCGTTATCAGAGCTGACACCTCGTTTCAAAAGACTCTGTGCGAAAAAACGAGCTCATCATTCCTCATCATTCACACTTAGGCTCATTTTATTGTTCAATTGCAACAAAAATAACAGCTATGTACGATAGTCCCTGAATAAATGATAATTGTTTTTATAGAATTAGTTGTTTTATTATGATTGAGACTATCGCCCCATTGGGTTATGTATAGAACGTGCTAAACTCAACTAAATAAATATTGAGTGTAAAATATGTAGGTAATATACGTACGTATACGTATATGTACAACATGCACAGTACGTAGTCTATGCTTATACATGTAGGGGGCCCGGCTCACAGCTGAATTAAGCAGGTGGGGCTCGAAAAAAAAAGTTTGAGAACCACTGACTTACTCCAACGAGCCACCCACGTTCTCTCTATTTATATATCTTATATATATTGAGGAATAAGCCTATTGAGATTTGTAACATTAATGAAAAGTTATAACGAAATAAAACTTCTCTAAAGGCCCCCATTCACGACAGAGGCAAATCCACAGAACATATCCTCCAATTGGCTAAGAACACTGTTGGTGAGAATCAGCCAATCGGAGGATGGTTCTGTGTATTTGGCTCCGTTGGCCCTGTCGTGAAAGGGGGCCTTAAGAGAAGTTCAGTGCTAATCTGAACAACTTTATTGTTGTTATCTTTGTTGCAGCTGATATTTAAAATAAGCCTTTTTCAGTCGATTCACTCGAGAATGGTTGGGGTTAGAGTAGCGGTTTGTCATCTTGGCTGTCGCGAGGAAATCTTCACATGAATAAAAAGTTCGAAGAGGGCTGGAAATAATCTTCCAATTGAGGCACCCTTGATAAGTCCAATATCTCTTCTTCTCTAAGTACCGTCTCCATTTCGGAGGTTGGCAATCATCATGGCGATTTTTACCTTGTTCACAGCCGCTCTAAATAGGTCATTGGTTGTGCAATTAAACGCTTCCCTCAGGTTTCTAACCAAGACATTCTCCTGCGTCCCACCGAGCGCTTACCAACTATTTCCTTGGATTATGAGGTGCAGAATCATGTACTTGGGTCCTCTCATAATGTGTCCAAGGTAAGTCAACTTTCGTATTTTAATGTCACGCACAATATCTAGTTGCTTACCCATTCTTCTGAGAACTTCTACGTTCGTGACTCTATCTGTCCACGATATACGGAGAATCCGCCGGTAGCTCCACATTTCAAATGCTTGAAGTCTGGTCTCACATTCCCTATTTAGTGTCCATGCTTCCAACCCATACAAGAGAACAGGAAACACATAGCACCTCAAGAGACGGGTCCTAACCTCAATAGACAAGTCACGAGCCGACAGAAGTGTTCTCATTTTTACAAAGGCAGCTCTGGCCTTTTCAATTCATTTTATTTCTGGCATGTGACTTGCATTGCAGCTGACGCGGGTTCCCAGATAGTTATATGCCTCTACCCGTTCTATCATATCCTGTCCAGCAAAAAGGTGCTCTTGTGGAATTTCATGCTTTGTAATGACCATATACTTTGTTTTTTTGGCATTTAATGTAAGCCCATATTCCTCACTTGTCCTTATCAAATTTCCTAGCATTCTTGCAGGTCTTCTATGCTTTCAGCCAGGAGTACAGTGTCATCTGCATAGCGGTGTTGTTGATATGGGTACCATTGATGACAATGCCCGCTGCTTCTTCTTCAAGAGCTTTTGCTATGATATTTTCCGAGTATAAATTGAACAAGAGTGGGGAGAGTACACATCCTTGACGGACTCCACGCTTTATTGCAAGTTCTCGACTAGTTTTTGATTGGACTCGAACTTCTGCTGTTTGAAGTCCAATATAATATAGGTTTAAAAACGGTTTCTGAGTACAGCGAATTACAGAGTGCCCAAAAAGAAGTCGGAATTTGATCTCCATTACTAATCTATTGACATTTATGTCAAAACAAAGCCTCTGGCAAAATAAATAAATAAATTTTTGTGAATGATTGATAAATTTATCGTGACGTTGCAATTACACACAAAAAGTAATTTCGATAATCTAAATAACACATAGGTAATGCCTGCAAAACCGAAGTTTTGAGTGCTGCCAGCGAGTATCAATAGAAATTTCCAATAAGAAAACTCCAATACAAAAATAAGATAAAAATGAATGATCTTTTAATAAATATTTATACTTGATCAACGTGAAATTAATCAGTAGGCCTATGTATAATACCATTTCATGTATTTTCTGCATACATCCATTCTTCTGTATAGAGGCTTGATATTTTTAAATTTTCATGTGAATAATATTCACAACAGTTTTGCATCACAATATTTTATAGGATGGTCCAAGATAGAGCGTATGTCTGTCTATATGCCGATGATGCAAATATAATATTCTTGGTAGATCGGTTCAGGATGTAGAAATCTCATCTGCTATTAGAATAGCCTCTATTAATAATTATCTGAATTGCTATAATATTATTTTGAACTCAAGTAAATCAATAGTTATCCCATTTATGACAAAGCAGAGTAGGAACCAAAATCTGTATCCCAGGGTGACTTTGAATAATGAAATTATAGCAACAAAAGAGAGTACAAAGTTTTTGGGATTATTAGTGGACTGTAATCTCACATGGGATAGTCATGTTTGCCATGTTATGAAAAAGATTTCCACAGGTCTTCATGCTCTAAGACAGATGTCCAATGTTTATAGTGTACAGACATTGAAATCGGTATACCATGTTGTAATTCATTCACAGTTGGCCGTTGGACTTTGTATCTATGGCAGTACAACCAAAAAGAATTTGGACAAGATACTCAGGCAGCAAAAGAGAGCTATCAGAATAATCCATAAGTTTGGAAGATGTGATTCAGTACGATTGTTTTTCTCGCAGCTTGGGATTATGACAGTGTATATAATATGATGTCATCATGTTTTTTAGAAAGACTAATACAGAAATAAGAAACCAGACTCACAACTACTTTAACCGTTATGGCAGAATTGTTGAAAGACATAGATTATATTTGAGAGGAAAACCGTTTTTAGGGGAAGGTCATTTTTTTCAAAATTGCTAAACGATTTGAAAATTTTAGATGTTGAAAGGTTTGGTATTGAGTTGAAGGAATTTTTGATAAGATTATCCTTCTACTCGTTACAGGAGTTTTTTATAATATCTTATGTGAATGACATTTGTTTGTAATTAGTATTCAGGCTATATTCCTTAGTATTCAGTGACACTATTTATATGTATTTTCACATGCTTGTGAATGAAGATTTTCTCAATTCAATTCAATTCAATTGTAATTAGTCATGATTCTTTTTTTATTGTGTTATCCTTTGGTATTTTCTATCTACTTAGACTTTTTACTCACTTTCAATCACTTATTGATGAATGGATGCACATTAGATAATTCCATTGAGTGTTTGATTTAATCTGAAGTAATAGAATCTTGAGCTTGGCATTCGAGGCTCAAAAATATCTCAACATATCCTTACAGCAGGCTACCCACAAAAGTTTTACATCATAATAGCTTAGTTATTGTAATGGATAATAATTTTTATATCATATTTTAAACTTTTCACTCTATTTCATACTATTTTCCGCACTTCCAGCCTTCTGATGAATGGATACATTCAATCGATAATCCATTGATTGCTTTCATCAATGAATTGGCATGAGATTGACATTCTAGGCTCAACAACAGCCCAACATAACATTATTTTTTGAATGTCCTAATCATTGTATGTTTCGAGTGTTAGGCTATGAGATGTTCTAATTTATTCTATTTGAAAAAGTATGAGACATTTTCTATAATTTTTTGCAGCTATTTATATCTGATCAACATACTATTATTATGATTATTATTTTGCAAGATCATGTATATATTATTTTCATTATCTTTGACATTAAAATCTCTATCAAAAACCTGTTAAGTTATTATAATTTATCAAAACCAAATGTAAGCTTCTAAGCATTTATGTCAGTACTCACAAAAGCTCCATGAAAAGCTTCATTGTATACTCAAATAATTAAATTTTGTAAATCAGTTCAGTTTTGACTCGTGAAACATGAATACAAATTTCTTGAGTTCTTTTAATATATTGCAATACACCATTAATATTGAATTAGTTTTTTATTGTTGTACATAATTTCTTTCCGGAAAGTATGCAATATACAGCATATCTCTTGCAATTATTGAAGGCTTGATTAGCATGAAATTATCAAGTACTAGGAATATCGGCTTTCAAATATGTTTTTTTTAATGCATCCACCCTTCTGAATAAGGTAACTTTGAACCTTTGGACCCTTGAATCTGTCCCTCCAAAAACAAAAACATAAAAAGGGTACATTATTCTCAATTATTCTGTCAACATAGGCATACCTAGGATCATGCTAGGGGGAGGGTCAAGCTACTTAGAAGTTATGTCCTTTTGGGGGGGGGGGAGTGAACAAGGCCGACTTGTTTAGGTTAGGTTAGGTTAGGTTAGGTTAGGTTAGGTTAGGTTAGGTTAGGTTAGGTTAGGTTAGGTTAGGTTAGGTTAGGTTAGGTTAGGTTAGGTTAGGTTAGGTTAGGTTAGGTTAGGTTAGGTTAGCCCCTCCAATCGGCTCATAGCGAGCGAAGTGTTGAGTTTAATTCAAAAAGTTCAACAGCGAAGACATGTTCACAAACTTGTGGGTTGCACAATTCAATTTCCTGACAATTCCCGTGCTTAGTGCAGAACGTAGTTTCAGCAAAGTCAAACCTATTAAAATGTATTAGCGCTCTACAATGGCACAAGAAATCTCAATATTCACTCACGATACTCTCGATTGAAAATGAAATTGCAAAGAACTGGATTTTGGAGAAAATTAAAAACGTTTGTTTATGCCAAATGAAGGAGAATACATTTGTGTTTAAGTTTTGTGTTTAATGTACAATTTCTATTGAAAAGACAAGACAATTTATAACCATCCTAAAACGAAATATCACAGTGTCAAAGACGCAAGACTGCTGACAGTGCGGGCTGTATATAAAATATTTGTCTGTGTGAACACTAGACCTCGCGCTCAGTGAATTACATTGACCTGTTGTATTTTCCTCAAAATTAATAAATAATTTATAAAAATTTGAAAAATCCTAAATATACATAGAGCTTTCTGTCCTATGGTACCGTGACTTGTTGTCCCGGAATGTGAGAGTGGCTATCGAGTCTGGCTGGTTACGCCAATCCAATCAACCCATCAGAGAACTTTCTGTGCTGTGTTGGCGAAAAATCGGTGTGTGAAATTAAAAAAAGAACTACCATAATGCTGATTTCCTACAAACTCCATTCTGACTTCATGATTTAAGAAATCTTTTTCCTTTCAATAATATTTGTTGCAATTTCAATCATCAGATTAAAAAGAAAAATGTAGAAAAAAATGTTTTCTATCAATACTCCAAACTAGAATTATGGTCCTCAGCTTATGGAAAGAAAAAAGTTAGTAGACAACTGTCTACTACGTTGATGGGAAGATACATTTTCAAGATGTTCGATATTTTTAGTATTCTACTAAAAATTTATTTCGAAACGGTTAGTATTCTACTCCACTAGACAGCTGATTTATGATGAATAATTGTATAGTCTGATTTTTACGGTAATATTGGTGTTTGAATAAAACTACTCTTCCTCTTGTATTATCTTAAAAATGCAAAATTTAAAAAAAACCTTATGTATACGTCGACGCAAAATTCAAAAAGGACATACCTGTCAAATTTCATGAAAATCTATTGCTGCGTTTTGCTGTAAATGCGCAACATATAAACATTTGAACATAAAGAGAAATGCCAAACCGTCGACTTGAATCTTAGACCTCACTTCGCTCGGTCAATAATTAGTTTATTTCACTTTGTATATTGTGACTGTAATATAATAACAAGGGAGTGAGTGAGAGATCCGTGATGCTATTAAGCTGGACAAAATTGAATTAAAAATAAAAAGAATGAAGCTGTGCACTCCATAGTTATTTGCATGATATATACACATCTCAAGAGCTCACCCCAATGAAATGGATTATGGAATAATAACAATAGAGAGGAAGCCGAAGACTGTTACCGTCTGTTACAGTTATTTCGTTAGTCAAACGAAATCAAATCAATTCTTGTCCTAATGTCGTTACAAAAATACAATTTGTTAACAACGTCAAGTAAAATTACAATATTATAAATACTTATAAGATCAATATAAAACATAGAAATTACTATAGTAACTTAATTGAAAAACAAAAATTTTCTGTTCGTCCATAGAACTGTTATGACAGTAAACTTGAGGATTAACCTTTTTTACAGAAAAAGCTGTGTAAACTATGTTTTCTTAAAAACTCGACCTCCAAAATTAGTCTATAGAAATATTATATGAGTCAATTAACAGTACACGTTCTTGAACGGTCTACTGTTACATAAATAATGAATCTCCAATGTACACTCCAGTGTTCTCCAGTGTACAACTGTCATGTTGATCGCATTTTTGACCCTCTTAATTCTGCCAACATCACATCAAAACGTTCCCATATTTTTGCGCACTCTGTATTTCATTTGAATAAGGTGAATTTCATAGTCAGTTGTAATATAATAAGAGAACTGTATTACTTCCATAGGTAAGGAAAGTATTGCTTTCCGAAAAAAATTAAGGTACCCCAATTTCTAAATTTCTATACGTTTCAAGGTCCCCACTGGTTTTTGGGTATTGGTCTGTATGTGTGTGTGTGTGTGTGTGTGTGTGTGGTGTGTGTGTGTGTGTGTGTGTGTGTGTGTGTGTGTGTGTGTGTGTGTGTATGAGTGTATGTGCGTCTGTGTACACGATATCTCATCTCCCAATTATTAACGGAATGACTTGAAATTTGGAACTTAAGGTCCTTACAATATAAGTATCCGACACGAACAATTGTGATCGAATGCAATTCAAGATGGCGGCTGAAATAGCGAAAATGTTGTCAAAAACAGGGTTTTTCGCGATTTTCTCGAAAACGGCTCCAACGATTTTGATCAAATTCATACCTGAAATAGTCATTAATGAGCTCTATCAACTGCCATATCTGTAAAAATTTCAGGAGCTCCGCCCCATGTATGCAAAGTTTGATTTCAGATTCGCAAATATCAGGCTTCAGAGAATTTCATTGTTCCAAGGGTGGAGGATGAATGGCGAGGACTGATTGCAGATGTATGATCGATCACCTTTGCAGATCTGAAGCTGATGAAGTTATTCATTTATGACTTCATTTATGAAACATTCATTATTCATTTATGCATTGTATATCTCAATTTTCTGTGTAGTTGAGAAGTTTACTGTGGTAATTTTCCATATTAGATAAAACTTGGACAATTTCTCAGTGCTTTTATTCAGTATATCCCAATAATAGAGATTGAGTCTCCAATTCAAGAAAAAATTCTTACATAAAACTACAATTTAGCAGAAAATCTGCTTGAGTTGGGAAAACCCGCAATGGGGAAATCCTGGTTTCTAATCAGAGAGGTTATAAAAGACATGACCCTTGTCGAATAATGAACTGTGTTTATATGATCGTTGGTTCGGTGACCCAGCCAGTCTACGATATCAATAATTATTGTTTATGATTGAGAGATATTGGCAATGTTTCAATTTATATAATTATCGGTTCTATGGGTTCTTATCAAATTGATTATGTTTACTGGGACTGATCCTGGTTCTTGACTTTGAAGCTTGCTAGTTGCAATTTCGACTGTGACAAAGATGTTTCTCTCGCGAATTTACACAATTTTCGTACTAGCTTTCATAGGAAGTCAAAGGTAAGAATGATTCTCTTTCAGTTTACAGTGAGGCCACAGTTTTAGAAGCCTAGTAATGAAAAAGAGAATTCTCAACTTATGTTCTATTGTACTGATTTTGAAATCTGTAACTTGCAATAAACAAGTAGTTCTGTGAACAGTAGACCTCACGCAGTATTCGCATCCACGAGTACCTTATGTCACTTGTTTTAAATGTTAACAAACTCAGTTCACGTTTGAATTTGTATTCCATATGATATAATTCATCCAGTTCCGTGATAATCTTTCTCTGAAAATTAATTTTCTACAATAAAAAATATTATTCTCTCTCCAGCATTATTTAGTTCATTAGGTTATTTTTAATCACCTATTAACTTAAGTTTTTTTTGAATTTGAGAATATTGATACTAATGGGCAAACATAATAATATCATGACTGCAAAACAAAATATTGAAACCAGAGACCTTAAAGCTGCGATTAGACCAAAGTTATTAACAAAATGTTAATAACTCAATCCTTACAGATTACATTAGATTGAACAAAACTTATCATACACATGATGAAGATGTGTGTTTGTCAACTTCCGTTCAATCCAATAGAATCTATAAGGATCAGGTTATTAACATTTTGTTAATAACTTTGGTATAAACCCAGCTTAAAGATGCATACCTCTTTAATGTATTTGATTGAAACTATAGACCTTATACAAATACAGAAATAGACTGGCTTCTCCACACATCTGTAAAAAGTAAATTCGTATGGCTTTTGTTGGTGGGGAGTCCCTTGCGGGAAGGTCCCACCGCCTGAATATATAATTTGAGCCGTCAATGGGCCTTACGACTGTCATACTTCGGCCGGGACCAACAGTTTAACGTGCCCATCCGATAACACGGGAGTGATCTGGTTAAAAAACTTTTGGTTGTGGGTGGGTTCGAACCCGGGATCTCTAATCTGTGTAATCAATTGTCAGCTGATTTATGATGAATAATTCTATAGTATGATTCTCACTCTAATATTAGCGTATGAAGGAGGCTCCTTCTTCCTTTTTTATTATCCTTGAGATGCAAAATTTCCAAAAACATTGTATATACGTCGACGCGTAATTAAAAAAGGAACATACCAGTTGAATTTCATGAAAATCTATTACCGCGTTTCGCCGTTGTGCCTTTACCTTTTAAAGGTGATAAAGAAGATAATTTTGAATAAAATTTAGAATTTAGAAATAGGCCGACACATCTAGAAAATACCTGAGTCTATACCTAATTCATGCAGGTGAACGGGCTAGAGTCAAGAAAACTTCAATTAATCTTGCCATGCCTGATTTAATAGGTTTATACTATAGAATAACACTACAATTTGAAATAATAGAAAAATACAAACAGCTTCAATAAACATTGGCAACTAAAATCGAACAACAGAAACAACAATTTCATGTTACTTTGGTGACATTCTTCATCTGATTCGGTGGCGCATTACTATCCCCGATTAGATAGCAATACGTTACAAAACCAAACAATATCAGTCATCAAATAACAAGTTAATTTCAACATGGAATTACTCAAGAAAGAAAAGCCCGTTGAACCCAAGTTTCGTCGATAGTAACCCATATAACCCATTTCATAATAATTTTGAATCCCCACTTTTGATTGACATTCTCGAATGAACCTTTGTTTCACTACACTGCACTTTCGTTGGTCTGTACGTTGCTTTATCGTCGGGGTTACGGTACCTTGTTTTTGGCGGTGAACTTTTACCGGTTGAATTTGGCTTGACGGCGACGTCCTCTTACGTCCCTAGACCTGTCGTCTGAACGGGTGTCTTGAAGCGGTGTTACATAAAATTGCGGAACCAAAGTGGTGGTAGTACATGAAGTTGGTTTGGGGACACACATGAACCGCTGTAAATAAATGTATTACAGCATTAATTTCTAACTCTTCCTACAATTCATCAAAAGCTAAAACAGGAGTTTATTCAATTATTTAATTTAGATTTTATCCTGACGTTCTGATTTCATTCTCAAAATTGAATTAAAACGGATTTACTTGCCAGAGTGTCATTAATATACAATGCAACTTTATGAAAACACTCGTAATAAATTAATATAATGCTTTTAGAAAAATGAATACTTCATTAATTATGATGTTAACTTTTATATAAATTGATATAATACTCTTAGGAAAGGAATAATTCAGATTGAAATGATGCTAACTTATATGATATTTTTCGTTTGGTTTGCAAAATCAAATATAATTTTTCATATAGTAGCTCGACTAGTATTATTGGAAACTTGTGCGCTAGCCAACATTTATTAATATTAATTTCATGGAAAAGAAAAACTTTCTTCTTTGTCTATTAAGATTTCTATCATAAAAATTTACTAAATTATTCGAAAGCCTTAATGACATAAGAAA
This sequence comes from Nilaparvata lugens, assembly GCF_014356525.2. Lineage (NCBI taxonomy): Eukaryota > Metazoa > Arthropoda > Insecta > Hemiptera > Delphacidae > Nilaparvata > Nilaparvata lugens. The sequence goes on along the minus strand of NC_052513.1, from coordinate 32,737,362 downwards.
ACAGAGTCTGAAAAATATAAAATTATAAAATGTCATAAACTCAATATGAACATAATCTTAAAAATTTCATTCCAATTTAAAGGCTATCTTCCTGACTTTCAGCAATACTCTACGATAATATATTTCCAGAAACAATAACTCAAATGTAACGTAACTGAAAACTTTCTATACTTCTTTAGAAAAAAAATTATAATTATCTTCCATCACTAATAAAATCAAAAGGATTATTCTCAATCAATATTATTAACTTGAAAAATAACAGGCTTAATTAATTCAATACTCTTATGGAAGTTTCAATCAATTAAATTCCCTAAATTATATTTTAACCTTATTTTACGTACCTTAGCGGTTATTTGAAGAAACAATTATTCGTACATGATGAAGAAACACAATTAAACCTTTCAGGACATGGCACTACTAGAAAATTTAAACATTAATAAAAATAAAACTAGCTCCTACATTAACTAATGAAATAAACTTATAAACCTGCCCAAAAAGGGCGAAACATAGTGACTACATCTTTACTCTCGTAGTGCTCCTAGCAAAGTGTCCTCCGAAACGTAATCTGGTCTAGCGGCTGGGGAATCCCCACTACTGTATTTAGAAACAGGTCTCCTATTGGGCGAAGGGAATCAATTTGACCAATCGTCGCGTGGCTTCTAGAGCCTTTGGACCAAATAGTAACTGCAAAATCGGTAGTTTGTTATAATTACAATGCTTGCTGTTTTCCAACTTATCGCACTTTATGTCGCGACAGGGAGGCTAAGTTTTAGAGATAATTCCATAATCTACATTCCTCGACGACTCGGAGCCACAATTTTTAAATATCTATCATGGGAAACTCGAAGTCATGGCCGTTCATAATAGAGAGAGAAAATAATTTATTTCGCTAACTCACTTACAATAATGGCTCTAGTCTATTGCGTATTAAATTTACTATTATAACTTGGGAAAAGGCCTGAATTAAAAGGAGTGCTCGGCACACCGTAAATGCACAACATATAAACATATAAAAATATGAACATTAAGAGAAATACCAAACCGTCGACTTGAATCGTAAACCTCACTTCGTTCGGTCAATTATGTGAATCAATAGAAATCTATTGTTCACTAAGTATGCGGGTGGATAAGTCAAAATCAAAATTCAAGACAGTTGGAATTGAGTGTCAGTGCAAAAAAGACACAGTATCTCTGTCAACTTCCAAAACACAACTCAGCAATCGCTTGGATGACATTTTTTCCTTTTGGAAAATGAATCAATTTCGATGGCCAACGAACTTGATCTGTACTTGATCAGATAATGTGTGTTGAAAATTTCAATTTGATTTATGGAAGCAATCAGTAGTAATCGTCGAACAAACTCACAAACGGACAAAGACTAGAGGTTCAGTCATCAGTAAAAACTCACTAGGATTTCCAATTATTTCCTTGACTTAGAAGCACTTGCATAATAGTTTTCAAAAATCTAGATATTGTATGCTTATGTTGTATCAGCTCTTCTATTGAAATCTCAGATTGGGATGAAATTATGAAATTTCATATTTATTTATTCATTTCATTGACAATAATTAATTATAATAAATCATAATTATAATAAATAGTTGGGCAAAAGTGCACGTCCAGTGCCAACATACTGTCATAAAATTTTTGGTTGGGATCGATTTAGTATGTTATTTTGAACACAAAATCACAAAAATTAAACGGCGCTCACTATTGTTTTTTAAATAAACTAAGTTCAAAGTAGCAGAACTTTACATGCATCAAAGCTAAAAGTAGCTAAGGTTAGGAAAAGCTGTAGGTTAGGAAAAGCTTTAGGTTAGGAAAAGCTTTTGGTTAGGAAAAGCTTTATGTTAGGAAAGCTTAGGTTAGGAAAAGCTTTGGGTTAGGAAAACTCAGATTAGGAATATCATAATTTGATGATTTAAATAATCAAAATGGCTGCTACTCATAGGTTAAATGCATGTAAAATTGTGCTACTTTTAACTTAGTTTATTTAAAAAACAATAGTGAGCGCCGTTTAATTTTTGTGATTTTGTGCTCAAAATAACATACTAAATCGATCCCAACCAAAAATTTGATAATAGGTATGTTGGCACTGGACGTGCACTTACACCAATAGTTATAATATGAATGGGAGAAGACAACAGGCATAGCCCAAAACAGTCTTCTCCCAAATTTTTACAAATAAAAGTTTCAAAAAAGAATAAGGTTAGGATTTCACTTTCACTTCAAAAAGTCCAATTTCCACTCCAAACCTAATGACTAAACTAAGAATTTTGAATTTTGATATTTAAACACTGATTAAAAACAGAAATATTTTACTCAAATCTCTACAAATTGGAAATTTTTGAGTAATTTTGTAAAATTTTGAGCCAGAAAAGAAACACAACTTCACTATTAGCACAGCTGATAAAAATATTCATATGTAATGAAAGTTAAAAAGTCATATGTAATGATAGAAAAAGTCATATGTAATGACTTTTGTATGATTTTTTCTCTCGTAATATTATTGAATTAATCTATAATAGCATACGCAGTACATGGTGATGAAAATATAAATCTTAGTAGGCCTACCCTATAATTTAAACTATTTCGTCACGACATTTTCGGCTATATAATGCCATTATTAATTTTTTGTAATGTCATTATTCTCCAATCACTGGGCATTATTCAGGGTGGGTGAAGAGTCCGAGAACGGCTTAATATCTCATACACAAAGATGATTTGACGGTGGGTGTGATTGGGGATCCTACTCAAATTGAAAAAACTACTTTATAATGACTTCAAAAATCTGGTCCGCCATATCGAATGCAACTTCATTTCTTCAAATAGGAAGGTGGTCTTGCGATACATGATTTCGATACGGAATTTGAAGAAAAAATGAGTGGGGGAAACCGCATATCGATATCTTAAACCGTTTCGGAAATATTCACATTTTTAAAGTCATAGTAAATTAGTATTTTCAATTCGAGTAACATCCCCAATCACACCCACCTTGGAATCACTTCTATTTATGAGATACTAAGCCGTTCTCATACCTTTTTCTCTCTTTTCTGCTTTGTATAGTATTGATAATATAAATATTTCCGAAACGGTTTGAGATATCAATTTGCGGTTTCCGCCATTCATTTTTTCTTGAAATTCCCTATCGAAATCATGTATCGCATGACCACCTTCCTATTTAAAAAAAGAAGTTGCATTCATTATGGAGGATCCAAGATGGCGGATCAGATTTTTAAAGTCATTGTAAAGTGGTTTTTTTCAATTTGAATCGGATCCCCAATCACACCCACTGTCAAATTACCTTTGTGTATGAGATATTAAGCCGTTCTCGGACTTTTCACCCACCCTGTATAGCCGAAACATGTCGTGACGAAATTATTCAAAAAGGGCGCTCAAATATATATTTTTATCCACAGTACATGGTAATATATTGAGTGCGTATATTTTTTTCGTCTGAGAAAGGACGTAACGAGGGAGTCAGTAAATTTTGTTGTCCAACAAACTTGATTTGTAAAACGATTCAATGAATATGTGTTCAAAAAGAGCCTGTTGTTCCTTCCTAATCATATTTATATGATTTGTGATTCTGTCCACGAATAAATAAATAAATAAAATTTCAAAGCTGATTGATCAGAGCGTTGGTAAGTGATTGTAGAGCATACAAACAAACAGGCAACGATTTCGGCCTTGAGTCCAAAGTAGGAGCTAACGCCCATTCAATTATCAATGTTCAAAGAAGTACAGAAAAATCAATCAGTTCATTTATTTCACAAAAAATGACAAAGGAATATATTAAAATGTGGAATAAAAAATCTATCCAATTTATTTATTTCGATAGAAATCAAAATGATGGGGAGAAGAAAAGTAAGGTGACCTTAAGCTATTCCTTTTCCAAATTTAGATAAGGTTACACACAGTCCAAAATAGGTTTTTAATCCAAAATACTGATAATTTCTCAATTTCATTACTGTTGTCAGTTAGGCCTTAGAGAAACAATAGCGTAAGTAGATATCCCATGGTATAGGGAGTTTATGTCGTAACTTTTACTGTTATCTCAAGCCGATAGCCGACGTAGTTCTTTCCCTTGAAGCTGTGTGACACTGGTAGTCTCTCATATTGTGCTGTTCATACACTCTCACCCCAACAAAACAGTGAAAATCGACAATAATCGACAGTAATCGGCTTGAGATAACAGTAAAAGTTACGACATAAACTCCCTATACCATGGGATATCTACTTACGCTATTGTTTCTCTAATGTTAGGCTGAATAGATTTTCCGAGTGTTAACATGAATAAAGAGAGTTTGAATTTTTCAGATCAAATGCCAGTCCATCTGACCGTTTCCAATTGGGGGCTGAATTGATAAAACCGCCATCCCAGCTACTAGATGTGAGTTAAGTTTATTAATAATAATATTATTATTATAGTTATGTTAATTAAACAATTTACATTCTACACTTTATTTCTTTTAATTTGGAATATCTTCCAATTCGTCAGTTGAACAACGTTCCGTTATGCAGAAATTATTATACATTATCTTCTATGATAATAGTATGATAGTCTGTAAATTGGACTATCTATTACAATCAGGAAGAGAACCAGTTTTTTTTTAATTTCACCGTATTTTGGTCAGAGTACTGTTTACAAACATCAATTACATTAATACCAGCGAGTTCTGATGATCATATCCATTTATGACAAACACACAGGTCCGGTTGCACAAAAACCGGTTAAACTTTAACCGTGATTAACTTTACGAGATCCAATCAGAGAAAGGATTTTGAAAACAAGACTTCTCTGATTGGTTCTCGTGCAGTTAATCACGGTTAAAATTCAACCGGCTTTTGTGCAACCGGCACAAAATAATTTTGTTGCTCCATATCATTAGATGAACACTGACACAAATTATCACGATAAGTATTATAAACGGATATGAATCAGTATAGATGATGGTATTATCGTTCAGTTTCATATTAATCATAAAATTCTCGATAAAAAATTTATGGATATTGATTGTTATGGAGAAATACGTGCATTTCAATTCGTAATCTACATCAATAAAGTGATCTGAGATCATCAAATTTGGGATGATTAGTTATGGAAATGAATTATAATAATATTATGTATTTTATTTTATTCATTCATTTATTTATTAAAGTTGCTTTTTAGGAAATTATTCTTTATAATAAGAAACATAGTTGAATGTTGAGAACTAGTTGAGGAAATGTTTGAAACAATACTGTTGATATTGTTGAAACCACTAATTTATAGAACTTAGAAAAATTATGGATATTGATTGTTATATTCTAGTTGACTAGAATGACTCCCCGGAAAAACGTTACACGCGCCATTTTTCAAATTTTACAAGAACTGAAAAAACCGTTTTAATTTTGATTTTTTGGATATTTTAAAAGTATTTTAAAAACTTCTCCTTACAATAACTACTAGTAGAAGTTTTTAAATTTACCAATAGATGACATTTTAGGCAAGAGCACAAAGAACGTTTTTCCATAAGAAATCGAGTGCTCAAATTTTGGCGCTTTTAACGTTTTCCCGGAGATTCATTCAATAATAATTACATGATATTGAATAATTTCAATTAATGATTAACAGTGAAATTGGCTATACAGTGAAATCTATACAGATCACGAGATGTCACTGGATATCTATGATACTCTAATAATAATCGTTTCTCAGGCTGATAATTTGTTTCTCGTTTCTCCCAAATTTCCCAAGTTTATCCCATGTCCCAAGTTTCCAATTTTTCCCAATAACATGAAAAATGTGGTGATAATTTAATAAATCTCTGTAGTATAAATCTCTATCATTTGATGAACATTTTGCAGGGAGAGGAGACGGAAGGCCCTGTTCCTCAGTTAACATCCGATGGGAAAGTTGAGAGCTGCCCTGTTGAATCGATAAATTTTCAAGAGCAGTTATCAAAAATGGTAAGTGACGCTGACGAATTGATGGAAAAGCAGGAAAACCTGACAGCTGAGGAGACCATTGTGGTTCTGGGAAATGTTGGAGCTGGAAAAACAAGCCTGGTGCAGTTATTGACGGGAAATGCCGATTTGCAGTCAAGGAAACTTGGAGCTGGAAATGATTCAACTTATGTGTTTGAGGATGGAAAAAGGATCGGGACATCGGATTCTGGATCTTTTACGCTCTTCCCAGAGATTGCCAGCTTCAACACGACCATCAACTTCGTTGACACACCGGGTTTCCAGGATACAACACAGCCTGCCCATGAAGTAGCTCCCGCAGTTATCATGAAAACAATTAAAAAAAAAAACTGAAAAAGGCTAAGATTCTGCTCCTCGTTGACGATGACACCCTACAACATGGGGATTCTGAGGATTATTTCATCAATACCCTTCGACATTTGCACAAATACCTCTCGTTCGATTTCAATAGATATAAGGACCACATTGCACTGATCGTGACCAAAGTACCCGTCTCCCACAAATCGAATGATTCCGAGGAATCTCCTGGAGCAGACATGTATGAAATCTTGGAATCGCAAGCTAATATTATTGAGAATGTTATGGAATATTTCAATCAATTACAGGCGCTCTTGGAAGTGAAACTGAAACTTGGAATAATCATGAACTACGAAAAAGGGTTTTATGAGGATGTGATACTACTGTTGAAAAGTTTACAAACAAGGAGTGGAGAAGGTGAATCACTGAGAATCAATGTGTTTCATAGTCCAAACAAACCGGGACAAGTGAAAGATATTGGACTCATGCAGTGGAACAGAGAGTCTTTACTCAAAACAGTTGAGAAATTGGACAGCTTTGATGTAGATGAGATTGATTTTCGTACCGATTTGTCGGATGAAGCGACCGTTCTCCTGAGATGCCAAATATTATTGTTGAACAATCATTATGAGAGCAGAGTCAATGATGTGGTCTCTTTCGTTGATGGTTATGCAAGTAATATAAATTATACCACCTATTCTCTCACTAAAAAAATTTCCGATATACAATCAATGTGTAATCAATCGGAACAGTTCATACAAGATATCGAACAAGTTGGGAGCTACTATGAATTCTCCAAAGCTTTCAATGCCACTGAACTTGCCGTATGGTCGAAAAGGAGATTGGAAACCAGAGAAAGAATCATATTCAATTTCTTAGAGAAGTATGGGGAAATAATTGATTCGGGATTCGTTGACACGAGTGGGATATTTAAACCATTTTCTTGGATTGCTGGAATAAAACATTCCATCGATCTAATGAAGAAAGAGGAGGAATGGTGTAATACACTGACCAAGTTCATTGATGGACTTTCAAGTTACAAGATGCAAAAGTGGAGGAATGAAATTTACGATGAAATTTATTCTGCGGAATCCAAATCTACCAAAGAACATGCACTAATATCAATGTTGTTGAATGTTACTGATAGTAGAGGCTCTGAACTGTTTGGAAAGTCACACATTATCAGTAGAAGACAAAAGTCAGAAATCGAGTTGATAGCACGCAATATGTTGAAAAAGAATTATACTGTCACGTATTCACCTTATGGAAGACTTTTCGTAAAAGGGTTCACGGTTTGTTTGTCACATATCAGTTCAGATGATTTTCTAGAATCTTGCTGCAAAAATAAAACTGTGAAGGAATTGTTTGTGTTTGCTGTTGATAAAGTGTTCATTGATATTCCTCAATGGAGTTTGAAGGTGAAAAAACTATTTATAGCAGCCCAACACTGGGAGGTGATTGGAGAAAGAACAGATATAGAATTGGTGGGTAGTGCTGGAGAAAGAGAATCAAGTCCTTACTTGGAGAACAACAAGGATGGAAAACCTGGACTTCCAGGTGGAAATGGAGGGAGTTTTGCCGGGTTTGGTGTGAATTTTGTGAATTGTGAGAATCTGCATGTTATGTCTGTCGGAGGCAAAGGAGGTCCTGGCATTGATGGGGCAAACGGGAAGCCAGGGAAGGATGGCAAAAGTGGTTATGAGAGAGCTGTTGAGGTACTGGCAACGGAAGCGGCTTCAAATCATCTAGTAAACGGGATAACTGAGGCAAATCACTCAATCGAGCTGCATGGAGCTATTTTGCGTAATGATGTATTTAAAAGCAGGAATGTTTCCATGGATGAAGACAATGTTTCTTGTCAAAACAGAAGTGGTCAAGTGTTGCTGTTCGATGGTGATTGTGGGGGAATGAGCGAACAAGGGGGATACGGTGGAAAGGGTGGGTTCGGGGGACTTGGAGGTGATTTTAAAGTTGTAGAAGCGGGTGGCCACCGATCCAACATCAATTTCCTATCAAAGAATGGGGAAAATGGCGAGGATGGAGAGAGAGGTCAGTCTGGAGTACAAGGAAAAGATGGAGTCGTATTGACGTGCTACAAAACACCAATAATTGAACAGGATCAAGCTTCCTCAGATACAAACGGCACGAAACTTTATTGGAAGTGCTGCGAAACACACAATAAGTGCAATCATGATCTCCATCAGGAACAAAAATCTGGATCAGATTATCACATTGACACGGGAATCAAAAGTCCATCAAAGAAATCTCTTTACCTTCATTTATCCTTTGGGCTATCCGATTATTCAAAATTTCTGATGACGTCGGTGATCTCAAAAGATTTAATATCTTACAAGGCTGTCAAAGACTTTGAGAAATTCCTTTGGGTGAAGTATAATGTCGCCTTGTTTAACATGGATGTTTATTTCTCACATGAAAACTTTTTGAAACGGGATGATATGGATGAGAAGATTTTCTATGAGCTAATTGATGAGGAAGAGATAACGTCACGGGCACGTAGGTAGGGTAGTATTCAGTACTCATTCTTGGAAAATTGGTCATCACATGAAAAACTCGGATGGAATTTAAATAATATTACGAAAAATTCACAAAAAATAGATTGAAACAACATCATAGCATCTGCAAGGAAACAATCCCAGGCAAGAGATGTGACATATGGAAACGTATAAACCATCAACGCCTGCTGACTTCTACGCCATGAACACGCGAATTTTGCTAAATAGAGTATCAAGATGACATAAGAACGACTTGATATTGTCGATTAGTCCGTTCCAATACACAAATCAAAAATTATAATTTACATCAATAATCTCCGTTAGAACATCAGACAGAAAGCACATCATCTTATATTATAGAATTTGAAGATAGAATTTAAAATTTGGATTTGAAAGAAAATTTGGTGTAGAAATTTGAATGGACAAAACCTATAATATTTGGACAATTTAAACCTAAATTAGGAAATTGAAGAAGTTTTAGGCAATAGCCTGTTTTTTCTTTTCCGATTCTTGTATTTTTTGCTAACCTTATAAATAAATAAATAAATAAAAAATGTAATTGAACAAGATTACATTTGATATCAACGACTTGACACAGCCAAAAATCACTAATTTATCAAATCAATTTGAGATACCAGTTTCGAAATTGTTACACAACTATCAATCTCTAGAAAATTGGAAATTTGAATATTTAGCACATTATTACAGTAGAGTGCAGCCCTACTATTAACTATTATCTGCAGACCAATGAAGCTTGAGCTCGGCTGTCATTGGTCGAGACTGGACACGCCCAACTATGAGAACTTTCAAATGAATGAAGAAAAACTTAGTTTGGAAAAAGCTCGCTTGGATTTATTGGTTCAAAACAAGGTTTCGGAGAGTCTTTATCTGGTTTTTAAGTAAATTCACAGTTTCCTATTTCAAGGGTTTTTCTAATTTTAAGAATTTTCAGAGATTCATATTCATGATTGATTCTATGCAAAGCGAATCTTAGTGTAGCTCTTACTATATAATCATAATCCATCAGTGTTTTACTTATAGTAACACATATAATAACTATTTCATTGTTATACTTATAGTAACGTTGCAGTGATTGAGTAAAATTATCATACAATTGTGTTTTGCTTGATTCAATATTATTTCACAAACCACACCTTCATACTTTCAATATTTCATTCCAATAATAGAGTAAATTATTCATGTTGTGAAAACATCACCACCAGAGAAGTTAATTATTTTTGTACTCTTTGTTCATTACTCTGAAATTTTGTCCTTGAAACACTGTACTTGAATGAACTTTGTTTATCCTCTGTTATTTTCTGTTGACACCAAAGTCAGAATTCAAATCCATGTGTGGCAGCCATGTCTCCAATTCTGTTCAGAATGCAACGTTTCAATTTCGATTAATTAAACCGCTCCACTCATCGGCAGAAGGCTGTACAAAGACTGGAATTAAACTTTCTGCTGGTGATATTTTCAAAAGTTTCTCGATTTGAATTATCATCAAGCTATCAAAATGGAGAAGTTTTTTCAGGAAAACATTTTTTCCGATCCTCCATAGGTAAACCATAGGTAAGGAAAGTATTGCTTTCCAATAAAAACGTTTCAAGGTCCCCTGAGTCCAAAAACATGATCTTTGGGTGTTGGTCTGTATGTATGTATGTGTGTGTGTGTGTGTGTGTGGTGTGTGTGTGTGGTGTGTGTGTGTGTGTGTGGTGTGTGTGTGTGTGTGTGGTGTGTGTGTGTGGTGTGTGTGTGTGTGTGTGTGGTGTGTGTGGTGTGTGTGTGGTGTGTGTGTGTGTGTGTGTGTGTGTGTGTGGTGTGTGTGTGGTGTGTGTGGTGTGTGTGTGTATTAGTGTATGTGCGTCTGTGTACACGATATCTCATCTCCCAATTAACGGAATGACTTGAAATTTGGAACTTAAGGTCCTTTCACTATAAGGATCCGACACGAACAATTTCGATCAAATGCAATTCAAGATGGCGGCTAAAATGGCGAAAATGATGTCAAAAACAGGGTTTTTCGTGATTTTCTCGGAAACGGCTCCAACGATTTTGATCAAATTCATACCTAAAATAGCCATCGATAAGCTCTATCAACTGCCACAAGTCTCATATCTGTAAAAATTTCAGGAGCTCCGCCCCATTATTGCAGATAGATTCCCAATTATCAGGCTTCAGATACAATTGAAACAAAAAAAATCAAGTGGAGTAGATTGAGCATGAAAATCTCTACAATTAATGTTCAGTAACATTTTCACCTAAAATTGAAAATAAGCTTTAAATTCGAGAAAATGTGATTATTCAATTGCAAATTATTGTTGATTCTATTAAATCAATCACTATGAAGTGATAGCAGACCTCATGTGTGTCTCCAGCGTTATTGCCCTGTCACCAGCTGGCTCAAATATTTGAATAGTAGACTTGAGATGCGCGGGAACACTAGCGTCAGGTGATCAATTTTCATAACGGCAAGGAAAGTTGTGTGAGTGCGCCACACCAGATTTTTTTTTTATTGCTATTAAAACTATAAACAACTTCAATTACTAATAAAACAAATAAAACTCAATATTATTACTAGAACTATTAGGCCTACTGGTTTTTATTATTATTCGCATGGAAATGTGACATTCATGATAAGTTTATTGAATAAATCAATAGATCTAAAGTTTTAAGCACAAGAATACGTTTTCAAGTATTGATTAAAACTATCATTAATTCCAAATAAAATTACTAACACAGAGGGGGGGAGGGTTGTTCGCAGGCTGCGTCCTTGAAATACTTGGGGGTGCGATGTTAGTCTTTGGTGGTAGAGGGAGGGGGGTGGTTGATCATCCACATCTCTAACATCCGTAGATCAGTAGAAGAATATTGAATATTTGAACTACTAATAAGTAGTTTCAGAGACGAACTAAATCTTCAACTAAATATAGATTTCGTTACTCTATGGTACTAACAATACAAACAAAATAGAAATATTGTTGTTGAACTCAATATTTGATTATTGTTATTCTGTAATGCACTTGTCATTAGATGAAGATTTTATCTATTTATTTGTATTCTTGACCTATTTGTTAGTAGTAGTAGCCCCAGTAATGACGTTTCTGGAATCATCGTAATTTGGAATTGGTAACATTCTCATGTGAAATGGGTGAAAATATATTAATTTCCACTGTGAAGCATGAAATCTTCGATAACTTCAATATAATTAATATTGGATTGCTAAGTCTTTATTTAGTCTTTACAATTATTACACTTTGATGAGAAGGCACAACAGGCTTATGCCCAAAACTGTCCCTTCTCAAATTTTTACTACAGTTTAATTCAAAATCTAAGTTAAGCTACTATCACTTATCAAAATAACAATAATTGATATTGTGTAAATTATTTACACTTTGGAAAAAAACAAAAAAATCTCCACTATTTGTGTAGTTGAGAAGTTGATATTGTGGTAATTATTCATATTAAATAATAAGACTTTGAGATTGCCAAAAACCACCGAGTTTATTGAAAGTTAGAAAGACCGGTTCCGGTTGTTACACCATTGTCAATCTCTGATAAACAGATTGTTTTTCAATAAAATCTGTGGTTTTGACAATTTATAAGTATTTTTATTTCATAAAAAATCTTCAATTAATTGGTCACTGGTAAACTGGTCTCTGATAAACAGATTGTTTTTCAATAAAATTTGTGGTTTTGACAATTTATAAGTATTTTTATGCAATAAAAAATCTTCAATCAATTGCTGGTCACTGGTTTCTCATTCGAGTTACCTACACTCGAGAGATGAATAAAAGAAAATCATCTTGCTACAGTACAGCTAAGATTCAATCCATTAATTAGGAGTACAAATACCAAGCTACCCCACTTCCATAATAACAATTATTTCTACAGCAACCTTCAATCACTATTCCTTCCAGAAGCAGCATTCTCTTTTTTGTACAATACAGCAGTTTGTAGACCCTCCCTCAATCTCTGGACATGTTCCTCAATGTCTATAATAGAAGAGACCAGAAAACTATCAATGTTTAAGATACTAGAGATGGAAGATTATTATAGAGATGCTATCCGCAGTCGACCAAACAAAGTACAGCGCAATCTCCGTTCTGTTGTTAGAACGTTTCACTTCAGAAACAATCAGCATTCGTTATACCGCTTTCCATTGAACTAATGCTGACAGCTTGAAGTGAATCTGATTGTGTGCCACCCAAGAGCGGTGCATAGCTTAGCCTAGCATGCAGTTAATTGAAAAGTAAACCGTAGTTGCAGCACTAATTATACGTCAGTAACCACGCGGTGATTGGTCACCGAATGGATGGGTGTTCGACATGACTTCATCATTACAGCTTGAAAAAATTGACTGGAGTCAAGTGGCTGAGTCCAAGGATGGAGTCGGTAGAGTCGTTGATCCGAGGATTTTCATCTTGAATCACCTTCTTACAAATTCCAATCAAAGATACGGTACTCCACTCTTTCAAATTATTGAGTCACCTTATTCTTTCAAATTATTGTGTGATCTGATTGTACAGCATTTGTGACTAGTAAACCGAAGAGGATATAACAGTCGTATGAAGCTTAGAGAAAAAGGTAGCATACGAAGATATCCCTTGGTATAGGTCGTTTATGTTCCAAATATTACAAGCCAATATTTCGTTACCTCAATGTAGTATAGAAAAATGATAGACTAAGAAGACATCCCATGATAAAGGTCGTTTATTTTCCGAATTTCAAACCGAAATTTTGTTGTCTCAAGCCGATTACTATCGGCTACTGTCTATTATTACTGTTTTGTCTGGTGAGAGTGTAAAAATGGCCAGTATGAGAGATTACCAGATACCAGCATCACATAGCTTCACGAAAAATAACTATTTGGACTATTGGCTTGAATTAACATGAAATTTGAAACGACTTATACCATGGGATACACTCTTATGCTATATTTCTCTATGTTTGTAGTCTCTATTTTTCTATTGTAAAACTTAATCTTTCATTCATATTATTTATAAACATTATTTATTTACTTATTTATTACATTGTGTACAATTAAATAAAATATAATATTGTTATGTCAAATTGGACTTTTCTGTTCACATTGCTCTTGAGTATGGGAATATGCATTGATAACGCATAAAACTTTGGGAAATGTGAATTCCTGGTACCGTTCTACCGTATATTTTTCTCAAAAAACTTGTGAAACTTTTATTCTCAAAAAACTTGTGAAACGTTCCCCAATTATGTAGCTGAATCTATGTGTTTCCAGTAGATTACAAACTCTAACCAACACGAACTTTCAAGTCTATTTCTGATGTTCTGTAGGGATTCTGAACATTTTCGGCCGACTCTATCTGGTGAAAATTGAAAGAACGCTAAATTTTGTTGGAAATCGTTGGTTTTGGGGGTAGCCTATCTTTGAAATAATTTGATAAACCTTAATCAACCAAGGCTTGCTTGGCCAAGAAAGTTACTAAGAATTAGTAAAATAAATACGGTTCAGATACCCAGAGCGAAGCTTGGTCCCCGCAAAGGATAGTATATAGCTATTATATTCTATATACTATTCTTGGGTCCCCCAGATAATTACATTGACTCAACATTGACTCCAGTAACGACAAGCAATACCATACTGAGACTGAGCATGCAAGCATGTAATTTTTACACTTGGCTGTTCTAATTTTTTATTGTTTTTTGTTGCGTTATGTTTGTTGCAGTCACTTTCTCTCAGCTTGTTGGTAATAACTTCTGTACACTGTTAGTTTTGCAACAGCTGCTTACAAGCTTCGGCCTCACCGAAAGTATGCTCTTGATAATTGATAATTAAAGTTATGACCTTTCTAGTAGTATAGGTCTACTAGATTCTAGATGTAGATGTAAATATCCTCAATCCTAATATCTATGGAGTATATATAATATATCCTGATATATCTCGAGTAGATATATCCCACTACCTACTATCAACTATCTTTCGAGATATATAGCCTACTATCTTTCGAGTAGGATAATGGTTTAGTCTTTCGTGTAGTTATACTCCAGTCAATCTCATAGTATCATAAACTATAGTTTATCCCAAGGTACCTAGAATAAATGTATTCTAGGTACATTGGTTTATCCCATAAATCATTCATATAGACTAGTAGATAGAGTATAAGAAGAGTAGATAGAGTGAGAGAGTATAATACTGTGTAGTATAGTTGGAGCTTGATATGCGAGAGCTTATAGCTTATACTGTACACCAAACAGCTTGAGACTTTCTTCGAGTTGTAAATTTTCACTTGAGCTATAATGAGATTATAATCTATAAGTTTCTAGATGAGTTAGAATTGAATAGAATTAAATAACTTTTTTATTTGTTGACGTGGAGAATAATATGTTTCTAATAGTTACTGAAAGTATAGGTCATAAAAAGTGAGTTTATTGACTTTAAATCAGAGGAGCCAGAATTTTATTGTACGCAGTTGATATTGTGAAACTTCACAATATACTGTACTTACTGTACTGGCCTTTTCATCTGATTGAAAGTTGTATTCATGAGCGAGGTCTACTGTCGCAGAACTCCTAGTAGGTAATTATTATTGATATAATATTATCTATATTTATACAGTATAATCGGTAAGCTCATCAAATCGTCAAGCTAGAGGGTTGAACCCTAGATTTTGCAAAAGAACTAGCAGATTCGTTTCGCTCGCCTGAGATTTAAACTGAACTTTTCATGCTTCTTGTTGAAGCAAAAAATGCTGCTTTAGCAGCTTCATGCTGTTCATAAGTTCTCAGAAAACTTTTGAAAACATCTCATTACAACCAAGAATCAAGAATCAAGAATGTTTCATTGTCACAAACAGAATTGAATATTATTACGAATCCTCCTAAGCCGGAAGCCCTCAACTACATTAATTTATTCATTATTTATTTACTTATTTATTACATTGTGTACAATTAAATAAAATATAATATTGTTATGTCAAATTGGACTTTTCTGTTCACATTGCTCTTGAGTATGGGAATATGCATTGATAACGCATAAAACTTTGGGAAATGTGAATTCCTGGTACCGTTCTACCGTATATTTACTTTTATTCTCAAAAAAGTTGTGAAACGTTCCCCAATTATGTAGCTGAATCTATGTGTTTCCAGTAGATTACAAACTCTAACCAACACGAACTTTCAAGTCTATTTCTGATGTTCTGTAGGGATTCTGAACATTTTCGGCCGACTCTATCTGGTGAAAATTGAGAGAATGCTAAATTTCATTGGAAATCGTTAATTTCAAGGGTAGCTTATCTTTGAGATAATTTGATAAACCTTAATCAACCAAGGCTTGCTTGGCCAAGAAAGTTACTAAGAATTAGTAAAATAAATACGGTTCAGATACCCAGAGCGAAGCTTGGTCCCCGCAAAGGATAGTATATAGCTATTATATTCTATATACTATTCTTGGGTCCCCCCAGATAATTACATTGACTCAACATTGACTCCAGTAACGACAAGCAATACCATACTGAGACTGAGCATGCAAGCATGTAATTTTTACACTTGGCTGTTCTAATTTTTTATTGTTTTTTGTTGCGTTATGTTTGTTGCAGTCACTTTCTCTCAGCTTGTTGGTAATAACTTCTGTACACTGTTAGTTTTGCAACAGCTGCTTACAAGCTTCGGCCTCACCGAAAGTATGCTCTTGATAATTGATAATTAAAGTTATGACCTTTCTAGTAGTATAGGTCTACTAGATTCTAGATGTAGATGAAAATATCCTCAATCCTAATATCTATGGAGTAGATATAATATATCCTGATATATCTCGAGTAGATATATCATACTATCTACTATCAACTATCTTTCGAGATATATAGCCTACTATCTTTCGAGTAGGACAATGGTTTAGTCTATCGTGTAGTTATACTCCAGTCAATCTCATAGTATCATAAACTATAGTTTATCCCAAGGTACCCAGAATAAATGTATTCTAGGTACATTGGTTTATCCCATAAATCATTCATATAGACTAGTAGATAGAGTATAAGAAGAGTAGATAGAGTGAGAGAGTATAATACTGTGTAGTATAGTTGGAGCTTGATATGCGAGAGCTTATAGCTTATACTGTACACCAAACAGCTTGAGACTTTCTTCGAGTTGTAAATTTGCACTTGAGCTATAATGAGATTATAATCTATAAGTTTCTAGATGAGTTAGAATAGAATAGAATTGAATGACTTTTTTATTTGTTGACGTGGAGAATAATATGTTTCTAATAGTTACTGAAAGTATAGGTAATAAAAAGTGAGTTTATTGACTTTAAATCAGAGGAGCCAGAATTTTACTGTACGAAGTAGTATTCTTATTTTAAGTTATTTAACTTATATAAATTATATATAATTTTTGTTGATATTGTGAAACTCCATAATAAATTTCAACGCTGTATAATGAATTATTAATTTCACTCCTCATTCCAGTTGATTGAATTGAAATTTTTAAATTTCCAATTCACCAATGGAGTCTACACTCTAGTCTCCAATCTACTTTTACAACAAAACCAAAAAAACTGAGCGAGGATTGATTTTTTCATATAGTTCCACAGTACTAATAAATAATATCTTAATCCTTTGAAACTAACAGCCCTCAACATTTCATAAAGCCACATGAAAAAACTTTCGATAACTCCACTAATGCCTCTAACATACTAATTATCGCTTTCAATTTCTCTTCAATCCCTTAAAAGTGTTCCATTTTTATTGAGAAACTGTGTTTTCGTCGTTATAAGCTCATAAGTACCTCTCCCATCGTTAGATAACAGGCACAACTGGACTGATAACTCAAACCTGACATTATTAGGTAATGATTCGTGAGAAATTTCTAGAAGATATCCGAAAACATAAGTTTGCTTTCTAACAACATGTTTTAACTCAGGGTTTTATCCTATTATGATGGGTTTTGACCCAATGGGAATTATATACATGTGAAATGGTCCTTTTAAAACTCTGCACTCAAAGGAAGCTTACAGTTTTTGTGCTATATACTGTACGTGTAAAAATCTTATGTAGAAAACTGTCAATATCGTATTATTCATAATGATGTGAAGGATTAGAAGATATGAAGCGCTATTTAAATAAATTATGATAATCTATCGTGCCATACACTTTTCTTATTCACAACAGTAATAATTAACAGTTGAAGAAGTAGGATAATTCCGGAAAAAATCATAACGTTTTTTTATAAAATAGGCCTACAATGACTTTTTTGAGATAGAGTGACGATTTACAGAGAATTAATAATTATAACATACTGATATTATATTTTTCTAATGCGGATGGTTTGATTCTTGTAATACTTAAAATAGAATTATTGTTTCATTTTGTCATTACAGATTGACCTGATCCTAATGCACAATCATCAATCATTGGAGGTGAATATAACAGTCACTGATATTCTCATTAGCTTAGTTGTTTGTGATCCAATTTTTTTTCAATTTGCCGTTTTATTGAAAAAACCCTCTTCTTACAATTGAAAACAAAATACACAGGATTATAGAATATCTATACAGTAATATAATAAAGGAAATAATTGTCTTATACACGTAGTGCATAAAAATTCACGACGCATCATCACGTCTGATTTACTGGGCCGATTAACTTGAAATTCTGCATAGATTCTCATGTTACCGAGGATGGTTATTGTCTATTTTGAATTGTTCAAGATTTCAGTACGTCAAGTTTTAAATTAGAATTCGCGGAGCACGGGTTACCTGCTAGTATAATATAAAATAAGCAGAACTCAATATCCAATCCACTACATTCTACTATATAAAATAAAGCATAAAATAAATCTTAAAACGTATTAGTTTTCTTCGTATTATTATTAAACGAAAATCCAAATTAAATGCTGTAATTCACCCCGAAGACTTCTGCTACTGCAAACATCTATTGACAACAGGGTAAAAAGCTAGATGGAAAATCGATGAACGCTACTATTCAAAAATTATTTGTCAGCCCGGGACTCGAACCAGTACCTCCTAATTCCCGGTCAGGAATGCTTACCCTTACACCAAACTGACAATCTCCGGATAGCAGCGACAATAGAACAAGACAATAGAGAATAGGATAGACAATAATTGTCTTATGTCAAATTTATGTCAAAAATTATTTTTGAATAGTAGCGCTCATCGAATTTCCATCTAGCTGTTTACCCTGTTGTCAATATTTGCAGCAGTAGCAGAAGACTTCGGGGTGAATTACAGCATTTAATTTGGATTTTCGTTTTATAATAATAATAATAATTAATTCATTAGCATTCGAATACTTGCAATATCTCAGTAATTTCCATCTGTATAAGTTTTCTCTGATATTCCAGTATACAATACGTAATTTACTAATGACAATAAGTCTTACGTACATTATATATCGTATATCCAGTAGGAAAGTTCTCATCTTATGCTTGTTGGGAGTGCATACTCCTTCCAAACCTTCCTGATCATGATTCCTCATCACGTGAACAATGATTAGTATTACAAGAGTGACATGAACTCATCACATATGTACAAATATCACATAGCTATAATACCCAACTACTCTAGTACTGTTCCTAGTATCGTAGTCCGTACCATTCTATAGAATAATATTCGGTGGGAAAGTATAAACAAAACTAACATGCATTGATGAACTTCCGTCGTTTTTAATGAAGTACGAAGCTCTGTGTACTTGAAGTATACCTACATGTATTTACCAGTATAGTCAAGTATATACCAATGAATATAGTCATGTTCTGTACTTGGAATATAGCCTACTGTATATAACTGGATATAGCTGACTGAATATAGTACTGTATATACAAATATGTACAGGAATGGCTTCACTGTACAACTGTAAGGTTTGTATACATGTATCTCCCAGTAAGTACGGGTATATATAGATATACTCTGGAGCACTGTGATTGTGTATGTCGGATATGTAATCATGCGTTGTCAATTCATTGTTCCCAGAGTTCATTACTGCTACTTTGTTCTTCCTTGTTTGTAACAACTGTATGAATAAAAGGAAATATGTCTACCATGTGTGTGAGAGTAGGATGGGTAGGATGGTTTCCTGCTAGCGAAAGGTTGGAACTAGGTTTTTTCAGAGATACCTTTCGTAGAGACTTGTTATTTCTTTCAATATTTGTATAAAATATTGCACTTTCAGATATTTACTTGTATTATGTGTTAAGAGAACAATTATGGGATATCATCCTTGAGTATCTCAAAAATAAATAAAACTAGGTTGAGCCTGGGTTAAATCAATCAACCAACAATTTTATAAAATTCAACACAAAATAAATCAAAATTTAAAAACAACACAATGAAAAAAGATTGAGACTAGGTTGTAGGCCCACATAAGGGAACGAGAATTATAGAAAAATTTGATACAAATTACAGAGAAGTTGAGAAAGTGAATGAACAATATCTAATTGGAAGAATATTATCCCATTTTGCATAGACTAGTCTATTTCTTATAGTCATACTGGTTTTTTGGAGGTTCGACAATTATCAATCTCTACTGAACCAGAATCTGAGACATGTAGCACAGAAGAGAAACTGAATGCAGTCATTTGATTGGCAGTTGATTGACCTATCAAATCTAAAGACTGCCATTGGCCGAGACAAAAAAACAGTCATTTTGGTTTGTTGCTCTGCTGTGCTGTGCTCTACTGTGCTATGAATGATCCATCCACAATAAGCATGTCTCGTCTCGGCCAATGACAGTCTTTCACCTTAATCGGCCAACTACCAACCATAAAGCTTCATTTGTATTCTGGTGCTCCATGTTCAAGATTGTGACTTCAGTTTCCTACGGTTTGTTAATGGTGTAACAGCTAAAAGTATCTTCTTGATTTTATTAATTTCTCGATGAATAATTGGTTGTGGCGTTATATTTGAGAAGATGAAACAATCGCCCAAAACTCCACTAACCAGTTCTAAAAATATGATATAGTATGGAGGATGAAATCAAGACTAGATTATGAGGCTAATAGGAAACGTAATAGAAGACCGAAAATGAAAGAAAATTATGAACAGGAGTTGGTAATATAAGAGGCAAAAGATAATAATAATAATATCGAGTGACCTGGCTGGCTCAGGTCTGGTGTCAGAGTTTTCAGGTCGCAGCTGATCAATTTCAGGGCCTCTGACATGACCTAACGACTGCTTTTTAGGCAGCAGGGACCGACGGCTTAACGTGTCCATCCGAAACACGGGGGGAAAGGCAAAAGATAAAGAGAGTAGAAAGAGTAGAAGTTAAATGATCCAACAAATAGATATTAATGGTGATGATCATGATCATGTTGACAATCGAGGGAAAGTGAAACACTACAAAATAGGTTGAAAGAAAAAAGAGTTGGAGAAGAGAAAAATGATGAAAAGGAAAGAGAGAGAAGGCCGCCATTTTACTCACTACTAGCAGGTAACCTGTGCTCCGCCAGGGGTTTCATTAAAAACTTAACAAACTGAAAATTTGACCTATTGAAATCTTGATAGATTCAAAATAGGCCTATAACCATCCTCGGTAAATTAGAATCTATATGGAAGATTTCAAGTTCAGTTGATCCGTGATGATGTACCATTCGTGAATTTCCTTTCACGTAAGTATATAAACCCAGTTCTTCCCTTTTATGGATTCAAATTCTCTATTAATATTTAGTTGGTGGGAAGGTGGAAAAGTGAGTAAAATGTGGATTATGAGAAAAAAACATAAAAAAGAGGAATTCACAAAGCACCCAGAATAATTCACATCAGGCCTACATAGAGCCTCAACGGAAATAGAAATAACAGAATTATTGTCCTGAAGAAAAATGAATCATTTCTGGGAATTTCGATCCAGAGAAAGTGCAGAAGAAGTGTCACGGTGTTAATAATATCAGCACTGCTGACTAAATTAGATAATAACAATCGTAATGCAGTGAGTGAGTCATCAACTCACCTCCAGTTCTCAGTAATTCGAGATGTCTTATTATAGCTGGTGGTTTGTTTATATAACCATCACTGTCGTAACTCAAGACATCTCCATCTTCATTTTGTTTCTTGTTTGATTGTCAATGCTTTATTATGTTATCTAAATTTTGGAGAGAAATAGTACAAGGAGTATCCTTAGTTTTTCTCTCCCAATCAGTGTTTCTTTGTAAAAAATAAATAAAATAAATTATCACTGCAGTAGCTAACCCACATCGAGAGAAATTGACAGAAGATTCACATACTAGAAGCAGGAAAAAGAGAAGAAAAATAATAATTAGAAGAAGATGAAGAAGAAGAAATAGAAAAAGGAAAAGAAGAATAAGGAGAAGAAGAAGGAGAAGAAGAAGAAGAAGAAGAAGAAGAAGAAGAAGAAGAAGAAGAAGAAGAAGAAGAAGAAGAAGAAGAAGAAGAAGAGAAGAAGAAGAAGAAGAAGAAGAAGAAGAAGAAGAAGAAGAAGAAGAAGAAGAAGAAGAAGAAAGAAGAAGAAGAAGAAGAAGAAGAAGAAGAAGAAGAAGAAGAAGAAGAAGAAGAAGAAGAAGAAGAAGAAGAAGAGAAGAAGAAGAAGAGAAGAAGAACAAGAAGAAGCAGAAGCAATGAATTTAACTACAAGAAGTAGAAGTAGTTTGTGCAAGAATTGCCTTTAATTTACCAATGTTTCTTTATAATTTTTTTTATTTCACAATATATCCCTTATGACTGCTATGATTGCTATCCTATTATCACAGCGATATTTTTCAAGCTGTGAAAATCAGAGATTATATTGTATTCGGAAAGAAAAATTCGACTCAGCTATCACGGAATAGGTTACGCCATTTTGTTTCTTTGAAAAATCCATTATCATGAATCTCATAATGTTGGAACTCATTTTGTTTCTTGAATGGTTCCAAATTTTCTTAAATAACTCAAAATTATTTGTTACAAGTGGCAATTGAGTGGAATATTTCTAATTCATTAATTCAAGCTATCTAAATTTAGAATTTATAGTTTTAATGTTTATTTTGGACTAAAATTTTATAAAAATTGTGTACACGTGAAATTCTAACCTCATCTTGGACTTTGTCACTTATAAATTTGGAAGACCTTATTATTTCATCTTTCAATGTTATTATATTAGTGTCATTTGCATTGTAAATAAATAAATAAATAGACATGATTACATGATGATTACATGATCTCATGACTGTAGTGTATGACTAATCATCAGCAAATAAAAATCCAAGTACCCTTTATTTAAAACTTTTATTCACATGTTTCAAAATATTCACAAATTGTTGAACATGTTGAAATATGTTGTGAATGAAAGTTTTTAAAAAGGGTAGTTAGATTTTTTTATTCCTGATAAATAAGAGAAGCCCTCACCAATCCAAAATCATAATATTGAGTTCTAGTTGATTGAAAATCTAGTTGAGGTCCTACCAGAATTGCCATCATAAACTGGACCAATACAGTGAAGCAATTACAACAACATTCGTGATCGAAATCCAATAATAAAAGGAAAGATAAAAACTTATCTCAGTTCAGGCCTATACTATATTTTAATTACTGTTACCCAAGTACTGAAAACGTCTATCCTCCAGCCTCTATTACCGCATCATAGTATGTTATTTCAGTTCAAGAATGGTACAAGTTGTGTTTTTGTTACTCTCTAGTATTCATTAACGTTAATGGTAATTCTTTGTCGGTATTGAAAGTGCTTTTCAACTCTGGTTCACTAGCCTTTCTGTTATCACAGGTGTGTATGTTTAGTTAGTATTGTAAGTTAGTGTTAAAACAAGGGCTAGTCAGTTCGTTGCTCTTTATCTACATGTTTCTATGTACGTACTTTTTACTTTGTATTAATACAGAATACAGGACTGTGTACAAATATGTACTAAGTTGAAGAACAATACTGCTTTACAATCACATTTCCATGTAACAAATGAGATTAAGGCTGTGCAAAGGCTAAAGATAAACTTTCTACTGGTGATATTTTTCAAAGTTTTTCGATTTGTATATCATCAAGCTATCAAAATGAAAAAGTTCTCTCAGGAAACATCCCGCAGCTCCGATCATTGCTTTTTACTTTCCTTGCCCTAAGGAAAGTATTGCTTTCCGAAAAAAATTAAGGTACCCCAATTTCTAAATTTCCATACGTTTCAAGGTCCCCCGAGTCCAAAAAAACTGGTTTTTGGGTATTGGTCTGTATGTGTGTGTGTGTATGAGTGGATGTGCGTCTGTGTACACGATATCTCATCTCCCAATTAACGGAATGACTTGAAATTTGGAACGTAAGGTCCTTACAGTACAAGGATCCGACACGAACAATTTCGATCAAATGCAATTCAAGATGGTGGCTAAAATGGCAAAAATGTTGTCAAAAACAGGGTTTTTCGTGATTTTCTCGGAAACGGCTTCAACGATTTTGATCAAATTCATACCTAAAATAGTCATCGATAAGCTCTATCAACTGCCACAAGTCCCATATCTGTAAAAATTTCAGGAGCTCCGCCCCATCAATGCAGATAGATTCCCAATTATCAGGCTTCAGATACAATTGAAACAAAAAAAATCAGTGGAGTAGATTGAGCATGAAAATCTCTACAATTAATGTTCAGTAACATTTTCACCTAAAATTGAAAATAAGCTTCAAATTCGAGAAAATGTGATTATTCAATTGTAAATTATTGTTGATTCTATTAAATCATTCACTATGAAGAGATAGCAGACCTCATGTGTGTCTCCAGCGTTATTGCCCTGTCACCAGCTGGCTCAAATCTTTGAATACGGTAGTAGACTTGTGATGCGCGGGAACACTAGCGTCAGGTGATCAATTTTCATAACGGCAAGGAAAGTTGTGTGAGTGCGCCACACCAGATTTTTGAGATAAGAGCGCCTAAAGTTCAAATTTTTGGGACAGAACATTTCAAATTCGGTAAGAGATAAATCCATCAGATCTAGTGGATAAATTTTTCATGGTATTGATGATTGAATAAGATAAAAATTTCCTGAGAATATAAATTTTTGATAAAGTTATTCAATTTACCAAAAATAACTTTTTTTTTAGTTATTTTTGGTCATTTTAAGTAAATTGAATAACTTTCTCAAAAATAATCATTTTCAAAACATTTTGGTTTTATAAAAATCAACAATAACATGAGGAAATTATCCTCTGAATCTCATGGATTTATCTCTTACCGAATTTGAAATGTTCTGTTGCAATGATCGGAAAAAAATGTTTTCCTGTGAAAACTTTATCATTTTGATAGCTTGATGATATACCAATCGATAAACTTCGAAAAATATCACCAGTAGAAAGTTTATTTTTAGCCTTTGCACAGATTTAAACTGAAGTTCATCTGTGCTTGAGAAATTGAAGTGTGTTGTAGTTTAAATCCAAATGAAATTCATAGCTGAATGATTCTTGGTTTTGAACTGTGTTAGAAGAGCATAAACATAAATTGAGAGCAAATAAAAAATGGAAACAGGATGAGGGTTTCTGTGGTTCCCCTGAAGGAAGGTTCATACTTTTTATTCTCTTCTTGAGCGAGGGATGGTTCGAGGGCCTTGGGAAAAAGAGAGAAGAAGAAGAAGAAGAAGAAGAAGAAGAAGAAGAAGAAGAAGAAGAGAAGAGATGACGAATAGAAGATAGAAGGGGAAGAAGAAGAAATAGAAATAAGATTGAGGGGTAAGATGGACCGCCCGCGAAGTAACATTATAAACAAAATTGACTCAGCTTATAGAGGATAATACAGGACGAAGGGATAACTCCTATGAAATCCTATAGCTTGCATGTAATAGTAGTGAATCAAAATAATGGATAACAGATGTGAGAGTAGAAAGAGACAATGTTTCTTTTGAAGAGAAAAGGTTTTTGGACTCAGGGGACCTTAAAACGTATAGAAAACTTGAAATTGAGGTACCTTAAATTTTTTTGGAAAGCATTACCGTACTTTCCTTACCTATAGGTTGGTAACCTTACCTATTGTAGGTAGGGCAAGGAAAGTAAAAAATGATAAGATTGGATTAGTTAAGATTTATTATTTTATTCATTCACGCAGATTACAAAGGTGACAGATGAACAAGAAATAAGATCACGTCATTTCACGACAGAAATAAGAAAAATTTTGAATCAGATGTGGTTGAAGAAGAGAGTGGGGGAGAGGAAGGAAGATAATATGAAAATAGAGAGTGTACCAAGGAAAAAATTGAGAGAAAAATATGAGTAAGGAAAGTTTGAGGGAATAAAACAAGATGAAATAAATTTGAAGCTGTCACAACCATTTATTGAATAATAATGGAATTGAAATCACTGTGTAATGCCTTTATCAATCACTTTCAAACTGACATCTTGAACAGTAGCAAATCTATCATGAGCGATAGAATATTAATTTACTGCGAATAGAGTCTTTATTGTCGATAGTTAGTGGACTATCGCTTGAAAGGCTGTCATTGGCCGAGACAAGACACACCCATCGTGGGCGGAGCATACCAGACTACAGCTCAGCTGGCTACGCTCACTTGCCTCAGCCAATTACAGCTAGCTTCTGCATAAGTCAGCCAACTGCCAATTGGGCATTGGGACTCTGGATCTACCAATACGGCTCTATTTACCATTACATACATATTTGGCTACTCAATGTTTGAGATTCTAGTTTACTAAAATTATGTTAGAACTACAGTGATACTATTTTATAAATTTGTATAATATGATTTTTTTCCAAATCCTGATTATTCAATATCATGTGACAACTCTACTGTTATTTTCATTCTCAATCATATCAATGTTGTTTTATCAAACTCTAGTCAATCCTTGATAATACCTCTTCATATTACTGTATAAAAACTATTTCAAATAACCAATGAAAGCTTTATAAATATCCCAGCAATTGGTTAGCTGCAATTTTCAATAAATCTTCCTTCTCTTCATATTATTTAGTTGTTGAAAACTTTTCTCTGATCTAAAAAGGTGATACATTCATTTTGAAATCCCGCTCTAGACGTAGTAGACGTACCACCGATGAATAATTATTATGTGATTGATGAATATTTTTTCCAGTTTCTTGAATTTCATGCTCACTGCAGAACGTAACCCAAACATCATTTGATTGACTTCTTTCATCGCATCTTTCTCACCCAATCAAAAATATTCTTTTTTTTTTTGCTTAACATCCGTTGGGCTGTTTGGCAGCAACTCTCTATGCCTCTCTGTCATCTGCCATCCTTTTGGGGTCCCTGTAGTTGTCACATCTTAGATCCTGAAATAATATGAATATAAATATTGTGAATCATGAATTAAACCTGAAACTGCCAACTGTATAAAAAATAAAATCCATCACATCAGATTACAACTACTGAGAAATAGGACCATGAAAAAATATCACATAAGATTAGAACTGAGAAATGGGACAGGAATAGAACCGTAAGTACAAAAAATTTTTAAATGAATCACATAGGATCAAAACTGGGAAATCTCACAAAGATAGGATATTATATAAAAAATAAAATGAATCAGGGATGATCAAAACTGGGAATAGAGCAAGGTTGGACCCGTATTATGAAGTGATTCAAAATGAAGAATTGGAGAATTAGACCTTTTTCTCTTTTCATCTCATCCAGACTCGTATTTCAGATGTAAAAAAGTGAGAGAAAAAAGAACAGTAACTCAGCAACACGGCATCCTTTGTGAGAAGAAATATTATGAGGGGAAGCTGGGGCAAAAAACGACTCTGACCACGTCAACATTTCAATTTTGAAACTTCCTAATTAGGGTTGGGTTGGGTCGACTCAAAAACCTGTTCTCGAGATTTTTCGATAAACTTCATCCCCTTCTGGAGCCCTGCAGTGAAATCGTAACTCTGAACCGTGTTTTCTATAATCTATGCTAGAAATGCTATTTTTTGTGGAGTGTTTAATCTATGCTCGGAAATGTTTACATGGTCCGATTGGGCCGTGCAACATAGATGGGTTTTTTGGGTGGTCATGTTACAACAACAAGCACTTTTTGTGACTATTTGGGAACTCATTTTTATGGGTTGGTCCGGTTTTGGGTGGGTTTGTGTAAAATTTTTATCTCGACTGTCACTATATTAGCTTTTATGAGGGCTTTTCTGATCTTACTTTGTGTATTCAAGATTGCTAATATCTTCTTTCAGGAATAGCAAAGATAGCCCCGCTATGATAACATTCTTTCACAAGTCTTATATCAAGCTATCAACTTCATAAGCTCAGGGTTTCTTCAATAATTGATATAATAAGACATTCAAATCAAAGTGAAAACCTAGAATACATAACCCTATTTTCGGACTTTTAATGTTACCTAAATTTTGGAGTGAATAGTACAAGGAATCCTTAGTTTTTCTCCCCTGATCTTTGATTTTTGTAAAAAAATGTATTCAGGATAACGTTATTTCTACTCTACTGTAATTTATTTTGACTATCGAGTCTTTTTATATATTAAATTTCTAATTCACGCTCAACATCCTTGTTACAAACCATATAATATACTAGCCGTCAGGCTCGCTTCGCTCGCCATATCCGTCTAGCCAGGGGGCTCCGCCCCCTGGACCCCCGACTGGATCGTCCAAGAATGAGATCAGCAGGCTCGCTTCGCTCGCCTGCATTTTTTATTTGTAGGACGATCCAGTCGGGGGTCCAGACTAAACGTCTGGCTAAACGGATATATGGCAAGCGAAGCGAGCCTGACGGCTAGTAATATAATATTCCCCAGGAATAGCTCTGATCGAAGTAGCAGTGCCCAATCAATTTTTCCGCGATAAATGCATTTGAATCTTCAACTTGCTGCCAACCTAACAAAGTCAACTCAACTTAATGTCAACCCTTAAAATTATTAATTTAGTTACCAGTTAACAACTGTTTCGAAGAGGTACTCTCTCTAGATTATAGTTCTATATTATCATATGATATGGTCATTTCAATTAATTATAATTAAGAGATTGGAATAAGAAGAATATACATGCTAAAAGACTAACTTTAAACCCTTAAAAACCACCCTTAGAGTTAAAATTTTTCCAAATCCGTTCTTAGTGCGCCTCTAAAGGGCCAACTGAACATACCTACCAAATTTGAAAGTTTTCGGTCCGGTAGATTTTTAGTTCTTCGAGTGAGTGAGTGAGTGAGTGAGTGAGTCAGTCAGTCAGTCAGTCAGTGAGTGAGTGCCATTTCGCTTTTATATATATAGATAGATAAAAGATAAATTAGAACTGTTGTATAAATTAGAATTGGAACCGTTTTGGCCGTATAAGCCTGTGGTACTTTTCTGTGAGTTGTGTGATTCTCATTGATTAAATACATAAATAATAGTAGAATTGTTTTGAAAAATGATACGAGGCAATTGGATTTGGTTTCTCGCCTACTGTAGTGTGTTGAGGATGAGTCATTTGAGACATGTTTTGAAGAAGAGGAAAAATTGCTGGTCGGAGTGTAACTTAATAGCTAAAATCACCTTGACACTGGATCCTTGATGTAGTTTGTAGAATCGAGAGGATCAGTTGGATTGAAGATTAATATTCAGACTGCTGAGAGTGGATAGTGTTAGTTAATGAACAGTAGTTAGTTGCCAAGATGGTGCAACCACAGCCTGTTGTTGTATTCATTTACTCATTGTTGTATTCATTTGTTGTATTCATTTACTCATTGTTGTATTCATTTGTTGTATTCATTAGAGCCTGTTGTTGTATTCATTTACTCATTGTTGTATTCATTTGTTGTATTCATTACAGCCTGTTGTTGTATTCATTTACTCATTGTTGTATTCATTTGTTGTATTCATTGCAGCCTGTTGTTGTATTCATTTACTCATTGTTGTATTCATTTGTTGTATTCATTGCAGCCTGTTGTTGTATTCATTTACTCATTGTTGTATTCATTTGTTGTATTCATTACAGCCTGTTGTATTACTGTACTATTCACAAACTAAAAGCAACGCAATTAACTAATATCTTCTTTTAGAAAATAGCAAAGATAACGCTATGATAACATATTCTTTCACATGTCTTATATCAAGTTATCCACTTTATAAACTCGGGGTTTCTTTACTAATCGATATGATAAGACATTCAAATCGAAGTATTTGGGACTGGTAACCCGTGCTTTGCAAGGGTTTGATTGAAAATTTGACCTACTGAAAACATGAAGAATTTAAAGAAGGCATATAACAGTCCTCGGTGAATGCGACATTCGTAAATTTTCCATCCCGTACGTGTGTAAACCAATTCTTTCATTTTTTGTGTAGTTGAGAAGTTGATATTGTGGTAATTATTCATATTGAATGAAAAAGACTAAGAAATTGTCAAAAAACCACTGATTTATTGATAATTAGAAAGACCGGTTTCAGTTATTACACCATTGTCAATCTCTGATCTCTGAGTTTATCAGAGATTGACAATGGTGTAATAACTGAAACCGGTCTTTCTAATTATCAATAAATCAGTGGTTTTTTGACAATTTCTTAGTCTTTTTCATTCAATTCTTTCATTCTTTTAGAATAGTATCTTCCCAATTATTGTATTGTGTGTGACATTTGTTGTATATTGTGACGAAGGTAATGCTTCTGAAGACCTTAGAAGCGGTTACAATAAAACTTATTCTATTCTATTCTATTCATTTATTATATTATAGACCAGCAGATAACCCGTGCTCCGAAAGGGTCTAATTCGAAACTCTACAAATTTTCTTGAAGAATTTAAAATAGGCCTATAAGCATCGTCGGTAAATTTAGAATCTTCATGCAAAATTTCTAGTTCATAAGCCCAGTAGTTCAGACGTGATGATCATTTCGTGGATTTCACGTCACGTCATTTGTGAATTTCCTATCACTTACCCCCGTAATTGTATAAGACAATTCTTTCCTTCATTATATTATAGATTAATATCGGGGCACCGAGCTTCGCTCGTTATTTATTTATTGATAAACAGAGCACAATTCTTCAAAATGATTGGGGAAGGACAAACAGGCACAGCCCAAAACTGTTTCTTCCCCGAGTTTTGATTTAAACACTACAAATTGTCCAAAAAGTAGGTTATGTTTCACACACTTGAATTCAAGTCCAATTTTCAGTTAAAATATTTAAAAACAGAAAAGTTCGAATTTAGATTGTTTACAACCAAATTGAATAACAAAATAACACTCACTAAACACTTAAAACTGTAAAATAATGATTAAGTTTGAATATTATGATATACTCTAATTTAGAGTGATAAACCATGTCATGAAATCAACAAATCAGATTATTTTGATAGTCTATTAAAATTTCTAGATAATAATTTCTCGCGGGATACGGTAAGCTGTTAGAATGATTACACAGCTGATCTCCCACACAGGCACACGCATATTCTGTTATCGACAGACGACGAAATCTGTTCTTCCAAGGATGAATTATCCTTTTAATGTCCTTCAGAGAGTTTTTTCCAGGGATGAGACCTAGTGCAATCAAATTTTTATACTATATATAAATTTTATATTATTTTTATATTATAAATTTTTATATTATTTACTATGCTCTGAATTTCGTAAGAATCGTTAGATCCGTTTTCAAGATCCGGTGAAATACAAACATATAAACATCCAAGCATCTAAACATCTAAACATCCAAACATCTAAACATGTAAACAGAAATTGCTCGTTTAATAGTATAGGATTGGAAGCTGTGGCTGTCAATAACTACTATAGCATTCATTGTAAGATTCTCGGAGAGTAAATCAGTAGGTGAAACTACCATCATAAAGAAGAGAATACTTTTAATTTTTAATCTCTCCTTGCATCTATCAAAACTTTGAAAATAATCAAAAAACACGCTTCTTGATCGAGGAGCTACAAAAATATTCTGATGCAATTCCCCGGTACAGCTCAATAATAATCCGAATCGTACTGCACCGTTAATTTCAAGGCTACCTGCCAGAGTCACCGTACTAATTTAACGTCGACATTAAACATTTTTATTAGCATCCGCATCCATAAACTAAACGAAACAAACTGAGATGCTGCGCTTATGGCCTTCAATTTCCATAAAATGTTATGAAACTATTACAGTATTATTATTATTATTTGCGATCGAGTCCGCTCAGTATTCAAGTAGATCCTAGTAATGAATATTCAAAAACAAGTTTTATAACAAATTTAACCTTTCAGGATTGTTGCAATTACCAGCTTTCGTAGAGTAATTGAGGATCATTTGTTGAGGTTTTATGGAGGAAATAGTGGAGATTATGAGTGTTTTATCGTAGTGTAATTCTTATGAATCTATTACTATTGAAAAAACTTGAAATAAATGAGTTGTGATTAAGAAAAGAGGAATAATATGGTAAGAAGTAGTAATAGTTGCATTAATAGGTACAATTTAGTAAAGCATTTCTTGTTTCTAATATTATAATTTTGATATAGCAGTTTATGATCAACTTGAAATAAATGAATTGTTATGATGAAAAGAGGAATAATATTGTAAGAAATAGTAATAGTTGCATAAATAGGTACAATCAGAAGAGAGCTTATTGTTTCTAATATAATACTTTTGATAATATAGCAGTTCATGATCAGCTGATCATCTGTTGATGTTTTAGGCTTCTTTCACACCAGTGCGGTCCGGGCCCGGAGAGATTAGCATAAAGCTGCTTGTTTCCAGATACCGTAACTGCTTCAATATTGATCAAATTTAATCAATTACAGTGAGTTAATTTTTGATTACAGAACTTTGAAATTCCAGTACTGCAATTCAAATTTTTATACTTCACTTCTCCTACATTTGAATTGTGTTTGAATATTTTAAATTCAAGTATAGAAATTCGAATCCAAATTTCCAATTTCTCCAATTCAATTCTTCTATAATGATTCAATTTTCAATTTTAACTCAGTAATTACAATATTTAATTAATATTGATTTTACGAGTAGTTAACATAATAATAGAATATGATTTGCCATTGTATCATTATCAATTGGAACAGTCGATCATTAGTATTTCCTTATTGTTTGTAACATCAGAGACTGTGTCTTGGGATTGGTCAATTAACAAAGTGGCGTCTCTTCCATCGACCAATGAGAACTCAGCTGGAGAGCTCCAAAGACACTCGCTTTTGATAGATTGGTTTGGTAAAACAAAGGTATTTGAAGCGTTTATGTAATTGATATTTGTAATTGATATTTGTATTTATATTGTATTTGAAGCGTTTATTACCTGGTAAAAACACGAATAAAGAAGCAGACATCTATATTCAAGAAGTAAGGAAGATTTACAGGAAGTTAGAAACAACTACATGCCTATATCAAAGGGAAATTGATAAAAAATGAATTACAATAAAGAGTTTTGATAATAAAATTGCCATCAATATTCCAATTCAATTGCATTATAATAAAAAATTATAACTTTCCAATAAGTGAGTAATAAATAGTAAGGGCATTGCCTATTTTTTTCTTCCACTACGTATTTTTGTCATTGATTGAAATGAATAAATGAATGAATAGGAAGTTAAAAATGCAATCAATTTATTACAACGTAGGCCCTATATTCTCATTACAAATCCAATTGTATCTCACCTGTATCATTACTACTTGTATATGTGTGTGGAAGTCGATTGACCTGAGACCATCCACTATGATTAGAAGAATTAAATATTGTTATAATTCTATTAAGGATTAATCTAATTTGAATAAATTTGATACAGTTAGAAATTTAATTTAATTAAATTAATTTTTTCTGAAACTTATGGTTTTTAATTTTATAATTGTATTTAATTTAATTAGATTAGTAGTTATTCGTAAACATTGTTGCAAATTGACCTATATTTTTCAACCAATTAATTTGTTCTGAATTTCTTGTGCTAGTTTGGAAAGTTTATGAGGAACATGTAAAATTTAATGTCCTCTGAAAGCGTGAAGTACTTATCTACCATACTTTCAACTACTGTTGACTTCTCTTTTCGTTTCTCTTTCGCACATGATTATCCACTATGTTCCGTTCTCTTTTCTCTTCTTTAACCAATCTTTTCTCCTTCTTCTCCTTTCACCAGTTTCCAGTTCTAGTTAACTTCTTTGATGATTCTCCAGTTCTCTGTTTCGTTTCCTCCTTTCACCTCTTTCTAAGTGATAGAGTAACCTCTTCTTTTGATGTTATGCATTTCTCTCATCTCTGGGTCAATTTTATGGAGCTGAATTTAGGTGATGGATCAGAGGCTGGAAATAATTATTGTTCACGTGATTGTCAGCAATTAGTGGAGAAAAAGAGAAGAATCGGCTGAAAAATGGTAAAATATTATCCACTAACGAAATCATGAGCGGAAAAGGAAGCCAACCGTTTCTATCATTAGCAGTGTATCAAGTTGAAATCGAGTAAGTTTTTTGGTTTTGGTTGGGTTGTGTTTTTCAAGCACTTGTCTTGTTTCCTCGCTTTCTTCTTCTTCTTCTTCTTCTTCTTTCTTCTTCTTCTTTTCTTCTTCTTCTTCTTTTCTTTTTCTTCTTCTTCCTCCCCTGTCTTCTTCTTCTACTTTTATTTTTTTTTTCTCTTCTGAATCTCCAGTTTATTGTGTTGATGGAGACCATTCTAGAGATGAGAATACATTTAAATAGAATATATCGAAATTACTAGTAGCTCTGTGAACAGTAGACCTCGCGCTCAGTAAGTTACATTGACCTGTTGTTATGTTTTCTCAAAAATTAATAAATAATTTATCAATTTATCAATTTAAAATGTCTAGAAAAAATCCTAAATAAACATTGAGCTTTCTGTCCTATCGTACCGAAACGTGTCGTCCCGGAATGTGAGTGTGAGCGCTGTTATCAGGTCTGGCTGCAACTGTCTACAACGTTGATGGAAAGATACATTTTCAAGATGTTCGATGTTTTTGAACTGGTAGTATTATAGTCAATTGTCTACAACTAACGTTAATGGAAAGATGCATTTTCAATATGTTTTTGAACGGGTAGTATTATAGTCCACTAAACAGCTGATTTATGATGAATAATTTTATAGTCCGATCTTTACTCTAATATTGGTGTCTCCTTTTTTCCTTTAATATTATCCATGAAATGCAAAATTTCTAAAAACCTTGTATATATGTCGACGCGCAATTTAAAAAGGAACATACCTGTCAAATTTCATGAAAATCTATTACCGCGTTTCGCCGTAGATGCGCAACATAAAAACATATAAACATTTGAACATTCAAACATTTAAACATTTAAACATCAAGAGAAATGCCAAACCGTCGACTTGAATCTTAGACCTCACTTCGCTCGGTCAAATTAATCATTGTATCCTATTCAAATTAAAGTCATACACTGTCATTATGTTCCTCGTACTGTGTCTAAATGCAGGTTGCACAAAAGCCGGTTAAATTTGAATCGTGATTAATTCTACGAGAACCAATCAGAGAAGCCGTCTTGACAGAATTTAAAAACTTAAGAATATTGAACCTGAAGGTCCGGTTGCACAAAAGCCTGTTTATGTAAATCCAATGTCACGAGAACCAATCACTGAAGCCCTCTCATCAAGAAAGCCTTCTCTGATTGGTTCTCGTGAAATTAATCACGGTTGAAATTCAATCGGCTTTTGTGCAACCGGGCCTAAGTATCACTATTACAGTTAATGTATTAATGTATTAATTATTAATGTATTAATAATAATTCATTCAAGTACAATACTGTATTCTTGTATCAAATGTTTAATTTGGATACATAGTTACGAGATACATCTCGTAATAATTCTTTCCAACACAATCTTGTTAAAAGTTTTCATATTCACAAATCTCAATAACCTTCAAGTTTTCATATTCTTAGGCCTGGTTGCACAAAAGCTAGTTCAATTTTAATCATAATTAAATACCATGAAAACCAATTCAGAAAAGGCTTTCTTGATGAGAGGGCTTCTGTGATTTTTTCTCGTCTATCTCGTGGCATTCAATCATAATTAAAATTTAACAGGCTTTTGTGCAACCAAGCCTTAAAGTTCAATATTCTTAAAGGTTTTTAATTCTTGAAGTTCAATATTCTTGTAGTTTTTGAGGTTCCACTGGAACGCGATGATGCAAATATTGTCTGGTTTAAAAAAAGGGAAATTTTCGAAAATTATTGTAACTGGCAGACTGTGAAATGCGGTGTAGGACTGCGGTTTTGTTTGAAATAAAAAAGAGAGTGCTCTGGTGGTTATGTGAGGTCATACGTGAGCATCGTTATTGTTGCAATAAACATAATAACATTGACCACATTGTTATCGTTCAATGCCTCAACTTTCTTTTAAGCTCATTTCATCTTTTTCTCCGACTGATTTACAGCCGTATTTCTTCTGCATAATTTATATATCCTGTTCTAATCCTTTGCCATTTTTCTTGGATATCACATCTTGTTATAATTCTTTAGTTGTTGCTTTTTCAATTTAGTAATTTTATTTTTCAGTTTTTTGAACTGAATCATCCTTGTTGTAGCCTATTTGAAATTGCATTGTTTTCAAGGGGGTTTCATCCATATTCTTTTTGTGTTAATTATTTCATTGATTGCTTTTGTACACAAATGGTTAGTACCATAGGATCATACATTTCTACTAGATCAACAATACCATGAAGAATCTATCCTCTAAATTTCATGGATTTATCTCTTACCGAATTTGAAATGTTCTGTCCCAAAAATTTGAACTTTATGCGCTCATATCTCAAAAAATAATGATCAGAAAAAAAAATTCTGAGTAAACTTTTTCATTTTGATAGCTTGATGATATACAAATCAAAAAACTTTAATTGGCCTTTGCACAGCCTTAAGAAGAAGTTATCCTTCTGCAAGCTCTGACTCGACTGACTCTAATCGACAAATTGACAACTGCGCTTCCACCTATGACTCTATCCATCACTGTATCTATAATCCATAGCTATATAATAGCTATTATAATAGCGACTGTATCCCATAGCTACAGTAATTCATAGCTGCAATATTCCATAGCAACAGTATTCCATAGCAAAAGTATTCCATAGCTACAGTATTCCATGACTACAGTATTCCATGGCTACAGTATTCCATGGCTACAATGTTCCATAGTTACAGTATTCCATGTCTACATTATTCCATAGCAACAGTATTCCATGGCTACAGTATTCCATGGCTACAGTATTCCATGGCTACAGTATTCCATGGCTACAGTATTCCATGGCTACAGTATTCCATGGCTACAGTAATCCACAGCTGCAGTAATATAACTGCAAACTTTTGAAACTTATCTCAGGTTTCATGATACTTTATAAGATTCTGCCAAACCATATTACCTTGCTATAATACTGATGATGATGATGATGATGATGATGATACTGTTGTTAATTATGACGTGCATTGTAGGTGATGACTACGATAATGATACCGATGATAATTTAGATTTATATGATACTGATACCTGCGTGTATCGTGCTTCATTGCTGTGTGGTGAGTACTTACTGAAATTAATCCTTACCTGTCCCATCTTACTCTCTCATTCTCTCTCTCTCGCACGCCTTCCCCAAAAAATCCCACATGATTAGGAGTTCACTGGACTTGCCTGTACTGCTAATAATTATTATCTGCAGCAGCTACTCACTAGTTCTGCTTGTCTAGTTTATTCTTTCTTTATTTTTCACTTCTCTTTCTTCTATTTTTCTCGATCCATTCACTTCACACGGATCTTCTGTTTCATTGCAGGTGGGTGTATATAATACACGTGATATAAATGTGTGTGTATAGTAATAGGGAGCACATATATATCTCACACGCACGCAAGCTTACATGCTCTGAAAAACCACAGCCATGTAATGAGATCAATGCATCTCTAGTGTTAGTTACAGACGGACGGCTTGGAGGAAAATTCTAAAGTTTAATCCCATAGTTAGTCATCAGTTTATTAGCTGTAAGCATTAGAAAATGCTGTGTTCAACTTCATTAAATATCACTGCTCTTACAACAGACATTAAATTTAATTTCAATATTTTAATTTATAATTCAAGCATAATACCAATGTGAAGATGAAGGCTTCTTGATATATTCCGTTCATTTAATCAGATAAAAAAGACTGCATGGCAAAGTTTTAATGACAGAATAGTATGTTAAGATATCACAGATAGACATCAATCGCTACTCGTGACCTATTTTGTTTTAGTACAAATTCTATTTAATTTATTTTTAATATACAGCAGTGACTGTTATTAGTTTTGTAAAAGTGAAGTCTTTAGTGAAGTCCATAAGAGATTTCGTTCTCACTCGGGACTTTGTCTTGAATCAGCAAATCCGTTGAAGCACATCTGAAAAACAAAAAGTCATGAGGACTCACTCATTCGCATGATGTGACTAAAACCAAAACCTTGTTTTTGATTATAGAAATCAGGATTTCTACATTTTATGTTGATTTAGTATAGGGCTGTAATACAGGGGCTTTAGTATAGGTCCCTAACACAACGTATTTTCATTACATTTACTTGACATAAGGATTCACTTGAACCTAGAAATAGTTGATAGTGACTGGATCTTCAGGTATAGTAAAGTGAGGTAGGTTTACGGTACCTAATCTTATAGAACCCTACTTTAGTACTTCAGCACTTTAAAGATCTTCATAGAGCACATTTTTCGAAGATTCTTCCTCAAAAGTAATATATGACCACCTCTCATATGATTTCCTCGAATATTATTTGTTTATCATGGAAACTATAAATGAACATTACGTTCACTTGACATTATGGTTTATAATTCACTTGTACCCAGAAATAGACGGTACCTAATCTTATACAACCCTCGTTCAGTACTCCAGTACTCATAAGATCTCCATAGAACAATTTTTTGAAGATTCTTCCTCAACAGAAACATATGATTTCCTCAAATATGATTTGTATATTATTGAATGTATATACGTAAATAAACAGATCACTAACAATACTGCAAACTCTGTAAATACTGCAATACTGTAAATTCAAAATATCTTACAGAAAATCCACAACACTCAAAGATCCAACAACGTCTTTGACCTGCAACTTTCTCCATACTTGCTTAGCAGTTAGCAGACAACAATCGAAACACATATTGAACCAACTTCTTCTCTTCTTCTTCTTCTTCTTCTTCTTCTTCTTCTTCTTCTTCTTCTTCTTCTTCTTCTTCTTCTTCTCCTCCTCCTACTCCTCTCTCAAACAATTCCTTAGACCACAACAATCATGCATTATCAGAGGTGTAAATTTATTTTGTAAAGGCACCGACCGACCCCTCATTATACAACATGATGGCACTGTCTGTCTTTGTTTCTAGTATTACAAATTGTGTACATTTTCCCCTGACACAGTTTTATTACCATAATTTTCAAACATATTGTTCTACAACTCTCAGAATTCCACAGGCACATCATCTCCATTCCTACTCTGTCGTCTTATTATTCTACAAAATTATTCTAACTTTACTGCTACTCGTATTCTATTTCTTATTCTTGATTTAGTATAGGGCTGTAATAGAAGGGCTTTAGTATAGGTCTCTAAAACAACGTATTTTCATTTCATTTACTTGACATTAGGATTCACTTCAACCTAGAAATAGTTTATAGTGACTGGATCTTCAGGTATAGTAAAGTGAGGTTTACGGTACCTAATCTTATAGAATCCTACTTTAGTACTTCAGCACTTCAGATACATAGAGCACATTTTTTCGAAGATTCTTCCTCAAAAGTAATATATGACCACCTCTCATATGATTTCCTCGAATATTATTTGTTTATCATGGAAACTATAAATCAACATTATGTTCACTTGACATTATGGTTTATAATTCACTTGAAACCCAGAAATAGATGGTACCTGATCTTATAGAACCCTCGTTCTCGTACTCCAGTACTCATAATATCTCCATAGAACAATTTTTTTTTGAAGATTCTTCCTCAACAGTAACATATGATTTCCTCAAATATGATTTGTATATTATTGAATGTATAAGTAAATAAACAGATCACCAACAATACTGCAACAATTCTGTAAATACTGCAATACTGTAAATTCAAAATATCTTACAGGAAATCCACTACACTGAAAGATCCAACAACGTATTTGACCTGCAACTTTCTCCATACTTGCTTAGCAGTTAGCAGACAACAATCGAAACACATATTGAACCAACTTCTTCTCCTCTTCTTCTTCTTCTCTTCTTCTTCTTCTTCTTGTCTTCTTCATAATCTTTCTTTCGTCATACTCTCTTCTTCTTCTTCTTCTCCTCCTCCTACTCCTCTCTCAAACAATTCCTTAGACCACAACAATCATGCATTATCAGAGGTGTAAATTTATTTTGTAAAGGCGCCGACCGACCCCTCATTATACAACATGATGGCACTGTCTGTCTTTGTTTCTAGTATTACAAATTGTGTACATTTTCCCCTGACACAGTTTTATTACCATAATTTTCAAACATATTGTTCTACAACTCTCAGGATTCCACAGGCACATCATCTCAATTCCTACTCTGTCGTCTTATTATTCTACAAAATTATTCTAACTTTACTGCTACATCGTATTCTATTACTTATTCTTGGTTTTCCTATATGAATCTCCTACTCCATTTTTCTTATTTCTATCTCTGCTTCACTCTTCACTGCTTGTCTGTTTCTTTGTTCAATATTTTCTTCCTCTATAATAATTTGCACCTTTCTACGTTTTTTATTTTGATTTTTTACGCTTTCCACTTCTGGCCATTTTTTCTCATCCTTCTCTCTTCCCCTCGTTATATTTTTCACTTTTTAGCTCCATTTTTGTCTAGTCTTGTAGTCAAGCTCTTTCTTCTTCTTCACTTTCTCTATTTCAAAGTTTTTTACATTGGTAGAACACATCTTAGTTATGTTTGCATCTTCTTCTTGCTTCCTTCTCTCTCTATCTCTTCTTCACCTTTTCTTATTTCGTTCTGCAACTTCTCTTCTTCCAATTTTTACTTTCTCCTCCTGTTTTCTTCTCCGCACTCTCGCTTCCTCCTCTTCCTACTCGTAGCTCTGATTCTATCCCTTCCTCTTCCCCTCTACCACTTCTCACAATATTTATTTGAATCTATTTATTCCACAATTCTACAATCACTACATCTTATTAATAATTAGAGACTCAACAGGATAAACCCCAAACTGTTTCTCTTCCTAATTTTGATAAAAATAGTCCAAAAGAGGTTATGATATGTTATATTCCCCTACCTTTTCTTTTTCCACCTCCTCAATCTCTTCATCCTTCTTAATTCGTCTCATAATTTTCTCCTTCTATCTACCACTTTTTCCAACTCTCCTCCTCTCTCCCCATATCCTTTTTCTCATCCTTTTCATTATCCTCCTTTTCTTTAAATTTCTACCTTCTACCTTCAATATTTACATTAATTCTATCCTTTTCGATCTCTTCCTCTTCATCCTTTTTTCTTCTTCTCCCATCACTCTTTTCCTGTTTTTCTCTTTTTCCCCCTCGTTTCATCTTTTCCTTCCTCTTCCACTTATTTTTCTTCTCCTCTCCTTCCTACTTCTCCATATTCTTCTCCTCCTCCTTCTTCTTCTCCTTCTCCTTCTTCTTCTTCTTCTTCTTCTTCTTCTTCTTCTTCTTCTTCTTCTTCTTCTTCTTCACATCTTCTATTTTTACTTTCCTGCCCTACTACATAGGTAAGGTAAGTATTGCTTTCCAAAATTTCAAGTTTTCTATACGTTTCAAGGTCCCCTGAGTCCAAAACATGATTTTTGGGTGTTGGTCTGTGTGTGTGGGTGTGTGTGTGTGTGTGTGTGTGTGTGTGTGGTGTGTGTGTGTGTGTGTGTTGGTGTGTGTGGGTGTGGTGTGTGTGTGTGGGTTTGTGGTGTGTGTTGTGTGTGTGGGTGGGTGTGTGTGTGGTGTTGGTGTGGTGTGTGTGTGTGTGTGTGTGTGTGTGTGTGTGTGTGTGTGTGTTGTGTTGTGTGTGTGTGTGTGTGTGTGTGGTGTGTGGTGTGTGTGTGTGGTTGGTGTGTGTTGTGGTGGTGTGTGTGTGTGGGTGTGTGTGTTGTGTGGTGTGTGTGTGGGTGTGTGGTGTGTGTGTGTGTGTGTGTGTGTGGTGTGTGGTGTGTGTGTGGTGTGTGTGTGTGTGTAGTGTTTGTGTGTGTGTGTGTGTATGTGGTGTGTGGTATGTGTGTATGTGTGGTTTGTGTGTATGTTATTTGTGTGTGGTGTGTGTGTGGGTGTATGTGTGTATGTCTGTGACATGATAACTCCATTTTAATAACCGAGACTTGAAATTTTAAACTTAAGGTCCTTATACCATGAGGACCGA
Source organism: Nilaparvata lugens (assembly GCF_014356525.2). Classification (NCBI taxonomy): domain Eukaryota; kingdom Metazoa; phylum Arthropoda; class Insecta; order Hemiptera; family Delphacidae; genus Nilaparvata; species Nilaparvata lugens. The sequence continues at coordinate 32,695,393 of NC_052513.1, read as the reverse complement.
CATTAAGAAAATTCAATAGAATCAATTCAAGATGGCGGAGAAAATGGCTCTAACGATTCTATTCAAATTTATACCATGGATAGCTATTTATAAGCCCTATCACATGACATGAGTCTTATTTCTGAGAAAATTGCAGGGCTCCGTAATATTTTTGAGAAAAATTGCGGATAATCACTAAAAACCGTGTTTTTTACGGTTTTCTCGAAAACGGCTCCAACGATTTTCTTCAAATTTATACCATGGATAGCTATTTTAAGCCTATCAATGACATGAGTCTTATTTCTGGGAAAAATTGCAGGGCTCCGTAATTTTTGAGAAAAAGGCGGATAATCACCAAAAACCATTGTTGTTCATGGTTTCTCGAAAACGGCTCAAACGATTTTCTTCAAATTTATACCATGGATAGCTATTTATAAGCCCTATCAACTGACATGAGTCTCATTTCTGGGAAGATTGCAGGAGCTCCGTAATATTTTTGAGAAAAAATGGCGATAATCACTAAAAAACCATGTTTTTCACGGTTTTCTCGAAAACGGCTCTAACGATTTTCTTCAAATTCATTAAATGGATAGCTTTTTATCAGCTCTATCAACTGGCATGATTCTCCTATCTGGGAAACTAATGGGGGGTCCACCCCATCCTGAGAAAGGGATAGTAACCTCCTTCTCGTGAATGAGGTAGGTAGGTAGGCGCGTTCATAAAAAGAACACATAGTCGAGATATTTCATCTGTAGAACAGCTGTTTGATGACTTTAAAAAAATACGAATAAAAAAATAATCGATTTCACATTTACACTAAGGAAAAAGTACTCTGAAACAATTATTATAAATACACATATACAGAAGTTTGATCGTAGTTTCAAATATGAGCAAGGAAAGTTGTGAGTGTACCACACCAGATTTTTCTCTTCAGTTACTGTCTCCTTCCTCCTCCTCCTCCTCCTCTTCTTCCTCCTCCTCCTTCTCAACCACCTCCTTTCCTCCTAACAATAAAATATTCCATAGCGGTGAGCCTGATGCCCAGACACACTGCTGAAGTGACTACAGAATTACACCAACCATTGTTTTCCACAATCCTCCTACATGGAACAATACCCTCTACACTGTGATCTATGCCTTATGAATATCAATGACCTCTCCTAATCTAACCACCTTTCATTTCTTTCTACAGCGACATTCACCTCAATCTGTCAGCACTGTTTAATGACAATCATTAATGTTTTATGTATAAACAGAGATGAACGAATTATAGTTTTTGTTTCTCTGTGGTATAATACAAATTCTGACAGTTCACCTCATGAGTAACATCAATGGCCCCCTATACAACCAATGCTGACATCTTAAAATGAATCCTACTGTAATATTGACGCTGTCTCCCCCATTGTTGTCAAATAAAAAACTCAAATGATGTGAACGGAAGTTGGTGAACGTTTTATTTCTTGAAAACCATGGAATGAGAATGTTCCAGAGACCGTTGAATATATTATGTGGAGATATTTCAGAATCAAAGCACGGTTAGGTTTTGAATCTTGAAATGTTTGTCCGTTGAGTTTTGAATTTGAATCGGATTGTATCTTGAGCATGGACATTCAGACGAAATAGACGTTTGTTTTTTACTTTCCTTGCCCTACTACCATAGGTAAGGAAAGTATTGCTTCCAAAAAAAGTTAAGGTACCCCAATTTCAAGTTTTCTATAGGTATCAAGATCCCCTGAGTCCAAATCATGATTTTTAGGTGGTGTGTGTCTGTGTGTATTGCTGTGAACATGATAACTCCATTCATAATTAACCGATTGACTTGAAATTTTGAACTTAGGTCCTTATACCATTAGGACCCGACAATAAGAAATTCAAGAAATTCATTCAAGATGGCGGATAATTACAAAAAACCATGTTTTTCACGGTTTTCTCGAAAACACCCTCTAACGATTTTCTTCAAATTTATACCATGAATAGCTATTTATAAACCCTATCAACTGACATGAGTCTCATCTCTGTGAAAATTGCAGGAACTCCGTAATATTCTTGAGAAAAATGGCGGATAATTACTAAAAAACCATGTTTTTCACGGTTTTCTTGTAAACGGCTCTAACGATTTTCTTCAAATTCACACCATGGATAGCTATTTATAAGCCCTATCAACTGACATGAGTCTCATTTCTGGGAAAATTGCAGGAGCTCCGTAATATTCTTGAGAAAAATGGCGGATAATTACTAAAAAACCATGTTTTTTCACGATTTTCTCAAAAATGGACCCTGTATAGTTATTCATCAGCTCTCTCAACGGCATGAGTATTTTTCTTGGGAAACTAATGGGGGGCCACACATCCTTGAGAAATGGACTTTGTACCTCATTCTCAGCATGAGGTAGGTAGGTAGCGCAGTTCATAAAAAGAACACAAATAGTCGAGATATTTCATCTGTATAACAGCTGTTTTACGACTTTGAAAAAATGACGACTAAAAAATAATCGAATTTCACACTTCACACAAAAAGTTCTCTGAAAACCAATATATTACACATGAATACAGAAGTCTGATCGTAGTTTCAAATATGAGCAAGGAAAGTTGTGTGATTGTACCACACCAGATTTTTGAGCTTTCTTTCTAACTTCTTGGATAACTTAGATATATCAATGCTAAGATCTATTTAGGATATTCATTCCGGAAAACTTTTACCATTCTCTCTATAGTATTATCAGTGATAAATAATACAAGTAAAATTCAGTGATAAATAATAAAGTATAATACAAGTAAAATTCGATTTTTTCCTCTATGCTCTTACTCATTCTACTTATTGTTTTCATCAGTATTCCAACCCATTTTCAAGCATTCATTATATTATTTTATAATTTTTTAAAAAAATATTTAAAGCATTTGGAGACAATAGAAGTTCAATCAATGTTCAATATCAGAAACAGAGCAGATTGGAAATTGGAGTATGTGAAGATTGAGAATTTGATTTTTCCTTCTCACACTCACATTCTTTCTCGTTCTGTCTCTCTATTGTTTCTGTATTTTCTCATTGTCACTCTCTTATTTAGAGAGCGACTTCTTATAAGAATGTTATTTCTTGATTATTTTGGTCAATGCTTGTCACAGGCTTGCTTTTTCGGTCATGCCAATACTAGTATAATTATCCAATAAAAATTGGAATTAAAACTCGCCCTCTCCGCCTCACAATCTCTGTCTCTCTCTCTCTCTCTATCTCTCTCTCTCTCATAATATATTGTAACATACTTAAATAAAGAAATCTACTCTTATTTAATCTCTCTCTCTCTAATTGTCCTTTCTCTCTTTATCTTACATATTATCCTCCTCCAACTGCCTCTCTTCAACTTCTTAATTGTTTATTTAAAATAGATTATTGTTCAAAATTGCAAATCATCACAGCTCTGTGATTTTTACAAGACAGACAAAACAATGGGCCTTGCTTGATTAAACAATAAACCTTATTTGATTAATCAATGTAACAACAGGGTTTACAGTAACAAATGCTTGGTTGAGATGTCAACTTTATTCTTGGTATTAATCTTGAAAGGCCATCAGGTGTTAGACTGCCACAATGAAAGTCATTAATTAGAAACTATAACCAATGAGACAGCTTAAATGGAGAGATGGATCTACCTGTTAGGATTTGAACACTAGTAATAGTTGAAGGTTTGAAACCTTCTTGAATTCTACAAGAAATTACTAAATATTTTGCTATTAAGTAGCCAACAGATAGAATGGTATCATTTCAATTTTATACTCAGTGGTAATTATTCTGTACTCATGACCTTAGTGCAGGGACACACGATCCGGCGACATCGCCGTCCGGCGTTTTCGCCGGACCCGGCGGCAATTAGCATTCAGAACACACGACAGACGGCGAAGCTGCCGTCCGGCGTTTTTGCCGGAAATCACCATTTTTAAAATCTTAACTTCCAAATTGTTTTGGAATCGAAAGTATTATTTATTGGAGGGGGACAATATATTTTCACATTCTCACTAGATTTTGAAATTTTATCAGAAGTATTTCACAAGACATGCAACTTTGAATATAGAAATTGGTCATTTTCTGTGTATTGGAATATGGGCTTAAGTACCGTACACTCAACAATAAATTTTCCATTTTTCGACCGAATTTGACTTATTAGGCATGATTTTGAACCGTCGTGACGAACCGAGAAGGATGAAGTGTAGTACGATGAAATCTGAGCATTGTGTCGAAAGTTATGTGTTTGAAATTTTGATCCTTGAGGTGTCCTTAAGCGCGCCTCTCCACTAGGAAATACTGAAATGAAGTGTATCTTACTGGTAATTCTAATAGAACATAATCTCAAGAACTTATGTCGTTGTGCAAAATATCAATGTGAGGACAATGTAGTTGGTGATGATGCTTGAAGCTGAAAATTAGGTCTTTTTCATAATACAAGGAGAATTGTTGTCAGGTGTACCTAGAATATGAGATAGATCGCTATACCTGAACATCGATGTATCGATACCCATCCCTACTTACAACCCTACCCTTGTAACCTACCCTTGTAACCCTACCCTACCCATTTGTAACGTTACAAATGTTAATAAATAAAGAAGTGGCATGGGTGGGGACAGCGCCGTCCGGCGTTTTCGCCGTGTCGTGTGTTCATCTCCATATAGTACAATGCCCTGCTACTGCTTTCCGGCGGCAAAACCGGACGGCGAAGTAGAGAATACCCGGCGATATCGCCGGATCAATTTCTCGCCGGGCCGGCGTTTTCGCCGTCGCCGGCGTCGCCGGAGTCGTGTGTTCTGCCCCATGCCTTCCTGTGTACTTCTTGCAACCGGACGGCGAAGCTTCGTCCGGCGAAAACGCCGGACGGCGATTTCGCCGGATCGTGTGTCCCTGCACTTACTTGGAATACTTAAGGACTGCGGCCAATGACAGTAGAGCTCTCCGTTCATTGGTTCGGATTGGACATACTGTATATCCAATACTGTACTGTATTAGTGTATTGGATACGGATTGGAATCATACTGTACGATTGGTCAACAGCTAATGGCCAATCGTAAAGAGCTTCAACAATAGTACCATACTATATAAATTATTCTGCTCAATGTTCAAGCTTTAGTTTAATATCGATGATGGTGTAACAAAGAAAACTAATATCTCAAATCGATTCAATAAATTAGTCGTTTTGAAAATATCAATCTGTTTATATTCCTCATGTTTTCTGTAACGTAAATGATATGAAAAATAATTGCCTTACTTATCAGCTTAATTTGTCTTACATATTATTTACTTTTACTATTAATCAGCTCTGAAGTAAAAATAAGATACGAATAATCCACATACAAGTATAATAACAAGTATTCTTAGCTTTTAAAAACATAATATGGTAGAAAATTCATTAAATTTAATAAGAAATCTACTTAAATTATCCAATGTTTACAAACGTACATACGAAGGATTTCTTTCACTTGCCAAGTCTGAGACTTGAAATAACAAGTATTCTTAGCTTTCAAAAACATAATATGGTAGAAAATTCACTTAAATTTGATAATAAATCTACTTAAACTATTCAATGTTTACAAACGTACTTACAAAGGATTTCTTTCACTTGCCAAGTCACTATTTTACAGAGATTGCCCCGTGCATAATGAACAAGCTAACAAACTGTATACAATTTTATTAACCTTTTCACTATTTTAAAGCATATAAAGTACTACAATTTATGCGAAGACATGAGCCCAGGATGACATACGAAAGCTGCATTACCTGATTAGACTATACATTTGGTTTGTAAATAATTTACTACCTTATTTACTATATATTTTGGAAATGTTTACTATATCTAACTATATCTATGTCTGTTCAAATGTTCATATCTATGTCTATTTAAAATGTTTACTATGTCTATTCAACTTGGCTTCAGCTGCGAGTCCTAGAGAAATTTTCAATGACTTATGCAGTCTTCACAACAATGCAGCACTATATATAGTGGTTCTTTAATACTAGCATATACCGGTATAGTTATAGAGTAGTGATAGTAGTTCTCCCCATGTGAAAGCATGCCTATGATTACGTTGAAATTATTAGTAGTGAAATTATTGTTATTTGGACTGGATGCAATGTTCAAGAAAGTTGTCGAGCTCGTTCAAAGGTTATTGTATTCGAAAGTGAATTGCAATGCAATTTGAATTATTGTATAGTTGCAGTTCGATGAATTGAATTGAGAAAGGGAGTGCGTGGAATGTACTATGATTGTGCTTCGTGCTGGTTTCATTGATGGCCTATATTTACCACTAGGAAATTGAATAAGATTGTAGAAATATGTTTTTACAAGATACAAGAATTGGATTCACTATACTGGAATCATAATATAGAGAGTAGATCTAATGTTGTTTTTAAGTGTTTGCACTGAAAATTGGACTCAAATTCAAAGGTGAATGAAACCTAACCTACTTTTTGGACTTGGTGTATGAATCAAAATTCGGGGAAGGAACAGTTTTGGGCTGTGCCTGTTGGTACTCCCCCAATCATTTTAATGATATGTGTTTTGTGTATTATTGAATAAATAAAAAAATTACTATTTATTAATTTATTTACATCAATAGAAACATTACAACAACATATAGAGGCTCACAGCTTTATGCCAAAACAAGCCTCATTGAAAATCAATTCTTTACACAAACTGAATCTAAATTAGTAAGAAAGAAAAAACGAAAAATAGTTTGGAAGAAACATTATGAATAGGAAATAACACAAGACACAATAGAAAATAGAAAAAAGACTGAAGAAATAATAAAAAAAAATAGACTAATTAAAAAAAAGAGAATAGGTAGCAAGCCTATTTGAAGAAGAATTGAAATTTAAATATTTATGGTCTGCAAAATTGATTAAGCATTTATAATTTAAGAGCTTGATAACATTTTTCACTAAAATTGCGCAAATAATCAGCGAATATATCTAGAATCGTATTCAAAGAATTGTACAATCTAACAGTTTTTTGTAAGAAGCAATTTGCATGATGTACAGTGTATATTCTATCCAAAGCAAAAAACATATTTAATCTAGGTCTATTTAACGGAACAAAGATACTAAAGAGTTCGATAATATTCGGAATGTCTAAATGATTATTCAATATTTTAAATAGAACAATTAATGATATGAAATCCAGCTATTCTATTCTCTCTGACTAGAAATGATAAAACTTTTGAAACAATCAAAAAGGTCGTATTATTTTATGTTGTTTCAAACTCGTTATTTGTTAATATTCAAGCTAGTATATTGTGATGTGAATTGCATCCATGTCAAATCGGTCCCTTTAGAACTTTTACATTAAAAATATGATATTTCTCTATTTTGATTCCGGGCTTATCTATATTATGGTTTACTTGATAGATTTGATTGAATAAACTAGAACTTTTTGTCTCTTTTCTGTATAGGGCTACTTTTATAGATCACTTGAAAATGGCATCAATGTCCGAAACATGTTGTGATTAAATATTTCAAAAAGGGTACCAAGATTTTTATTTTTCTTTCTATTTCTAGAACTTTTCGTTCTGTCTTTTTTCCATCTAAGAACTAAGGGTACCAGTATATTCAATAACAAAGAGGCAGTCTCCTTGTAAATAATGGAAGATCAGTGAGAAGTATTACAATACATTTCCGTATATATTACACACAGAAGAAGGAACCCAGAACACATAAAGGTGCGTACAGATATACGCGCCGCGAACATGAGCAATTCACTTTTAATCAGATGATTAGATCTGTATTTTTACAGAAACGGGTAAGATACAGATATAAAAAGCTTAGCATCAGCTGATTAAAAGTGAATTGCTTTACAGAAACGGTAAGGCTTGAAGGCTTGAAGGCCAGAACGGTAAGGTAATAAAAGGCTTGGCATCAGCTGATAAAAAGTGAATTGCTCATGTTCGCAGCGCGTATATCTGTACGCACTTTTTGATGTTCTTCACTCCGTGGTATTGTTGCAGTTGCAGTTAAATAACGTTAATTAGGAGAAGTAATTCCATATTGCAATCTCAATATGGACAATAGAAATGATTTTTGTATGCTATATGCCGGTTGCACAAAAGCCGGTTAAACTTTAATCGTGATTAATTTCACGAGGAGAGCCTTCTCTCATTGGTTCTACTGAAATTAATCACGATTAAAATTCAACCGACTTTTATGCGACCTAGCCCATGAGTAATATTTATTATTGGAAAGATTAGGACGGTTGAAGCTTCTAATAATAAAGTTGGTCCCAATAAATTTAAGTTGATGTCAAGGTAAGAGATGCACTAAAGCCGTCACTACTGCGATCAACAGGGTCATCAATTTAATGAATTTATCACTTTTCTTCAATTGAGTAGCTCGTTACTATTGAGAGCATTGTTATATAGTAGATCTAATAGACTTGGAAACAGTACATGTAAATTGATTATCTTGTTGGCTAAAATCCAAAGATACTGTAGAATAGATTATGACTAAACTCTTCTTCTACTCAAACTTCTAGGTCCTTCATTTTTTTGTTTTATTCATTTGTTTCCAAAAAGTAGTGCTTAAGGAGAATTTAGAGAACTCTGCACGGAAAATGAAAATCCAAAACATTCTGAAAACATGAAGACTATAGGCCCGGTCACAAAAGACGGTTAAATTTTAATCTTGAATAGTTACACGATAACCAATCAAAGATGGCATTTTCGAAAAAGTCTTCTCTGATTGGTTCTCCTGAATTTAATCACCATTAATAATTAACCGGTTTCTGTGCAGCCGGCAGCTAGTATGTTAATACGTTTAATGAGCGTACAATAAGTATAAAAAGAATACAACAGTCAATTTAATTTTTTGGAAGAATGGAAAATCAGTATTGACAGAGCATCTCATATATGATAATTCATTCAGAGCATTCAGCCCACACACATTGGTCATACGCCTGAGAGCAAACAGACCTGGGAATATTTTCTTCAGAACATGATTGACATGCTTGTTCCAAGACAAATATTCATCAAGATTAAAATGTTCATCAATCACCAAACCTAGGAATTTTGTGCTAGTTAAATGCTCTAAAATGCTATCATCTAATATAATGTTTGGACTTGAAACACCTCTGCACTGCCTAGTTGAGAAAGGGACTACAACTGAACCATTGGGATTTAGGAGGAGATAATGATTGTCAAAAGATACAGTCAAACCAAATACACTCCCAATTGTTTTTGGAACATTTTAGGGGGTTGAATTCGCCTCCCAGCCAGCACTTTTGACTACTAGAATTTGGATATAATTCGTACTGCAATAAGGTCTATCAGAGATTCGGGCTGTATACATTATATTCAGGCTTATTCACAGATAACTTCAAGGGACTTCCACTTCCACTAGTGTTTTAGAACTGGAATGATTTAAAACTTTCGTCGTATAAATCAACGATGTTGATTCAATGATTCAATCATTTTCCACAAGGGTGTTGAATTTTATTATTCTTCAGTATTGAATATCGACGTGATATTTTTTGAATCTAATAATTCATTACACAAAAACATCAGTATCTAATAACAATCAATTTCATTTTAACAATTCAAATGCCAAAATTTCAACGACTACATGTTACTACAAAGTAAAAAGGATAACAGATGGAAATTACTGAGATATTGCAATTATTCAAATGCTAATGGATTAATTATTATTAAATGAAATCAAAATTAAATGCTGTAATTCACCCCGAAGACAAAGAAGATATTCCCGGGCTGACAAATAATTTTTGAATAGTAGCGCTCATCGAATTTCCATCTGGCTGTTTACCCTGTTGTCAATAATTGTAGTAGCAGAAGTCATCGGGGTGAATTACAGCATTCAATTTGGATTTTCGTCTGAATAATTGACCGAGCGAAGTGAGGTCTAAGATTCAAGTCGACGGTTTGGCATTTCTCTTAATGTTTAAATGTTTGAATGTTTATATGTTGCGCATTTACGGCGAAACGCGGTAGTAGATTTTCATGAAATTTGACAGGTATGTTCCTTTTTAAATTGCGCGTCGACGTATATACAAGGTTTTTGGAAATTTTGCATTTCAAGGATAATACAAAAGGAAAAAGGAGCCTTCATACGCCAATATTAGAGTAAAAATCAGACTATAGAATTATTCATCATAAATCAGCTGACAAGTGATTACACAGATGTGTGGAGAAGCCAGTCTATTGTTGTATTTCCATAAGGTCTATAGTTTCAATCAGGTACTTGTGAATGAGAATACTGCGTGAGGTCTACTGTTCACAGAACTACTAGTAATTAAAAGGGATAATTTTACTTCTCTGTGGTGTCGCAAAACGGTAAGATAATGAGAAATAGAATAATTATTATTTGTATTGTCTTTAGTAAAACTCCGAAGCCAAATTGTAAAATCATGAATCAGGCAAACATATTGTCCAATAGCCATGTAAAGTATGTTTCCGGCATTAAAGATACAGCTACGCGATTATGTTACCATCTGTTGCCGTAAATGGTATCAGGAAGACGCCATTTGTTGGTAAACAATCGATCAGCTGTTAACCGTTGATCATGATCTTCATCACTGATTGTCGGTGGATAAGAGAAGGAAGAGGAAAGAGAGAAAGAAGAGGATGATGATAAGGAAAGAAAGAGAAGGAGTGAAGAAGAAGAAAAGATGAGAAGGAACTGGACTTGACCGCGCGAGGTCAATCACAGAAGCCCGAATATGGCTGAAATTATAGACTGTGACCTTGCAATCGAGTATCAGATTGGATGTAAACAGTCACGGATTGTTAGAAACTTGAACAGTTACTGATTGTAATGAATATAGACAGATTTGGAAATGGTTTTAAGTATGGGTAGTAAAAGGTGAGGAGGAAATAGAATAGAGGTTTATAACAGAAAAAAATATAAAACAGAGTAAGGAAGTAAAGTGTTGACAGTATTATTAATAAGTTAATAATCGTAAAGATAACAAATTAAGTTAAGTCTCAAAATAAGAGTTAACAGTCTCAAAGTAGAGCTAACAGTTTTAAGCATACGAGTAAAGTTAGGATCATGATATTTTATGATATTGTAGTGCTTTTAGAATAGTATCTTTTCAATAATATTAATGAATAGTGTATGTATTATGGCATATTTATTGTATATTGTGACGAAGGTAATGCTTCTGAAGATCTCAGGTTACAATAAAACATATTCTATTCTAAACTATAATAAAATGATCAATCTAATCTTTCTATTTTCAAAAAATTTATGCTTCTCACAAATACATTTGTTGCCTTGTGAATTCAATGAATGGGGTTGTAAGTATGAGTAGAAGGAGGCTAGTTCACTAGAAAGAACTAGGGAAAACGACAAAATGATAATGAGAAGATGACAGAAAATGAGAGAATGAGAAGATGGAGTCGAAGAAAAGGAGAGAATGAGAAGATGGAGAAGAAGAAAAGAAGAGATTGAGAAGATGGAGGAGATGAAATGGAGAGAATGAGAAGATGGAGAAGAAAAGAGAAGAATGAGAAGATGGAGAAGAAGAAAAGGAGAGAATGAGAAGATGGAGAAGAAGAAAAGGAGAGAATGAGAAGATGGAGAAGAAGAAAAGGAGAGAATGAGAAGATGGAGGAGATGAAAAGGAGAGAATGAGAAGATGGAGAAGAAGAAAAGGAGAGAATGAGAAGATGGAGAAGTAGAAAAGGACAGAATGAGAAGAATTATGAAGATAAAGAAAGAAAGGAAAGAGAGTAAGAACAGAAGAAAAATGTAGTATCATTTTGGTAAGCCATAGTGGAAAATATATACTTAGTCCAGGCGCTGGCTTACATTGAGCATGCATGAGAGAGGCAGAGAATTTGACTTCGGATTATGTTGGGGGGTCTTTAGTGTATATGAAACTCGATGTCGTCACGTCCCAGGGTGGTCGAGAGATTGGGGGGGAGGGGGGTAAGTTGTAAAAAACGCGCGCTTATATAATCGCCTGTCCTGCGGCAACCATTCATATTACAGCTTTGACCCTTTTCTAATATTATCTAAATATAACAAGCTTTCAAAATGGTCCTCTTCATTTTTACGATAGACCGCATAGTTTTTCCGTAAAAAAATAAAATATCTCAAAAAATGTATTTTTTGAGTATAGATTTTTTTTTATTTTCCGAATATTTCAGTCGTTAGCCGACTGAGAGGAAAAAGTTCTCAATAAACGTTGTAGGCCGTTTCTTTCTGAATCCAATGATGTATATAGTTTGGGGGTTACGACCATAGATGCGGCTGTGGGAGGGGGATTAGTAGCACTGTTACACTGCAGCGCGGGCCACCCCTATGACCAGTGCGCGTAGCGGCCTACCTATCGCATCGCTCCTATAGTCTATGCATCCAAATTATGTATTTCAGGAACGTTATATTATGTATTTTTGGTCGCTGAACACGATTTTTCAACTCTGAAGCTCAATAATCAATGGTCTCATCAAATTTCCAAATATGGTCAATATATGCAATATAATAATCGAACGTTATATTATGTATTTTTGGTCGCTGAACACGATTTTTCAACTCTGAAGCCTCAATAATCAATGGTTCTCATCATATTTCATAAATTATGGTCAATATATGCAATATAATAATCGATTCGAGTTAATACAGATTGAAAAGAAAAATGAAATATACAATGAAATTGGATCTTAAACAGTAATATTATAATGATCTTTTACTCACTTTTGATTGATTCATCCACTGGGTATTCTCGTTCAATCCGTTCTAACAGGAACTAGTTGAATGTATTCCTGCACGTAGATCCATAGCAACTGCAGTAAATACAGCATGCCACTCCTTGCTGCTGCATTGGCATCCTTTAAAGCACTTTTTGCATTTGCAAGGTGGTATCAAGTTTTCTGGTATTGCCTGTTTTGTCGTCAATAATGGAAGAATAAAACCGGAATCATCTTTGTAATAACCGTAATCTTCCATATTCAATTCCTTCACATTACCGTCTAATGCATTATTCCATAAATAAGTTTGTGCCCAGGTACGACGAACGTGGAGTCTGAAGCTGTCAGATGTTGCTGGGAGAGTCGATATGTTTCTTAGAGAGGATGGATTAGAAGATATAATTCTATATCTGCTGTCATCACAGGTTTTACCTTTTTTTTTAAAAGATTCAAATATAATCGCTCGCAATCAATGAAATCCTCTTCACACAGTTCTTCCTGACCCATTTTTTCTAGTACAGAATGTTTTTGGACCTCATCTCAATGAGAATTGCTTTCTTAGTCCCTAATTTGCTCGTAGTATCACAACCTGAGAAAGCGTGAGCAGCTGTCAAAATATTACATGAGTCTTTTCCATATTCATTGCAACCACGTGACATCCTAGATATTTCTTATTTGTCGTGTTTCCGTTGATTATCCACAAACCGTTACAATTTAGTTTTTTCAGTTCCTCCCATACCCTGATCCCAATGATTAAAACGTCGGTGTCAGGAGAGTGTATGACTATAGTTGCTGGGAAATTCAATCTTCAAGACCTACTCTAGCATTGAAGAATACTCTTGTATCAGCTTCTTCGTGGTTGCACTGCAATTCCACCACATCTAGCAATATCTCCGTGCTCGTCTTGAGTCTACTGACACTACCGATATTGAACCCTCCCGAAATGATGAACCTTTCCCATCAGGAACTGGAATAGTGTCCATCAAATATTTGAGATAACTTCTATCAGCTGTTTCTTATTACGAGGCACACTAATAAATCTCTGCCACTGCTTTGGGAATTTAGTCTCGATAGTTTGGATAGTATATTGGAGAGGCTCTCTTTCTCTGCTTCTTCTATTACGTTCACTACCTTTAATTGAATTTTTATCATAGACATCAAAAACGATGTCCACCTGCATCACTCCATCTTCTTTGAGAATTTTAACAATTCAAATGCCAAAATTTCAACGACTACATGTTACTACAAAGTAAAAAGGATAACAGATGGAAATTACTGAGATAATGCATTTATTCAAATGCTAATGAGTTAATTATTATTAAATAAAAATCCAAATTAAATGTTGTGATTCACCCCGAAGACAAAGAAGATATTCCCGGGCTGACAAATAATTTTTGAATAGTAGCGCTCATCGAATTTCCATCTAGCTGTTTACCCTGTTGTCAATATTTGTAGTAGCAGAAGTCATCGGGGTGAATTACAGCATTCAATTTGGATTTTCGTCTGAATAATTGACCGAGCGAAGTGAGGTCTAAGATTCAAGTCGACAGTTTGGCATTTCTCTTAATGTTTAAATGTTTGAATGTTTAAATGTTTATATGTTGCGCATTTACGGCGAAACGCGGTAATAGATTTTCATGAAATTTGACAGGTATGTTCCTTTTTTAATTGCGCGTCGACCTATATACAAGGTTTTTTGGAAATTTTGCATTTCAAGGATAATACAAAAGGAAAAAGGAGCCTCCTTCATACGCCAATATTAGAGTAAAAATCAGACTATAGAATTATTCATCATAAATCAGCTGACAAGTGATTACACAGATGTGTGGAGAAGCCAGTCTATTGTTGTATTTCCATAAGGTCTATGTATTTCAATCAGGTACTTGTGGATGAGAATACTGCGTGAGGTCTACTGTTCACAGAACTACTAGTAATAAAAAGGGATAATTTTACTTCTCTGTGGTGTTGCAAAACGGTAAGATAATGAGAAATAGAATAATTATTATTTGTATTGTCTTTAGTAAAACTCCGAAGCCAAATTGGAAAATCATGAATCAGGCAAACATATTGTCCAATAGCCATGTAAAGTATGTTTCCGGCATTAAAGATACAGCTACGCGATTATGTTGCCGTAAATGGAATCAGGAAGACGCCATTTGTTGGTAAACAATCGATCAGCTGTTAACCGTTGATCATGATCTTCATCACAGATTGTCGGTGGATAAGAGAAGGAAGAGGAAAGAGAGAAAGAAGAGGAGGATGATAAGGAAAGAAAGAGAAGGAGTGAAGAAGAAGAAAAGATGAGAAGGAACTGGACTTGACCGCGCGAGGTCAATCACAGAAGCCCGAATATGGCTGAAATTATAGACTGTGACCTTGCAATCGAATATCAGATTGGATGTAAACAGTCACGGATTGTTAGAAACTTGAACAGTTACTGATTGTAATGAATATAGACAGATTTGGAAATGGTTTTAAGTATGGGTAGTAGAAGGAGAGGAGGAAATAGAATAGAGGTTGATAACAGAAAAAAATATAAAACAGAGTAAGGGAGTAAAGTGTTGACAGTATTATTAACAAGTTAATAATATTAACTATAACAAATTAAGTTAAGTCTCAAAATAAGAGTTAACAGTCTCAAAGTAAGAGCTAACAGTTCCAAGCATACGAGTAAAGTTAGGATCATGATATTTTATGATATTGTAGTGCTTTTAGAATAGTATCTTTTCAATAATATTAATGAATAGTGTATGTTGTATTATGGCATATTTATTGTATATTGTGACGAAGGTAATGCTTCTGAAGATCTCATGTTACAATAAAACATATTCTATTCTAAACTATAATAAAATGATTAATCTAATATTTATTTCTATTTTCAAGAATTTGATGCTTCTCACAAATACATTTGTTGCCTTGAAAATTCAATGAATTGGGTTGTAAATATGAGTAAAAGGAGGCTAGTTCACAAGAAAGAACTTGGGAAAACGACAAAATGATAATGAGAAGAAGACAGAAAATGAGAGAATGAGAAGATGGAGTAGAAGAAAAGGAGAGAATGAGAAGATGGAGAAGAAGAGAAGGAGAGAATGAGAAGATGGAGGAGATGAAAAGGAGAGAATGAGAAGATGGAGAAGAAGAAAAGGAGAGAATTAGAAGATGGAGAAGAAGAAAAGGAGAGAATTAGAAGATGGAGAAGTAGAAAAGGAGTGAATGAGAAGATGGAGAAGAAGAAAAGGAGAGAATGAGAAGATGGAGAAGAAGAAAAGAAGAGAATGAGAAGATGGAAAGGAGAGAATGAGAAGATGGAGAAGAAGAAAAGGAGAGAATGAGAAGATGGAGAAGAAGAAAAGAAGATAATGAGAAGATGGAGGAGATGAAAAGGAGAGAATGAGAAGATGGAGAATGAGAAAAGGACAGAATGAGAAGAAAAGAGAAGAATGAGAAGATGGAGAATGAGAAAATGGAGAAGAAGAAAAGGAAAGAATGAGAAGAATTATGAAGATAAAGAAAGAAAGGAAAGAGAGTAAGAACAGACGAAAAATGTAGAATCATTTTGGTAAGCTATAGTGGAAAAAATATACTGCTTCATGGAATAAAATTACAACTCATAATACTGTATAAGGCACTGTTCTCACAAAACATTACATTTTAAAATAGCTTTTTCTAAAATGTCTGAAAAATTCAGGGCTTTCCATTTAATTTTTAAAGGTTATTTCTACTAAGTAAAGCATAGAAAACGCTTTATGAGGTCACAAACATTAATGATTAACTTGCTCAATTTTTCCGGTTATAAAACCGGAAAAATCTATCTTACTAAAGTAAGAAAAAATCTTATCTTACTGAAAATCTTTATCTTACTAAAGTAAGATAAATAAGCATCAAACTACTAAATTATCCTTATACAGTAGCTAATGTGTCTCAAGATTTCAGATTTGTTGCCTCATGAGTCATGGTTTGAAAGACTTACAATGGAACTCTTTGAATGAGACCGATGTTCATATGGTAAATTAGCACTTGACATTAACTGCTTAAAAGGCTAAAGAAGGACTGTCTGCTAGGAAATGAGTAATCGTGTGGAGATGGTCTTGACCTATGAAATGATCAAGTCACAAATACATTAGTGTAACTACTGTATTAATAGTCAACGTGTCAACATGCTTGACCGTTCTTGATTGTTTTCTTTTCAAAGATTCGCTTAATTTCCAGCTTAGATGAGGAAAACTATAAACCAGCTTAGATGAGGCCTCTCCATTACTTGGGGAAATAATTTTTGTCATTCATAGGAGTAGGTTCATTGTTATAATCTATAGGCCTAATATAATAAAGGAAAGGATTGGCTTTTACACGTACGGGATAGGAAGTTCACAGATGACGCATCATCACGTCTGAACTACTGGACTGATTAACTTGAATTTTTTCATAATTATTCTTAATTTACCGAGGATGGTTATAGGCCTATTTTTAATTCTTCAGGATTTCAATTTTTTAATTGGACCCTTGTGGAGCACGGGTACCTGCTAGTAGGAAATAAAAGTTTTCATTTGTAGGTACACTTGAGAGATATTTTTTGTCATACATAGGCTACTTCTGAAGATTAGCTCAAATGGATTTTATTAATTTGTTGTCGGAATAAAAATAGTGAATAATTGCTACCAATATAATATAAAATTCAGAAATATATCTCAGAAGATTAAGGAGATTATTAGCTCATTGGTTTGTAAAGTTAAATTTTGTGAATATTATTATTTTAGCTATACTATTCCAGTAAAAAATTCCTTGGAATAGTCTCAGCTTATTTCATATTAGAATTTTAAATTCTATTTCATAAAATAATTCTAGGACTAGGGGATGGGTTGATTATAGGCGTAAATGCTTTAACATAAAAAAGTAGTACATTTATGGAAATAGATTTATGATAACTGCGATCGATTAAAAATCTGGTGTGGCGCACTCACACAACTTTCCTTGCCGTTATGAAAATTGATCACCTGACGCTAGTGTAAACGCGCATTTCAAGTCAAAGATCTGAGCCAGCTTGTGACAGTTCAATAACGCTGGATACATATGAAATATAATATTACCTTCTTTGATTGATTAATCATTGTTCCATTACTACCTGTTATTCAAGGTTTCATAAAATAAAAACAAGTTTACTATTTCTATTTCTCCGGGTTCATCGGGGAAAAGCCTTCTTTTCAATACTACTTTGTAAAGATTCACGTGCACTATCCTATAAAATAATTGAAGAGATAATATTATTTACATTATGCGGTATAATATCCAAGAAAAAGTATTAGTTGTCCTGGAAATAAGTATTTAATAACTCCAATAAATCGACCTGCAACTCCAAGTTGAAGCAGCAGGATTTTAGTAGGTAGGGATTCACCAATGATTGTGGTGGGGAGAGACAGTAGTTCCAGCAACTGCCGTACACAACAGAACGTTCACATCAGCTTCAGTCTTTAGCCAAGAGTCGAGTTAACAGCAAGTGATTCAATATCGCGAGTTGTGTGAATTTATGTGATTTATTTTCGTGTTTTTAATCAACAATTTTATACTAACAAGGTGAGTTACAGAACATTTAAATTCTTTACTTCTACAATTATTATATCCACACCAAAACAATCGCTCAAACTATTGATCTGTGTTTGAAAAATCAAAAACTCGTTTTATAGGTTATGTCGTGTTTACAACCTGTTAGATTTTTCGCGCAGGTCATCAAACTGTTCTTTCTTCCAATGTTTACATCCGTAAAATTTATAAAAATAGTTTGTCTCGAATTCTAAAAGCTTGTAAATAGTAGAAATGAACTAGTTTCATCTTTGAAAACAAATATTTATAGGGCTATTAGTTTGTCAGACGGTGCGAATTCAAGTTCTACCAACTGAGCATGTTACCTGCTTTTTACGATTTTAGCAACAGTTTCCTAATAATAATTCCATGAAAATACTGAATAAGTTGACAGTAAGTTTGCTGAGATAGAAAAAGATTCATTTTAACTCTCAATTACTGTTTCAAAATTTATTTAGAGAAAATAAGTTTGGATAAACTTTGTTAGGTTAGGAATCATGTGTACATAGAAAGATTTCTCACCTTTTTAGAATAAATTTATTCTTGTATTGTTAATCCAGCTCATTACAATCCCAAGTCAAAGCTTAAGTCTTGAATTTTCAAGGGATTTTACAGATTTTTTTTAGTTTCTACCCTTGCCATATTAATAAGTTGATGTGTTATTTATTTAACTTCTCTTCAATATTTAAGACAATTAATGAGGTTTGAGGCGTTAAAAATTTGTCTTCTAGTTGTGAACTAGGTTTATTATCTGATATTCAATCTTCTATAAACTCAAATATTAAAATTCCCATGGAAAACTTGAACCTATCTTAATTGATACAATATTTCCAATAGGAATTGATTTGAAAAAAATGAATGCTTATAGTAATAGAACCTTGTAAATTTCTCACCTTTTTAGAATAATTTATTCTTGTATTAGTAATCCAGCTCATTACAATCCCAAGTCAAAGCTTAAGTCTTGAATTTTCAAGGGATTTTACAGATTTTTTTTAGTTTCTACCCTTGCCATATTAATAAGTTGATGTGTTATTTATTTAACTTCTCTTCAATATTTAAGACAATTAATGAGGTTTGAGGCGTTAAAAATTTGTCTTCTAGTTGTGAACTAGGTTTATTATCTGATATTCAATCTTCTATAAACTCAAATATTAAAATTCCCATGGAAAACTTGAACCTATCTTAATTGATACAATATTTCCAATAGGAATTGATTTGAAAAAAATGAATGCTTATAGTAATAGAACCTTGTAAATTTCTCACCTTTTTAGAATAATTTATTCTTGTATTGGTAATCCAGCTCATTACAATCCCAAGTCAAAGCTTAAGTCTTGAATTTTTAAGGGATTCTACAGATTTGTTTTAGTTTCTATTTTTGCCATATTAATAAGTTGATGTGTTATTTATTTAACTTCTCTTCAATATTTAAGACATTTAATAAGGGTTGAAGCGTTGAAAATTGTTCTTCTAGTTGTGAACTAGGTCTATTATCTGGTATTCAATCTTCTATAAACTCAAATATTAAAATTCCCATGGAAAACTTGAACCTATCTTAATTGATACAATATTTTCAATAGGAATTGATTTGAAGAAAATGAATGCTTATAGTAATAGAACCTTGTTATTACAGTTTCCAGCAATTTTCAACATTTTCAATTCATTGTAGGATCACAAAATTGAAGTGTATCTTCAGAGGAATAGATATTGTCAGCATTTTCCAGTTGTTCCATTTATCATTGTTTGCATCGGTTGTCAAATTATGTTTTTATTGAAGGCATGAAGCGTGCCGGAAACGCCGAAAATTAGTCATGATCGATAAATAAAACTGATTATTTACAGTAGTGATCGTTGTTGATATAGAAACGCCTTGAAGCTGATAGTAGCCTATCTAGTTACATCGCAGTACCAAGTGTGAAGAACTGTACTAAATCAGTTATAGAAACTTTTTTGCTTTAAAATTAACCCAATACATTGATAGCTCAACATATTTTTTGTCTTTGGAAATAAAAGTTCAATTTTATTCTATTCTAATATTATTAAATTTAAGTCGAGTAGGCCTACTGATGGAAAATTACTAAACACATTAAAAAAAATGAAAACACTTGATTAATGAACATTGCGTTCATTAATTAATTGTCTTATATTGAAATTGTATAATCAATCAAAGTTAAATAATGTATTTCTTTAAAATAAAATCATGAATATTATAGCGTTCATAAAGTATTAAAAGACAGATTAAATCAACCAACAAATGTAAATTTGAGTGCCTGTATGAATAAATAACTAGGAATAAATAGCAACAAAAGTTGACAATCCTAAATAGAGGAACCTAAGAATAAAATTTAATTTACAGTGAATTTTTATTGTTTATGAATTCAGTGCTTGAAAGGGATCGTAACTAACTACATATATATTTCAATCAAATGTATGTCTCTATTATAATAGAGATTTTCAACTATTATGTAGTTGAACTACATAAAATAATGATAGTAGAAAATGGTGGAAGAATTATAGGAAAGGTTACTAAATTATTGTAGAGAAGTACTAGTGATAGAAATTAAAATAACCCTTATTACTGAATCTTCAATTCTATTTGCATCAGTGTTACATTTAAAATGTACTCCTATAACTAGAATAACCATAACAATTAAATAATCCCGTTTAACATTAACCCAGATTAGATTACAATTTTGTACGTTGCATTAGTAGCCTAATTGGTAACAAGGTTAGAGCAGAGAATAATTGGTTAACCCAGTAACACTGAAAACTAATTGAATTGTCAGACAATTGATATTATTTTCAATTGCTGATAAAATGCCAGGTACTTGTGTTTGCTGAAAATGTCTAGTTAGCAGTTAGCCAGGGTAGTTAACCTGTCTGGTTGTGACCACCTAATAGCCCACCTTTCAAAATAACTATGACGATTGGCTGGGCGCATCTAATGCATTTTAAAATGACTATGACATTTCATCTATTACATGTGTGATGTTACAGTTACAACTACTAACAGTTTTGCAATTGCTTAACACACACTTAATAGAAAATGCCAATCATTTTATGTCTTTAATCATAGAGAAAAAATAGCATAAAAATAGAGAAACAATAGCACTTACGCTATTGTTTGTCTATGCTTCAACTCAATAAGTGTCTTTTCTCATTCTATAAACATTACTCACAAAACATGTAAAATCAATGTTATTATACTGTGTATTAAAATTCTAATTATTTCATGAACCTTCTGTTGAATAATGAAAATATTCCAAGTAGGCTAATAACCAGAGAGTATAGAATGCAAATTACATACTACATGTAACATAAGCCTGTTTTTCCATTTCCAATCATTTTATGTTTGTTTTTTATCATTTTTGAATAAATAAATAACTAACTGGATAACTACATAACTACATTCACGATGTAAATGTATAGTTTTAATAAAAATCTTAATATTGTGACCAGGAAAATTAAATAAACTAAATTTGGAATTTCTAATTTTTCCATTCTCTCAAAAAAGTTCTCATTATTTCAGAATAGAAGGCAAAATTTAGCTGACTTTCATTCTGTCTTCACCTGCTATGATCTTGTAAGGTGGAAATGCACATAGTTGGCATATTTTATAAAAATAAACAATAGAATCCTTTTTTAGTTTGAAAAATTTCAAAACTGAATAAACAATTTACTTATTTGTCAATGTCTATTCAGATGATAAATATTTGTTGAAATTTTTTTATAGAGATTTGATTTAATTGTAATAAGGTCAATTACCAAGTTTTATACTGATGTATTAATGACTGAGTAATAATGGTGTTGTTAAAAATAAGACTAAATAGAAATATAGGCTACTTAATGAAACACTGGAATGTCTAGAAGTATCACGAATTTATTGAACAATTACATAGGTTACATGTTTCATTAGACAACATTCCAGTGTTTTATTATGGATGAATATCACTAAAGTATCTGGAGAAATATAATTATTATTCTTACTATAGATTCAATTCAAATTAATGCACAGAATTTAATAAATCCCATAACACTGTATTTTAAAACAGTTTTTCCCTCTAATGTTGGATGGATTAATTGACCGAGTGAAGTGAGGTCTAAGATTCAAGTCGACGGTTTGGCATTTCTCTTAATGTTTAAATGTTGCGCATTTACGGCGAAACGCGGTTATAGATTTTCATGAAATTTCACAGGTATGTTCCTTTTTTAATTACGCGTCGACGTATATACAAGGTTTTTTGGAAATTTTGCATTTCAAGGATGATATAAAAGGAAAAAGGAGCCTCCTCCATACGCCAATACTGTATTAGAGTAAAAATCAGACTATAGAATTATTCATCATAAATCAGCTGAAAAGTGATTACACAGATGTGTGGAGAAGCCAGTCTATTGCTGTATTTCCATAAGGTCTATAGTTTCAATCAGGTACTTGTGGATGAGAATACTGCGTGAGGTCTACTGTTCACAGAACTACTAGTAATATATTATCAATGACGTTCCCATTTAGGAACAAAAATCCATTTAAGATATTCTCCCCGATTGAAACACCCTCTCAAAACTATAAGAATAATATTTTCCAATAATTTTTCACCTTACTTTTCTAACAGACACTTATTCAAAAGCGCGAATCCTTATGTAATTATCATCATCTGAAATTACAATTCCCCTTTCACCTCTTAAAAAAGTCATCACGAAGACGCCAGATGTGTCAGAAATGAAGTAATAATGGAGAAATATGACTTCAACCATTTTTTCTCATCAGAATACTGTTTGAAAATGAAGGAAACAGTGAGATATGTCATTTTTGAAAACAGAAACTACTATTAAAATGTCCGTAGCTTATTTCGCTCACGACGGATACTGTGGTAGTTCTCTCTTATAATTACGTCTAATGTTGGTAATTTTCAATTCGTAATCTTGGTTTCTGTAGTTGATAATCGCTGTGTGGTCTTACCTGTGTTGTAATTCACCTTCAATGTCATTAACTTACATGTCGTAGTTTTTCGAAATCTAATCCTAAATCATCTTCCGTTATTTTTCTAGCAAGGTTGCAATAATTGCAAACAATTTTGACCTTATACCACATGTGGTAATTTTTTTATACGGGTTTTCTTGTTAGAAATATAGGTATAATATTGGTGCATTCTAGATTCTTCTACTTATCGGAGATTCAACATATTTCTGAAGAATTTTTTTCTTTTTTAATTGTAGGTATTCTATTGTGAGTTATCAGTAAGTTATAGTTTCCCACTGAAAGATTGCGATATATGCAAAATCTTGTTCTTAGATCACATGCGATAAAATTTTTCCAAGTTTAATTTTTGGGAAAGGTTATTGTTATTGTGAAGGTGTATTATATAGGTGTTATTGTCGAGGTTCTTAATTGCTTAGTTCTACGTGAGATGTAACATTTTTCGGAGCTTTTCATGATAAACATTTCCATTAGAATAGCAGGACACGTTTGTGGCTGTATTTAGCTATCTTTCTTGAGTTCGGTGTCCACATTCAATTGAAATCTTCTAGTCCGTGTATTGAAATCCAAAATTTATGGATATCTTCGTTGATATAGCTTGAGAATTGGTTGACCTGACCGCTTCGATGTCATTAACCTGACTTTGCCAACAGACAGTAGGTTAGATGCAATAAGGTGTTCAGTATTTGTAAATCGAAATCATCGTCTCAATTTTTCAGATTAAATTGATCATTTCTTAAAAACACTTCACTCACATGGCCTACTTTTAATAAATTAAAAAAAACAATATAAAAATCTTTATTTCAAGTACTTCAAGATTTTTGTATTGTTTTTATTAATTGATTATCTCTTTTATAATTTATTTATGAACTAGCATGTAACCCGTGCTCCGAGGGGACTAATTAAAAACTTGACAAACTGAAATCTTGACCCACTGAAATTTTGAAGAAATCAAAATAGGCCTACAACCATCCTCGGTGAATTAAGAATCAATATGAAAATTTCAAGTAAATCAGTCCAGTAGTTCAGACGAGATGATGCGCGTCATTCGTGTTTCTTCTATCCCGTACATGTACCAAGCCAATTCATTCCTTTATTATATTATGGATTATATCTTCCTCTAATATTTGTATACTTGATCAATCTATTGTTAGATTATATTATATATGTCTTTTAATCCTTAAAATGTACCTATTTATTAAAATTATATTCCTATATGGTACTTGAAAGTGGTCCATTTTATTTATCTATCAAATCATGAACAACTTTGTAAAAATTTGGGAGTAGACAGTTTTGGGCTATGCCTGTTGTCTTCTCCCAATCATATTATATATTGTAATTATGATTTGTGATTGTCAATGATATAAATAAATAAACTTATCATGAACGTAATTTCTTCAATATAATTTTTACTGAATTTCAATTTCACTGTTGACTTGATGTACCACAATGACATCTAAAAACTCTATTATTACTTGTGACATCGCATTTAATGACGAAATCCATTGTATTTCGCTACCAGACTCTCACTACAGCTGTGCAAAGTATTCATTGTAAGATTCACTCTAATCTGTCAGCCATCCTCATAGGATAACATGAACGATTCCATTCAATTTCTCACTGCCAGATCAGCTGTTTTTAAGTATTAACAGTGAAATCTACTACTTACTGTCAGCGTTGGTTGAATGGGAAGCATTGATGTAATATACAGGGAATACTGACACTTTGTAGTGAATTTCACTGTGGTACTTTTTATTGTAACATGCTCCCTCTATTACTAGCAAATTGTTGCATTGTTCTATTTCAATCAAGCTCTATTTCTTCATTACTACTGTCTATTGGAAAATGCATTCTATTCCTACAGCCTGCTGCTTAATCATGTTCTATTATTGTCGGAAATGTAATTCATTGCAGAAAAAATATTGTTATTGCATCATGAAAGTTGTTGTTGGTTGCTACATAAAAGGGTAATAATCTATAGGAAACTGTTTTTCTTCTAATGGTTAAGGTTGTGCAAAGGCTGAAAATAAAATTTCTACTCGTGATATTTTTCAAAGTATTTTGATTTGTATATCATCAAGCTATCAATATGAAAAAGTTTTCTCAGGAAACATTTTTTTCTGATCATTACTTTTTGAGATATGAGCGACTGAAGTTTAAATTTTTGGGACAGAACATTTCAAATTCGGTAAGAGATAAATCCATGAGATTTAGAGGGTAGATTCTTCATGGTATTGTTGATCTAGTAAAACAAAAATTCTCTGAGAATATCAATTTTTAAGATAGCTATTCAATTTACAAAAATTAGCCAAAAATAGCTTTTAGTTGAGTTATTTTTGGTAAATTGAATAACTTCTCCGAAAATTGATATTTTCAGATATCCTTCAAATCTGATGGATTTATATCGTACCGAATTTAAAATGTTCTGTCCCAAAATTCAAACTTCAGTCACTCATATCTCAAAAAGTAATGATCAGAAAAAAAAATGTTTTCTTGAGAAAGCTTTTTCATTTTGATAGCTTGATGATATACAAATCAAAAAACTTTGAAAAATATCACGAGTAAAAAGTTTATTTTTAGTTTTTTTGCACAGCCTTAAGTACTGGAATATTGTCTAAATATAATTATCACGAATTTATTAAAAAGTTACAAACATGCTTCAACACCTATGGACCTATGTTGTCATCTTCAGTGTGAAAATTCAAAAATTTTTCTCAAAAAATATAGTATAACTATTTCTTTTCTCAAGAAAATAGAGTATAATTATTTTTTTCATCAAGAAAATAGAGTATAATTAACACTTTCTTCATGGACCCAAACATTTTTGATGGATATTCAACATTTTTGAACCAAAATTATTGTGAACTGTGTATGTTTATGGAGGAATGTAGAGAACATATTTATAATGAGCATTATATTTCAAGTTCATTAATTTATTCAATCATTTAGAAATACACAAGTTAGGCCTACATAGGAAAATTACCACAGGCTCAAGTCCAAATCGGTTTCAATTATAATTAATACAACAGTCCAAAAATATAGATATGTTGTGTCTGTTGAGCTCAATAACGGATACTGTCAATTCTAGTTTCTGTAATTTAAATGGAAATGCCATCCAAAATTAAATGAAATTTTTGTAAGTTTTCTTCAGCATGTGATTCATTCAGAATGTGATAAAGAGTATCATTTTAATTTAATTTGCAGTTTTGTAATAATTTGAATCAATTTTTCAAATTTAGTTTGTTGATTCCACCAGACTTCATATAAAATCTTGAGAGTTACATATTTCAATAGTTTATCTCGAACTTTTTAGTGTAGAATGTAACTCTTCTGGTAACAGGTCATACTGTTGTCAGTGTTGATGTGATATAAATCGATGTAGTCGTTTTTATTCAATAATATATTGTTCTCGTCGAACATAACTGATTTAATCTCAGATGGGAATAGAGCATTCAAACTTATGTGATTACCTGTAAAATATGAAAATATCCGACACTATTCCCACGATAAGGAATGATCTCTTGATTCAATCTCTCTTAACTCCAGTCTTCATTAATTCACACATTTTATTACCCCAGCTTGTATCATGCGATAATACCTGTACAATGCCTCAGAATGGAGCTGTCCCTGGGTCATTAATTCATCCTGGGGGATGAATGAATGAGGCGTCGCCATTTTGAAATCAGGTCACGCGAATGAATTTATTGTCACGTTAGCTCCATTCATCAGGATTGCAGCCATGAATGAATAATGCCTTCTCCATCATTATTCATAACACTTGATATATCTATGTTGGTTCGGAAAACATGGCTCAATTCAAGCTGTTTTCATTAGTTTATATCTATTTATATATTTATGCATGATATCGTAAATAGGTATTCAGTGCAGCTATTATTTTATATTTGATGTATTCATAGCAATCTAGCGCCGTATCTGAGTTGTTTTGAAAGGATTAAATTTATTCAATGCTATTGTAACATTATCCTTTGAATGCAGCTATTTTGAATAATATTGTCTTACAATGGATAAATGCTCAAGTCTTTCAAAGCTTGTTTGATAGATGAGGATGTACTAATGTGTTTTATATTAGGTCTAGTTCTATTATTTTCTCTTGTTGTGTTGGTTTAGTGAAATCCTTGTTCTGTTCCCGGTTTTGTACGAGTAATTGCTTTTCAAATCGTGTTTTTTGTATCAGGAATCTATTTTTGTGAATTACTATTTTTTTATTGGTGATATATAATTTTTATATTGATACTGATTTATTTTTTTATTTGATATAGATGTCGAAATAGCCATGTTTAGTGAAGTGAGATTTACGTAATTTTCTGTCAGCATTGTTTGAGTTAGAAGCATTGAGGATATTCATAATAAATACTGACAATTTGAAATTTAAAGCATTCGCTGCAGAGAAATTTTATTTATTTGCTTTCATGTTCACAATTAAATTCCAATGGAATAGATACTACACATAATATATACTATACATAATACATCATTTTGTAAGTATGTACTAATACATAAATTTTTATAAAAATGTGGTGTGGTACACTCACACAACTTTCCTTGCTCATATTTGAAACTACGATCAGACTTCTGTATGTGTATATATAATTTTTTTCAGAGTACTTTTTCCTTTGTGTAAATTGTGAAATTCGATTATATTTTTTAGTCGTAATGTTTTTAAAGTCGTAAAAAAAGCTGTTCTACAGATGAAATATCTCGACTATGTGTTCTTTTTATGAACTGCGCTACCTCCTACCTCATGCACGAGAAGGAGGCTACTAAGTCCATTTCTCAAGGATGGGGTGGACCCCCCATCAGTTTTCCAGAACGGAGACTCATGCTAGTTGATAGAGCTGATAATAACTATACAGGGTATGAATTTGAAAAAATCGGTCAAGTTATTTTGAGAAAATCGTGAAAAACATGGTTTTCTAGTAATTATCCGCCATTTTTCTCAAGAATATAACGGAGCTCCTGCAATTTTCCCAGAAATGAGACTCATGTCAGTCGATAGGGCTCATAAATAGCTATCCATGTTATAAATTTGAAGAAAATCGTTAGAGCCGTTTTCGAGAAAATCGTGAAAAACATGTTTTTTTAGTGATTATCCGCCATTTTTCTCAATAATATTACGGAGCTCCTGGAATTTTCCCAGAAATGAGACTCATGTCAGTTGATAGGGCTTATAAATAGCTATCCATGGTATAAATTTTAAGAAAAACGTTAGAGCCGTTTTCGAGAAAAACGTGAAAAACATGGTTTTTTAGTAATATCCGCCATTTTTTCCGCCATCTTGAATGGAATTCTTTTAAATTTCTTATTGTCGGATCCTTATGGTATAAGGACCTTAAGTTTAAAATTTCAAGTCAATCGGTTAATTAGGAATGGAGTTATCGTGTTCACAGACATACACACATACACACACACACACATACACAACACACACACACACACACACACACACACACACCACACACACACACACACACACACACACACACACACACACACACACACACCACACACACACACACAACACACACACACACAGACCAACACCCTAAAATCATATTTTGGACTCGGGGGACCTTGAAATGTAAAGAAAACTTGAAATTAGGGTACCTTAATTTTTTTTGGAAAGCAATACTTTCCTTACCTATGGTAATAGGGCAAGGAAAGTAAAAAGGCACTAATGGCATAAGTGAAACTTGTTCGCCAGCAAGAATACAAAGCGCCGGTTGCACAAAAGCCGGTTAAATTTTAACCGTGATTAATTCCACGAGAACCAATCAGAGAAGCCGTTTTATCACGAAGGCCTTCTCTGATTGGTTCTTGTGAAATTAATCACGGTTAAAATTTAACCGGTTTTTGTGCAACCGAGCCAAAATATTATAATAAAAATAAATATTTTAAGTAGATCTCACGGTAGCTATGAAAATCTAGGGTTTAACTTCTATAATCTACTATAACTGTAAAGTTAATATTATCCATGTTTACTGTTTTTTTCGAGAGATTCCTGTAAACTCAGTACAGTATTTTCCATAAAATTATCCATTTTTACTACTTTTTTAAAGAAATTTCAACTCCCCCTTCGATCAACAAAGGCTCCTATCAAACATCTGCCAATATTGACTTCAATTTCACCCCAAAAAACCTTTCGACATCCTCTTGTCCATGCATTTTTGATCACGTGATATTGCTCACGTAAAGCTACTAAATTAAGCGTGACCCCCTCCACACTCTACCTGTTCCCCTTTTAAGTAGCATGACTGCACTTTCCGGGAAATTAGGTGTGTCCAATTTACAGGGAAATTATTTACAGTACAGTATATATACAGTACAGGACAGTACATTATACAGTACAGTCTGTATGTATACAGTACAGTACAGTCATATTGTTCCTCTACAGCTTAGCAGTATACATCTATACCTTGTATTTCTCTGGGAAATGTTCCTATATACATTTATTATATGATTATTTTGGATTAGAAGTCTTATTATATTGCCTAGTACTACTTGTATACCTAGATATCCCATCCACCTATCTTCTGTATGCCTATACTTTTTACATTGCCTGGCACTACTTGTATATCTATAGTCTATTTCCCAATCACATGTAAACTTCAATTACCTGTCGCCTAGTATACCTATTTATATAGCACCAGTGGGGAAATGCTGTCTAATGTAACCTATATAGTCCAAAACTATAGGACTATAATATTGAGGTTCACTTAGAACTATCAGCACCCTTGGCTGAATGGGAAGCATTATATGTTCAATGCTGCCAGTATTAAGTGAATCTCACTATGGTTGAACTACTGTTATGTATGGAGAAAATGGGAAGTTGTTAATTGGAAAGGAAATAAGGTTCCTGTTTTGTTGACAGTGTAATACAGGAAAGTGCTTGCTCTGGGTTTTAGTTTTTGTTCACATGTTGTGTCGAGAGAGAATTGGATTTTTCCCTCTTGAAAAACTTGACAGTTTTCCCGTGGATCCTTAATGAGTGACTCTACATTTCAGTAACACCATATATCTAAAGCATGAAAAAATGTTGATTGGGAAAATCCTAGTTTTTTTTGTAAGTTACCTATTTATTAAGTAAGTTACGTTTTATCTGTCGAAAATACATTGACATTTCTCGTGAATGAGATGACATTCTCTTTCAAATGGTCATGATTCTATACGTCAAAGCACATCATGATTCCATTTGTATTTTGTTTTTGGCAAATAAATAAATTCATTCATTCAATTCAAGCGGATAAACAATACAATGTAATAAGTTGAAAGTTCTTCTGTGAGATATTTTACAATACTTCAAATATGCAAGTTTGATGGGATTAGATTGATTATTTGAACAATAAACTGATTGTTTCAACTGCTTCAATTCGCAGAAATCTATTTAACACCACTTATTCTTATCCACTATTAATCGGTGAAATATTTTATATTTTCAGTTTTCATACCTTTTGACTCGAAACTGGAACCAAATTGTTAGCATTAGATACATAACCTACATTTGGAGTTCTCATCCGATAACTATTGTATTATGTATAATAGTATCAATAATTGTATAATACTTTGAAAAATTTTCTATTCTTCAGTCCTATAACCTTGGGACTGCATTAATTATATAAAGCAATTCTCAAGATCTAATCGTTCTAAAACAAATATTAAATGTTGTTTACAAGTTTGTGTTTCTTAAATGGTTCCGAATTTTCTTAAATAACTCAATATTATTCGTTACAAGTGGTAATTGAGTGGAATATTTCTAATAAATTTATTAATTCAAGCCATCTAAATTCAAAATTCATAGTTTTCATGTTTATTTTGACTAAAATTGTACACGTGAAATTCTAACCTTATCTTGGACTTTGTCACCTTCAAATTTGGAAGGAAAATAGCACAAGGACTACCTTATTATTTTATCTACCAATGTTATTACATTATTGTCATTTGCATTGTGAATGAATAAAATGAAAGGAATTGGTTGCCAAACGAACATTCCTCAGAACGTCAGTACCTTTACAATAAGTTTCTATTCTTAGTGGCGTGGATAAATGAAGCGTGCTTGGCTAAGAACATTCTCAAGAATCGCTTACAAATACGGCCCCAAGTGAGATAGCAAAAGTACTCTCTGTACCTGGTTCCTAGTACAAAAGTACTCTAGGAATAGTATGGTAGTGTTACTGAGAGTCTAGGGTTGCTGTGGGGGGTCTACTAGACCTTGGAAAGGTATCTGAGCCATAGACGTGAATCTCTACCTCTATGTTCTCTGCTATCAGAGCTATTCTATGGTCTGAGCGGGATCTTCCTTACATCTTCTTACCTCATTCTACCTGTCTGCAGGCGCTTTTCGTGTTGTTGATCTCGTTCTTTTTTATTTCTCTCCTTCTCAGCTCTCTCTCCTCTTCCACCACTTAATTCTCTTTTTTGTCTGTGACTTCCTTCATACTCTGTTGCTTCTTCTCCTAGACACTTTCGGTTTCTTTCATCATCTTCCAGATTCATCATCCCTTGTTCACATTTTTTGCTTTTTATTCTTATCCTCTTCTTCTCTTCATTTTCTCTCTCCTCCATCGTCTCCTTTCTCTTCTTGCTCCATCTTGTCCACTTTCTGTTATTCATTTCTCCTCCCAAACTTTCGATTTTCCATCCTTGGCTACTCGTCCTTTCATCAGGGAATTTCCTTTCCTCTCCCCTCTTCATGTTCTTCGTCGAACTCATCTGCTTTTCTACTATTCCTATTTTCATTATCCTTATCGTCCTTTTTACCGTTTCCCATCTTTATCATAATCTCTTCTTTTTTCATTGTTCATATTATACTTCTTATTGAGAGAAATTTTCCTCATCCGTAATTATTTTCGTTCATTGTCTTCTGCCTATTTTCTCTCATTCTCTATCGAACCCTTCTATTCTTCCTCTTCCTTCATCTTTTCTTTTCCTTAATTTTTTTTCTACTCAATCTCCCGATACTCCATCCCATACTTGTGAATTTACAACAACTTTTTTTGTTTTGTTTTCAGTTTTAACTTTCTGATTGAATGTTAGGCCAAGTGAATTTTTGATTGAGAGGATTCTCAATGTAATACTTTTTCTTTTTGTTTCTTTTACTTTCGTTCCATAGTGAGGTCCATGTTATAATGGCAGTGTGTAATTTGCAATGGTGCTGCTATCCTTGTCTATCGTTTAACAAAGCAGATGGCGCTATCTCTTTCACGCATTGCGATGTTGCTACATCGTTTATCAACAATGTAGAAATTCAACTAATTGACAAAATATTTTATCTCAATCATAAAAATTTATTATTACATATTAAAAAATATATTTTATTGACAAATAAAATATGAATAACTATTTTCAACAATAATGAACAGATGTACCAGTATCAGCTGTTTGGGTGGCAAGGCTGAGATCTGGCAACCCTTTTCTCCTATCTTCTACACTGCCATTATAACGTGGATTTCACTATAGTTTCAAATTTCTAATTAAAATTTTAGTAATATTCTAATTTAGTGCTTTATAAGTTTATAAAATAGGACAACTTGCATCCGCGCTGAGATTCTTTCTTTGGAGATGCTAATTTTTCCATAAAAATGTAATTTATATTTTGTTTGTAAACTGTGTATTCAATAGGAAATAAATTTGATTGACTTACTCGTAACTCATGTTCATCTCAAGTTCCCTCATTTCTCATAATAATTTTCATCTCTAGATATTTTTATTCTTCTTGAACCTTTTCTTCCCCCTAACCTCCTCCTCTTTTCTTCTTCGTAATTTTTTCCCTGTCAATTTCTTCAACTTCGCCATCTGCATAATCGACAACATCGTGCTTCCTTCAAATCTTCTCCATAATCACCTTCCTACTAGGTATTCCATTTTTCTCCTTCATTCGTGAGACCGCCCGCTAGTTAAATCCCCGCTGACTAGTTCCTCCTCACCAACACTAGTTTACCCCTTACCCTCCTCCTCAACCTCCTTCTCCTCCTCACCTCATCAGCCCTTGATAATGGCTTCAAAAAGGTTTTTGTATGCGCGGCAGCCGCGTTTGCTTTCAAAGTAAATTTCGTTCTTTTCCTTTTCTGATTCGTTCTTCTTATTTGATTATAGGGATGCTGTCTGGACCCTTTACTACTATTACTCCTCCTCCTCCTCCTCCTCCTCATCCCCTTCTCCCCTGCTGATTCTCTTCCTTCTCCCACTCGTCCTACTCCACCTTCTTAGTTTGTCTTTTTTCTCCTTCTTCTCCTACATCTGCTACTCCTCCTTTTCCTATCACTCCATCTTTTTCATCATTTTCTTCTTCTTCCCCTTTGTATTCTTCTTTTTCTCTTCTTCGTTTTATTTTTCTACTTCTCTCTCCTCCTCCTCATCCTTTGTATTCTCCTCCTCCTTCTTCTCCTTCTTCATCTTCCCTTTTGTATTCTTCTTCTTCTTCTTCTTCTTCTTCTTCTTCTTCGTTTTCTTTTTCTCCTTCCTCCCCGGTCTTCTTGCTCTTTTTATAATTTTTTTTCTTCTTCGTTTTCTTCTTCTCCTTCCTCCTCCGTCTTCTTGTTCTTTTCATTCTTCTTCCTACATCTTCTTCTTATACTTCTTCTTTTTCGTATTTCTTTTCATTCAATCCGTCTTCTTCTATTCCTCCTTCTCGTCTCAACTTCTCCTCCTTCTTCTTCTTCTTCTCCCTCCTCCTTCTTGTTCTTTGTATTCTTCTTCCTCCATCTTCTTCTTCTTATTTTTTTTCTTCCTTTTTTGTCCAATCCCTCTTCTTCTATTTGCCCTTCTCGTCTCAACTTACCTGGACCAAATCGAAGCCTTGTCTCTCTTTTTTTTGCCGCTTGGAACCGCTCATTCAAAACAGTAGGGGTTAATTGAACATCGTAATCTCGGGTACCACCTAACAATAGACACGCTATTTTGAAGTGGATTGTTAATCGGACTGGAATCAGATGTGAGTGTGAGGAAGAAAGGAAATGGAACAGAAGGATGTTGTAATAAGGGTAGGTTTAGAAATGAAATAAAAAAAGAGTGTGAGAAAAATTCTGGTTCGTTATGAATTTTAAGGATTTGTCGAATCATTCAATTATTCTAACCACAAAACAATAAGCAACATCAATTGAATCGTTATATTCTTTCCAAACTTGAAAAATTCTAAAGATTAAGGCTCCGAATTAAAATTGCAGTTCTGGCATCTTTTTTAGCTTCAATCATTCGATTGTTAGGCAGCTTTTCATCGTTTTCTGTCCAGAGCTGAACTTTCCAGTTGGATGTAGCTCTGGATCCCTAGATCTTTGGTAACTTGCTTCAGATATTGTAGCCGGGGTCTTCAACGAGCACATTGTCCAATTATTATACCTTCCAATATTCATATCGTGGATAGATTTTTGTTGTGGCATACATTCCATTATATTGCATAGAGCATACTCCCCAAGTATTATCATGCTACTCAAATATCTATCAATAGGAGATCATTAAATACATTATTTCATTCACATCATCAATAGATCATTTACCATTGAATACATGAATTTTCTGTCGAGGAGTTTTTATCTAGTATGTTTGGTTTATTTGTCTCAAATTCTTCCTATCAATATTCTTCCCAAAATAATTTGTCCCACGTCTCACCTCTAGAGTTTGATAACTAGTAGTTCTGTGAACAGTAGACCTCACGCAGTATTCTCATCCACAAGTACCAGACTGAAACTATAGACCTTATGGAAATACAGCAATAGACTAGCTTCTCCACACATCTGTGTAATCACTTGTCAGCTGATTTATGATGAATAATAATTCTAAAGTCTGATTTCTACTCTAATAGTGGCGTATGAAGGAGGCTCCTTTTTCCTTTTATATTATCCTTGAAATGCAAAATTTCCAAAAACCTTGTATATACGTCGACGCGCAATTAAAAAGGAACATACCTGTCAAATTTCATGAAAATCTATTATCGCGTTTCGCCGTGAATGCGCAACATATAAACGTTTAAACATTAAGAGAAATGCCAAACCGTCGACTTGAATCTTAGACCTCACTGCGCTCGGTCAATAAGATTGGGCCATCATGTAAGCACTTCACAAGAAAGAGTATCTACTATTTTCCTACTGTAATGAGTTCTACTCTGAAGAGAACGGTAACCTCTAACTCTTCTGAAAAGTTCCAACTCTTTTTGTTATCATTGAAACCATCTCATCTACTCGATAATAACACCTTACTATTTGATGGGGTTTGATTTTTATATAGGTTTTATAGGAATGAAGACCGTTATTAAGATTGTTCTATTGGTCTAAAGCCGGTACTCAATTATAATTATTTCTCCCTTTAGAACTCCATTGTAGACATTGAAAACCATTGATCAATGGGTTCACCGTTCACGAGTCTCTATCGATTGTCTCTCTCTCAATCACTTTCGCTCTCTCTCTCTCTCTCTCTCTCTCTCTCTCTCTCACACACACACACACACACACTTTCTCTCTCTATCTCTCTCTCATTCACTGGAACTATAATATTGCTAGCAATTGATTGTCTCTCTCTCTCTCACACACACACACTTTCTCTCTCTCTCTATCTCTCTCTCATTCACTGGAACTATAATATTGCTAGCAATTGATTGTCTCTCTCTCTTTCTCTCTCTCTATCTCTCTTATTCACTGTAACTTTATGTTGTTCTCTGTCATCCTTAGGCATTCTTCTCTTTTTCCTTTTCTGTTGTTCTCTTTCTCTTGGGTATTGAAGGCGGCATTTGCTACAAATTAATGGCCAGTAGTCAGAGGGAGAGCTGCACCAATCATTTATTTTCTTTTAACAAGCCGAAGGATGAGGGTTGGGAGGAGAAATGGAGGAGGAGGGAAAGGAGGAGGAATAGAGGAGGAGGGGAAGTGTGAAAAAGGATGGGTGCAGGTGAAAAATTGAGTAGAAGAAGGTGGAGATGGATATACAGAGGTAAGAAGTGTTTTATGAAGTTACCAAGTAGTCTCCAAATATTAGAAGATCCAAGAATGTTTAAAAAGAATTTGAAGGAATATCTGGTCAAATTGTCGCTGTATTCTTTTCAAGAGTTCAACATTGATTTTTGATGAAACAATTTTGTCTATATATACTAGGCTAGCCTAGGTATTTATATTTATATTGTAATTTATTGACACTGTTCTAATGTATTTCTTACATCTGATGAATAAAGTATTTTTCTATTCTATTCTATAATGTAGATGGAATGGGGGAAAAGAATTGGGCTGATATAAAGAATATCAAGAAGGTCACAAATAATTAACAGTTCTATAATATTACTATAATTCAAATGATAAAAGAAATAGGTGAAGTTTTTCATGATCTTCATGTTCAAGCCATGCAAAAGTCTGGAATCATGTAGGCATTATTCTATAGTTGGGTCCACTTTATAATGGCAGTGTTTGATTAGCAAAGGTATTGCTATCCTTGTCTATCATTCAACAAAACTGATTGCGCTATCTCCTTCTCAATTCGCTCTGATGCAGATCGTCTCTTAACAATGTAGAATTAATTATTAATTCAAAAATATATTTTGTTCTCTGATAATAATATTTTGTTCAAGCAAATGCCGCCTTCAATACCCAAGAGAAAGAGAACAACAGAAAAGGAAAAAGAGAAGAAATAATATTTCATCTTAATTATGAAAATTCATTATAAAATTATTGAAAAATATAATTTCTTGCTCAATAAAATATAATTGATTATTTTAAACGAGAATGAACAGTTAATACTACATCAATAAACCTGTAACAGCTACCGTCTATAGAGGCATTGACAAGACAGACGATCGGCAACGTATTTCTCCTATCTTTCTCCACTGTCATTATAACGTGGACCTCAGTATAGAAGAAATAATCGTATTTTGTATTAGAGAAAGACAAAAAAGTAGCAAATATCAATTTTAGTTTCTCAAATTGATGCAACTTGTGTAGACCTATTGAAACAAACAGGATATTAATTAAGCTGCATACAGACTTGAACACTACGATCACCCGCATTTCACTTTTCATCAGCTGATTAAATCTTCTGTATTTGTACAGAAACAGTAAGGTACAGCACAAAGTAAAAGGATACATATATAATACTTTGTAGGTACAGATATAATAAGCGTAGTACCATCAGCTGATGTAAAATAAAATGTGTGTGTTCATGGCGCTTAAGTCTGTGCTCACCTTCAAGAGATTATGTTTTTCTTTGCAATGTACTCGAAAGAATGTAATTTAATAAATTGTAAGTTGTAGAAATTAAGAAGCTAAATAAAGCAAACCGAAACAAAAAATAAGATGAGTACCACAAATAAAACTTTCAAAAGCAATTCCAGAAAACATTTTTACTCGTATCACACCAATCACTATAAATCAATTATACCAGAACGGCTTTCACTGTATATTATAAATATCGAAGTTTCCAAGATAATAAATTCAAGATGTTAATACAAGATAAAAACGATTATTAATAAGTTGACCGTCATAAATCTACTTATGTCAAACAAATACTCAGTTCGGGAACAAGTTTATCGGAAGTATAAATTCAGTTCAAGTTCCGATCGTGTTTGAAATCGATAAATTAGTGAAAAAAAACACACGCCTCTACTATTAAAAAGCTACATCTAACTTTCATCCTAATTATGTTTCGCTTTCTAAACGTTTAGAGCGATTAAGAAAAGTTGATAATTACATCGGATGCTGGGGGAGAAGATGCAAGATGAAGAAGAAGTCGGCGAAGAAGGAGAATAAAAAGAAGAAAACACAAGGTGGACATACATGGCATGGCTGCACTGACCAGTGGGATAACTGACCAGTTATCTTATCTTGTTTCTCTTCTTCCTTATCATCATCCTTCTTTCTTTCTCACTCTCTCAAGGTCCTAATCCGAAATTTGGCAGTTTACTTCCGTGTTGTTTAGTTGACGCCCTACATGGACCACCTGTATCGATTTCACATCTTGAAAACCGAATAATTTGTTTATAGTGTGAATGAAATAGATAAATAAAATAAAATAATAATATCGAGTGACCTGGCTGGCTCAGGTCTGGTGTCAGAGTTTTCAGGTCGCAACTGATCAATTTCAGGGCCTCTGACATGACCTAACGACTGCTTTTCAGGCAGCCGGGACCGACAGCTTAACGTGTCCATCCGAAACACGGGAGTGGCCCGAGATAAATATCTTGCCCGGGCCGGGATTTGAACCCGGATAAATAGATAAATTGAGTTTCTTGTTGACATAATCATGCTGATATATTTGTATATTTATCAATTTATACATTCATTGAGATATTAATTAATTTATCTATTTATGAATTTTATCAGCATAGAATAGCGCTGAAGTTCATGTCTCATCTTGGAGTATTGCTAACTAAAGGCAAGCTTCATTTACAGGCAATTAGATGAATTAGATCTATTGGATTCCATTTAATTAGAATGTAGGGGAGTAATCGTAATGCATTGGGGATTAGTCCTAGGATTGTGCGTGAAAAATGGGAGGAATTATGATTTATATTATAAATCATCTATAAAATGATAAATCATCAAAAAATGATATAAATGATATTATAATCATCTAAATAATCATTTGTTATTTATATTTATATTTAGATGAATGACTTACAGAATTACGTGGGCTCCAAACAACTGGCAAGTGATTTTCTAGTTCATAACTCTGTCAGGCTAGGCGCACACCGGTTAGTCAAGACAAGACTATTCACGTTCAGTCACGTTTAGTCACAATACTTCACATAGTTGCTTATGGAGACATGACTAATTGCAATGACTAATCAGTGTGAGTTGTATCATGTATCATAAGCAACAATGTGAAGTATTGTGACTAAACGTGTCTGATCATGTCTTGTCTTGTCTTGACTAACTGGTGTGCACCTAGCCTCAGTAAGTGGAGCTGAGCTCAATCAGAAACAAAATATAAAATGATGGCTGCGAGGAGTGAAGGAAAATTAGTTGCACTGGTTAATATAATAATTCGTAAAAAAATCATAAGGTCTAGTTTCAAAGCCAGAAGTATTATGAGAGTTCAATCCTGCATTACAGATTACAATCTCAGATACACAAAATTGTAGCGTACGTGAAACCAAATCACTACTTTTAATACATCTAGGCTAGCATATAGGTTATGATTCTAATATAAGCAAAGAAACACTGAATATTAACATGGAATCACTCATAGCAAAAGAACCCAACTGTACTACACCACTACCTCCGTAAACAAAGCCATAGTGCATTCAGGTGACGTCAGCACAGGTAGGGCTCCTACACCAATAGAAACACTATAGTGAGGTCCACGTTATAATGACAGTGGATAAAGATAGAAGAATAGCGATGCCGATTCTCTGCATTAATTAATTATATTTCTACACTAACAAAAACATAATTGGCATCATTGTGGACCTAGAAAAGGATAGTACCACCGGCTTTGTCGAATGATGGACAAGGATAGCAAAACCAAAGTTGATCGAATACTGTCATTATAACGTGGACCTCACTATAGCTCATATAGATCAGCTGAAATCAGCAAATTTTTATTGGTGTAGGAGCCCTACCTGTGCTGACGTCACCAGAATGCACTATGGCTTTGTTTACGGAGGTAGTGACGACACACAATGTTATCTTGAAATAGCAACACCAATGAAATACGTAACAATCTCAGAAATACACACAATATTAACACGCACTCCAAATAATATAACACAAATTATATTTAGAAACACTCAATAACTACATGCAAAAACAACAACATAACATTACCGTATAGATAATGTTAGAAAGAAACACACAAAACATTAACATACAAAACACACCTCAAACACATAAGATACGCATTACTACGACAGACATGCCAACGCAATTCGATTTGCCTTTTAAGAATGAGCGCGTGAAATGTGAACATTAGGCTTTCAGACGAGATTAGGCTTTATAAGCCTATATTAACCCAGTTGCCGAGACTATAGTTGAACAACTTTGGTATAACTATAGCTTCCAACTATAAATTACAAACTAGTTTCTTCCATTTTTCGCTCTGTCGTTATAAAGTGGAATCAGTTCCTATAGTGAGATCCACTTTAAACTGTCAGCATTGGTTGAATGGGGATCTTTGGTGTTGCTTATGAGGAATGCTGACAGTGAGTCTCACTGGAGTTGCATCTCGTCGTGTCTAAATCTCTCCCTAAAATCTTTTCTTCCTTTTCTAAATCTATTCCTCTTCCTTTTGCCATTAATGGTGTCTCATTAGCTGTCACAACCTGTTTCATCAGCTCCTTTTTAATTATTTCTCTCCTGTTTCCGGTCTGTCCTCGGATGACGTAGACATTTTGCCATCTGATGAAAGTGAATAATTATGTCATTTGGTGTAATTATATCACTGCAGTGATGTTGACAGCCAATTAACAGCTCATCGTCGTCATTTCTTGTAATAACTGCCTGTTTGATAACAGATTTGGTGATGTTTCTTTTAGTTGTAGAAAGTAGTTGATTGATAATTTATTTAAACATTCATTCATTCAATATGCATTGAAAGTAATTAATATTTCTTTACAAATTGTATACAAATTTCCTTGTTTTTGCTATTAATTTGAACAAAACTTCCTTGTGTTGGATCGTAAATCCTCACATTAAGTCATGTTTCATCAACGAAATGTGTTTGAAAGATAATAAATTGATGCATTACTTTAGGCAAATGTTCCAACATCATGTCATGTTATCAAATAAATTCCACGTTTCAATGTTTTGAAACATCAATGCGATATTCAAAACTATGACAAAAAATCACTAGCATTAGATTAACTTATTTTCTAGATCGTTAACTGTTAATTTTGAGTTAGTACTGAACACTACAAGATTCCAATTTCATATTGAAGTTAATGTGCAGAACTAATTGAAACCTTCATTAGTACTCATAGAAATTTATTGTAGTTTATTGAAAACTAGAAGATTCCAATTTCATGTTGGAGTTAATGTGTAGAACTAATAGAAACCTAAATTAGTACCCATAGAAATTTACAGTAGTAAACATTCATTACAAACTACTGAAATGTCACTGTAAACTACTAAATACTAAAATTTTATATACAAGTTTATGAACAGTAGTAGTTTATTGAAACCTGGGTATTGGAACTAAATGATTTTTTGTCGAACTTAATATTATGTTTGTTTCAATAATGAAACATGAACAGAGCTAATTGAAACGTCCATATCGGAACTACATGATTTTATGTTGTACTTTATGTAACGGTTGCACAGAAGCCGGTTAAATTTCAATTGTGAATAATTTTACGAGAACCAATCAGAAAATACTTCTTTGAAAAGAAGGCTTCTCTGATTGGCTCTCGTGAAATTAATCACGTTTGAAATTTAACCGGCTTTTGTGCAAGCGGCACTATATGTTTGTTTCAATAATGAAGCATGAACAAAGCTAATTGAAACGTCCGTAGTGGAAGTAAATGATTTTATGTTAAACTTTATATGTTTGTTGTAATAATGAAGCCTTGCAAGTGTATGTTTGTTAGCTTTGAGCTGTGTATGATGCACAGTTTAGAGGGGAGACCCGTTAGCTAATGTAATAAGATTGCACTGCCGTCTATATTTAGTGCCCCTCGAATCCTTCATGTTCAATCAGAATACTTCATAAATTGGTGTCAGTGGGTTGAGAGTACATTTATGGCTTCAAGTCAATGAACTGACGAGATTGTATTTGTATTGGTGATTGGTGCATATGTATTACTCATATATACTGTATGTGACTGAAGGTGATTTCAAGTCAGAAGAGAATAGTTTAGTTTGATTTGGTTTGATTTAGATTAGATTTACTTTAACAAATCTGGAACAAATAGAGAAATTGAAGAAAATATAAAAAGATGCAAATCTAAAAGTAATAGAAACGTAGAAAAACACTAGTTCAATCAATTTCAGAATTTCAGATTGAGTTGATATTGACGTATAGGCTCAAATAAATAATAAAATTATTGATACAAATTCATTGATTTTTCTGGCTGAAGGCTTCGGCTAAGCCTACAGAACTTTTTTACTTTTTGTACAGACAGAAAATGATGTGAGTTTTATGATTCTTTTGTTCTCTTTTTAATTATTTGAATTGTATTATATCCATTTTCTGTTTTTTTCCAAAATGCAAAATTTCTATTCTATTAGTTGATTATTGTAATTTTCATCTGATTTAGCTAACAACATGAAACACAGATTTAATTAATGTTAAACTAATACATATCTTCTAATAACGTATTTCATTAGGGCTACTTTCTTTATTGATTGATTAATACAATAAATATATCATCAAAATGATAGGGAAAGAAAAAATAAGGTAACCTTGTGCTATTCCTCTCCCAAATTTAGATAAGGTTACACATACTCGGAAATAGGTTAAGTCTTGTAGTTGTTCACTTCAAAAAATTTTCAATCCTTAATTATTTGCACAACGTAGAATTTTAAATTTAGATGCTTATATATAGAATATTTAGAAGAAATATTTTACATTATCACTAAAATAGGAAATATTTCACATATTGAAGAAATAATTTTGCAGGACCAAAAACAAACTTAATATTCTTTACTTGATTTTTTAGTTAAAAAAAACCCATAGTAGGTATCCTTCTATTAAGAAACATTTTAATATAAAATACAAAAGCAACTAGTTTCGGATGTTCAATACATTTTCAAGTTTGATTTTAAGAAAACTTGAAAATGGATAAATATCCGAAACTAACTTAGTTGCTTTTGA
Organism: Nilaparvata lugens; assembly: GCF_014356525.2. Lineage (NCBI taxonomy): Eukaryota > Metazoa > Arthropoda > Insecta > Hemiptera > Delphacidae > Nilaparvata > Nilaparvata lugens. The sequence continues at coordinate 32,652,451 of NC_052513.1, read as the reverse complement.
ATTTTATAAAAAAGTTTTTGAGAAATGGTACTATGGGACTATTTTTTACTAATACATAATAATAAATTAAAAGTAGAGTATTTCTATCATGATAGATATTTCAACATTATTTGACTTCACAACTGAAACTTACCCACGCACAAGCCTAAGAGCTTATGTGGACATCACCCTCAATAATAATAAAAAAATCTGAAACTGTCAGCTTTCAACATCAAAGTTTCAGCGATTGACAGCATCAAACATGAAAGCTTCCCAAAGAGACAACATTATATTACGTCAAAGCTTCCCTCTCATTCTACTAATGCTGACATTTTAAAGAGAATCTCACTGAGGTGAACAATGCACATTACACCACTACTGTAACAGCAATCAGATTCGAATCAGCTGATCACCAGCAAGGTCACTGTTGAGATTGGTCGCGTGACCTTGAACCGGCGCTAGCTCGCTGTGTCACGGACAGGTGGCTCGAACGCCATTGGCCAGTTGACCTTAACAATCCCCCTCCCTGACTTCAAGAACCTCACCAACAATCAGCGGTCAGCTGTTAACCTACTTGTTGCAGTTGCCGAAAGGATCTGTCGCCCACTCAGTCTATCGGGCGAAAATATTGCTTGACTACGAAATTAGAAACGCGCTGTGGCACCAATCGTTTAAATTAATGTTGAACGTAGTAATCGCATTGCACATTAGTTTTTGTAATTGACCGAACGAAGTGAGGTCTAAGATTCAAGTCGACGGTTTGGCATTTCTCTTAATGTTTATATGTTGCGCATTTACGGCGAAACGCGGTAATAGATTTTCATGAAATTTGACTGGTATGTTCCTTTTTAAATTGCGCGTCGACGTATATATAAGGTTTTTGGAAATTTTGCATTTCAAGGATAATATAAAAGGAAAAAGGAGCCTCCTTCATACGCCAATATTCGAGTAAAAATCAGACTATAGAATTATTCATCATAAATCAGCTGACAAGTGATTACACAGATGTGTGGAGAAGCCAGTCTACTGATTGTATATTTAAGGTCTATAGTTTCAATCAAAGACCTTGAAGAGGTATGCATCTTCAAGCTGGGTTTACACAAAGTTATTTACAAAATGTTAATAACTTAATCCTTATAGATTCTATTAGATTGAACGAGGTTGACAAACACAAATGTTCATCATGTGTATGATAAGTTATGTTCAATCTAATATAATCTATAAGGATTGAGTTATTAACATTTTGTTAATAATTTGGTCTACGCAGCTCGCGTTAAGGTCTTTGGTTTCAATATTTTGTTTTGCAGTCATGGTATTATTATGCGTGTCCATCAGTATCAATATTCTCACATTCGAAAAAAACTAATTTAATAGGTGATTAAAATAATCAAATGAAACTAATAATGCTGAAGAAATTATAATATTTTTGATTGAAAAAAATTAATTTCATTAGATGGAAAGATTATCACGGAACTGGATGAATATTATATAAATTCTGGAATAGAAATATATTTATTCATTGTTTAAATTAACATAATATTAATAAATTATGGAATTCAAATTCAAACGTGAACTGATTTGTTAACATTTAAAACAGTTGACATCAGGTACTTGTGGATGAGAATACTGCGTGAGGTATACTGTTCACAGAACTACTAGTATTTTCTTAATTATCATTAACTATTTGGGGTTAAAAGTCTAGTATTCATTTTATACTGTTGCTAAATTTAGCTTCGCTCGCCATATCAGGCGATATGATATTCCCAGTAATAGCTCTTATTTAAGTAGCAGTGCCCAATCAATTTTTCCGCGATAAATAAATTTCAATCTTCAACTTGGTGCCAACCTAACAAAGTCAACTCAAATTAATGCCAACCTGACAAAATTACTAATTTAGTTACCAGTTAACAACTGTTTCAAAGATGTACTCTCTCTAGATTATAGTTCTATATTAACATAAGCTATGGAAATTTTGCAATTATAATTAAGAGATTGGAATAAGAGAATATACATGCTAAAAGACGAACTTTAAACCCTTAAAAACAACCCTTAGAGTAGAAATATTGCCAAAAGATTTCTTAGTGCGCCACTAAAGGGCCAACTGAACATACCTACCAAATTTGAACGTTTTTGGTCCGGTAGATTTTTAGTTCTGCGAGTGAGTGAGTGAGTGAGTGAGTGAGTGATTCAGTCAGTCAGTGAGTGAGTGCCATTTCGCTTTTATATAATTATAGATGTAATAATTTTATTACAGTATTTATTTTACAAATTTTTGTTATTTCTCCGAATTTTCGCTGAATATTCAATCAGTCATTAGGCCCTAGTCTTTGCTTGTCTATTATTCATTAAACCCTTGTTTGAACCTTTGAGATCACTGGAGAAGTGATGTCAAACTCACAAGAAAAACCATGAATCTTGACCCTCAGTTTGAATCACATCATTAAAGAAGTAAGGCCCGGTTGCACAACAGCCGGTTTAATTTTAATTTGATTAATTTCACGAAAACCAATCAGAGAAGGTGTTTTTGAATAGACGGCTTCTCTGATTGGTTCTCGTGGAATTAATCACGGTTAAAATTTTAACCGGCTATTGTGCAACCCCCACTATGTGATATTAATCTCACAAGAAAGCCATATAAAGCTTGACTCTCAGTTTGAATTAGATCATCGAAAAAATGATATGGAATATTTACAAGAAAGCCCTATGAAGCATTATCCTCTGGTTGATTGATTGAGTACTTTATTCATGTAGATTACAATATATACTGGCTTATACACTTATATACAATAG